>NC_081420.1:80615141-80915141 GCF_949786415.1 Peromyscus eremicus | reverse complement strand
CATTTGGAATCAGTATTCCCACAGTAACCACTTGAACACCTGATCTAAGTACAACCAGTATTAATGTTTATTATTTTTCTGTAAATCCATTTCTAAGAACAATGCTTCAAAGAAGCCTTATATATAACATGAATATAAAACAAAAAAACCACAACACCACTTGGAAGTCTCCACATTTTCCACACAATCCATAAAAAACCCAGACGCTCGTTGCAAGGGTTCACCACAGAAAGGAAGGAGGCAGCTTCTGTCATTACTGCTGGTCTTTTGGTTTCTTTGTTCTGACTTTTTTCTTTTGTCCTTTCTTCTTTTTCATGAGAACTGCCTTTTCTCCAATGAATGCATTTTTGGAATGTCCTGCATCTTTGGAAGTAAAATTAAGTTTTTGCTTCGGTTTACTGGCATTCTTCAAGCTTGGATTTGAACTTTGTTGTTTTAGTTTTTCTTTATTGACAGAACGCATGACTCTCAGTTTTCTTCCCATTAGCTCAGAATTATTTAACTTCAAAGCAAGATGAACAGCATCTGTATTCTGTAATAATAAAAAGACACATTAATTTCCACCAGAAACTCCTCATTTGTAATGAGACAAGTGAAGTCAGAATTCAGTGGTATATGTCCGTCTTAAAGCTTGCACACAAGCTGGGCGGTGGTGGCGCACGCCTTTAATCCCAGCACTCGGGAGGCAGAGCCAGGCGGATCTCTGTGAGTTCGAGGCCAGCCTGGGCTACCAAGTGAGTCCCAGGAAAAGCGCAAAGCTACACAGAGAAACCCTGTCTCGGAAAACCAAAAAAAAAAAAAGCTTGCACACAGAAGGCAAGCCCTCTTCTTCAACTCTGTGCTCTAGAGGTCAAATCTGCAGAGTTCTGGCGGCCTGCTTGAGCCCCTGTTGTTCCTGGCAGCACTCAAGCTACCTCACCAAATGCTCAGTCACAACCACGGGTTCACTTTTATCATCACATGAGGTTTCTTTAAAACGGAAAATAGCCCACAAGCCAACTTTCTGTAAAATTTCTGTTGTAAGTGGAAGGCAGGAAACTCTCCTACAGTCCCTAAGATGTGGGACTAGAGATCCTAGAAGGTTCTACAAGTCCAAATTCCTATTCCAACACAGAACGATTAATATTTGAATGTTGAAATGTTCTCAAAGAGGCAAGTTACATCTAGACAAACACATATCAGTGCAATAGAACAACATAGGCTTCACACACACAAGACTCTTCTAGAATCTCCCAGGCAATACCTATCAAGAGTCAAAGAGCCTCGGTGCTGGACAGGTATCTCACCCAGTAGTTAAGAGTACATACTGCTCTTAAGGAGAATTGGAGTTCAGTTCCTGGCACCCATGCCAAGTGGCTTACAACCACCTGTAACTCCAGCTCAAGGGGGATGCCACATCTCTGGCATGAGTACCTACATTCACATACACATTAAAAATAATAAAAATAAATCTAAATGCCATCAAGTAGTAGGTATATTCTTCTACTGCTTAAGAATATTAGGAAACACTGATTAATAGTCACTGAACTCAATGTAAGTAGCCTCGTACAGAGACTGAAATTTCCTTCTAATGGTCAAGTGTTTGCTCCATCTTACAGAAGGTAAAATTCAGAGGTTTTAGTTCCTCTAACACCTAACATCTGGAGTATTACTTAGTACTGTTAGCATGCACAAACAAGGAACTACAACATGTTTTGCTTGGGACAGCTGTAGCCACAGCACTCTGTTGTGGTGGTTATGAATTTAGTGTCCCTAAGTAAGAACCTGGGAATTCAAATAACAGCATTATCTGAAAGACAACACAGCACTGACAACCTCCCCCACAGGCATTTCAAGGAGCATCAGTATATTAGTCTCCCATACCTCAAAGAGCACATAGCCAAACCCTCTGCCGACTCCTGTGAGTGGGTTTCTCAAGATCCTCACTGACACAATGCTCCCACAGTCCAGAAAGTGTTCCTCCAAAGCAGCCTCTTCAACTTCTACAATAAATTCAAGCACAAATGAGGTGAACATGTGAGCTCTCCTTAGAAAGCTAGAGGGGCTTGATAATACTTTGAGTTAAGCAAAGCCCCATAAAAACACAACATTATACAGCATGCCTTTTAAAAGTGGTTATAAGCAAATCATTAAATTACTCAAGGTTTGTCTGTGTGTGTTCTGGTAGTAAGGGAATTGAACTCAAAGCCTCACAAATGCCAGAGAGGTACTCTGCCACTGAGCAACAATTCCAGCTCTTTCTACATTTTCCTGAGGCAGCTAAAAGTTGGCCTTCACTTTTCAATCTTCCTGCCTTGGCCTCAAGTAGCTGGGCTTAAAGATATGCACTAAGCTACCACACCCAGATCTACTCAGTTTCCTTTTGTTGTTTTTTACTGTGCTGGCTACTGTACTCATGAATGGTAGGTAAGCCCCTGGCCACTGAACTATGCCCTGCTCCTTCCCTATCACGTAATAACAACAGTTAGACTTTTATTTGCTTAAATTAACTTACTGTAAGGAAGATTCCCAACAAATACCGACCTCTTGTCCCTCTGAAACAACAATATTGAATAAAAACCAGTCAGTGTATTAGAAAACACAAACTATCCTACAATCCACCCCCACCCCATATCTCCCTCCACTGGCTGTAGTCATCCACTTCCTGACTTGATCATATACCTGCCCATGTCTGTTCTTATCTTCACTCTGCATAATACAAGAGCACCAAAGAGACTTCATTCATAGTATTACTCACAGGCAGTGCTTAGGGAAGGCCTGCTATTCAAAAGTTTTACCTATGAGAGGCCAATCCGTAAACACTTTAGGCTCTAAGGCAGTGGTTCTCAACCTGTGGGTCATGACCCCTTAGGTAATGGAATGACCCTTTCACAGGGATCACCTAAGATCACTGGAAAACACAGATATTTACATTACAATTCATAACAGTAGCAAAAGTGCAGTTATGAAGCAGCAATGAAAATAATCTTATGGTTGGGGGTCACCACAGATGAGGAACTTTGTTAAAGGGCCGCAGCATGAGGAAGGTTGAGAAGCACTTAGAGTCTAATGACCACATGATCTCCACTGCAATTTCTCATCCTGCTATAGTAGCTTTCGAACTGCTTAAGACAGAAACAAACCTGTGGTGTGTGCAGTTAATCTTAGTAACAGAGACGACCAACACCACAGCTTGTTAGACCCTCTGTGGTAGCTATCCCCAGTCCAGCCGGAGGTTTTGCGCTGACCGTTGTTCTCTTTCAGCTAAGTAAGCCTGACACCAAGAGAAGCTCACTTCTGCAGGCTAACTCTACAATCCTCCTTCACTGTCTGAAGACACAGCTGCCATATGCAATCTGGTCACACTGCTCCTGAACAAGACCCAGACTTTGCATGAAATGAGGCAAAGCAGGGTTTCATGGTTTGCCTGCTAACCTATCTACCCAGCAGCACTCTTAGCCCCCATACACCCATTAGCCACACAAAGCTCTTGCCATTCCCTGGGCAAGTTAGGTTTCTGTCCCCAGTGCCTACACCTCACAGGTATTGCCACTGTGCTTTGAAAACACTTGCCTCCCCAGGTAAATCTTTCAAGACTTCTATGAGATCTGTTCTCCTACAAACTGTCCTCCTTTCTTGTTGGCCTGTTCCCAGGTGCACCATTCTGAGTAGACAAAGCATCCTGTGCTTATGACAATATTTACATAAAACAGAGCCACAGCCTGTCCCTCTATATGTCTCCAGCACGTTTCAAGCACATACAGTCTTCAGACTGCTCCTTACGTCTAACAAATAACAACTTTGCTTTTGGTTTCTGAGACAGGGTCTCACTGTATAGCCCAGTGTGGCCCAAAACGTGTGCTTCTCTTGTCCCTGCCTCCCCAGCACTGCCACAGGCAGGAGCTAACAGCCTAACAGGAATAACAATATTCCTGACTTCAGTCTGTTAAAAAGGTGCTAGACCCGATGACCTCTTACTTTCTCTACGCATCTGCTCATGGAGAGTATCTTCAAATGCAAAGTGACCTGTTTGTGAAGGTAATGTTCACCTGAGTCCTGTGACTCTGTGGGCACCGATACTGTGTCCCTAAAGAACAAAGGTCTCTTTCTCCCATTTCCCTCCTGCTTACACTATTGGTTCCACCTTTCCACAAGGCTCATGTTAAGATCTTTTTGTTGTTGTCTTGTTTTCTTTTTTACTCCTTTGGGACACAGTCTCACACAGTCACCCAGGTGAGCCTGTAATTCCTGTTGCTGCTTGTCTCACCCTCCTGATGCAGGGATTACAGGCATGAGCTACCATCTCTAGCTGTCTTGTTAAGATCATTAAACAAATCACATTCTACTTACAGAGGTGGTTTCAGATGCGATATCAACTCGAATACGAAATCCTTCTGCAATCTGGGCCCCATTTCTAATTATAAAGACAAGGGGAATGACTGCTGAAAATGAACACTCAGTTATGGAAACACTTGCTGTAGTAAAGCCAATAATAAGCCCATCTCTACAGGACAGAGGACAGTAATGCACCACCCCAGCAATAGTGAAGCCAATAATAAGTCCATCTCTACAGGACAGAGGACAGTAATGCACCACCCCAGCAATAGTGAAGCCAATAATAAGCCCATCTCTACAGGACAGAGGACAGTAATGCACCACCCCAGCAATAGTGAAGCCAATAATAAGCCCATCTCTACAGGACAGAGGACAGTAATGCACCACCCCAGCAGGATTACCTCTGCAGGGCTTTTGCAGCAGAACTCTCATCCTTAAACACTACATATGCGTTGATGCTTTTCTGGTCAGGATGAAATTTACGTCTATAGAGAAAAGAGAAGGGAAAAAGATAATGTAAAACTTGCTAACCTCAAACTACTCAAGAGAAAAATCTAGTTTCACTTTCTACAATCAATACATGATAAGACTTCCAGAATGCAAGTCCCACATTTTCAAGTAAAGATGCAGTAATTTGAAAAGGAACACAGATTTATAAAGGTAGCAAAAGGAACAAGAAGCCTACACTTTCTTGGGAGTCATCACTGTGAGGGAATGGTAAGAACAGGACACCCACATGTGTCACCTGGAACAATAGAAGGATTAGAAATGTCATCCTGGCTTCAACTCTGTACCTAGCAATACTGTTCTTTTCACTGCAAGACACACACCTAGAAAGTGCACATCCACAAATAGCTCAGCACACAGGAGCCAAAGCCCTGGCAGCCACCACCCACCTAGGGGCCCATCCTTCCTTCTGATGGTCATCACCATCCCTAACTTCCACAGGGACTGCTACCCTCTTACAATACCGCCCTAGAGCCCTATCTACTCCCATACATTACACTTTGACTTGTCCATTCTCCCTTCATCTGTCTCTTTGTTTGACCTGCATTATTTCCAACAGCCTGAATTTGCTGGCTGTGAGAGAACAGTTTGACATGTACCTTTATCTTCTGTACGTTGTAAACTTGCTACTGGATCCAAAGGTTTAATCTGGCTCAGATGAGGCCCCTTTGTCAGGACCACAGTTGAATGTTATATTCTTTCTTAGCAAGGCACATTATAGCTACTCTTCACTTTCGTGTGAGTGTGCTTACACATATGTGCATGTATGTATGGAAGTCAGAGTCAACCTCATCTGTCATCCCTCAAGTGCTGTCTACCATTTCTGTGCATATTTTTAAAACATTTGTTTAGTTAGTTGTAGGTAAGGGGGCATGCACACTCATGTGGAGGCAGGGGACAACTCACGGGAATTATGCCTTTCCTTCCACTATGTAGGTTCCAGAGACTGAACCAAGGTCATCCAGCTTGGAAGCAAGGACTTTTCCTTGCTGAGCCATCTTGCAGGCACTACTTACATTTTTGAGACAGGGTCTCTCACTGGCCTAGGTCTCACCATCCAGTACTGGGATTACAAGTGTACCAACCACTATGCTTGGCTTTTTTACAAGGGAACTAGGGATCAAGCTTAGTCCTCATGCTTGCAAGGCAACCATTTAACCAACTGAGCATCTCCCCAGGCTAGCTCTTCACCTTTAATGATTATGGCCACTGCTGGGTAATATAATATGGATGTGATTCTGTAGAAAATAGTAATTAATATTAATGGTGAGACAGACTGGGGCTGGAGAGATGGCTGAGTGGTTAAGAGCACTTGTTGCTCTTGAAGAGGATCCTGGTCAGTTCCCTGCACCCACAGGGCAGCACACTATATACCACCTTAAGTCTTTTCTTTTTTTGTTGAAAAAAATAATTTTTCAAGCCAGGTATGGTGGCATACACCTTTAATCCCAGCACTCAGGAGGTAGAGACAGACGATCTCTGTGAATTCGAAGCCAGCCTGGTCTACACAGCCAAGTTCTAGGACAGTCAGGACTGTTACACAGAGAAACCCTGTCTCAAAAAACAAACAAACAAACAAAAAAAATCATTTTTTATACAATATATTCTGATCAGTTTTCTCTTCCTTATCTTCCCCCGATCCAATTCCATGCCTTTGCTCTCTCTCTCTTTAGAAAACAAAACAAGGGCCGGGCGGTGGTGGCGCATGCCTTTAATCCCAGCACTTGGGAGGCAGAGCCAGGCGGATCTCTGTGAGTTCAAGGTCAGCCTGGGCTACCAAGTGAGTCCCAGGAAAGGCGCAAAGTTACACAGAGAAACCCTGTCTCAAAAAACAAAACAAAACAAAACAAAACAAACAAATAAATAGAACAAAACAAACAGAAAAAAATAATAAAGGATGAGAAATGTGCAAAAACTATAATATATAAGCAAAAGACCAGTAAGGTCAAAAAATGCCCAAACGAAACAATATGAGACAAAAAAAAAAAAAAAAAAAAACATCAAATCTTCAAAAAATAGCACTGAGTTTGTTTTGTGCTGGCCATAAGATCTCACTTAAATGTGGTATACCAAGTGAGACTCTGTTGGAAAAAAACTAATTTTTCCTTTGTGAGCCATTGACACTTGTAGACATCTTCTGGGTTAGAGGTGGGGGCTCGTGTCCACTTATCTCGGTATTGATATCCTGTGTACAATCTGACAGTTTCCTATTGAGGAAAACAGCTATGATTTACTAGATATAAAGTACTGCCAGGCACTGAACCAGACATTTCACGTCCCTTAACCTCACACCTGACGTGGGTGTTATTTTTCTGATTTTACAAATGAAGAAACAGAGGTCTAGAGAAGTATGTGATGGTGATCAGAAAGCGAACAAGCTAGCTCAGGACAGAAACTCAATCTAGTGGTCTCCATCACCTAACTCTCCCCACAATACACAGCTGTTAACAAACCCAAAGCTGACAACACCCCAGTGACACAGAACAGATGTGGCTTTGCTATTCTGTCACATGAATACCAGTGGCAAGCAGGTGGGTCTACTTCAATGGACTGTAAGAACTGGCCTACATCAGACTCAAGGGGAAATAGGAAGCGCTAATGACAGGCAGCGCTCTGCTTCTCCTATAACACAGAAGCCAGAAAGGCATCTCTCCGGCCCTTAGCAGCTAATTCACAGCATCAGAACTTGGGTGGAAGCCATCAGAGAGCAGGAGCCTTGGAGGAAAGCAGCCTGGACACTAAGGCCAGGCTCCTCCTCCCAAAGAGAAACAATAACAGCATGGTTCAGTCTTAGCCAGAACCCCAGAGGTCACTGATGCTGCAAGGGGACCATCTCCAGGGTGTACTCCGATCTAAGCTGGTATCCACAGAAGATGGAGCATGGGCCCAGAGAACATCCATGCTAACAACAGGCTAGAGAAGAGTGGCCAAGGCCACCTGGATTCTCCTCCAGATGAAGGAGAAACCAAAGATGCGGCAGGGAGGGGGCAGTAAGCCTGCCACTCACGGCAGAGAGAAGACTACAGGGCCAGAAGACATGGGACAGTAAGCCTGCCACTCACAGCAGAGAGAAGACTCCAGGGCTAGAAGATGAGGGGCAGTAAGCCTGTCACTCACGGCAGAGAGAAGACTCCAGGGCTAGAAAACGAGGAAAGGGGAACCTCTTGTCAGAGAGACAGTATGGAGCGTTAAGACCCATCAAAGGCAAAAGGCTAAGACTAGCCTAAAAGATGGCTCAGTGGGTAAAGATGCCTGCCACCAAGACTGACAATGATCCTCTAGTACCCACTTGGTAGTAGACAGCCAACTTCCACAAGCACACTGTAGCACATGCATGCCCATACACATGCATCATAAATAAACAAACACTAAATAAACAAACACTAAAGCGGGGGTGGGGGGGGTGTCACAGCAAGGAGTAGCTGAACACAGCTCCTTGACAGAGCCCTGGGCCCGCTTGGCTCTGAGACTAGGCCAGGACAACAGAGCTTTGTGCCCTCATTCCCACTACACTACAGGCTCACTAACAAATGGCAGCACTCTATACTGGATCCTCAATAAGATGTGAAACTTCTTATCCTTCTGATCCTTTCAAAGACACCAAAGCTTTTGTATGTGGAATATATAACTCTCCCACACCTTGTCTGTCTGTCTCTCCCTTAGAAACAAGAGAAAAAAGAATGTAGTAAACAGGTGAAGTTTAGCCGGGCGGTAGTGGCGCACGCCTTTAATCCCAGCACTTGGGAGGCAGAGGCAGGCGGATCTCTGTGAGTTCGAGGCCAGCCTGGTCTCCAAAGCGAGTTCCAGGAAAGGCGCAAAGCTACACAGAGAAACCCTGTCTCGAAAAAAAAACAAAAAAACAAAAAAAAAAAACAAAAACAAAAAACAGGTGAAGTTTTTATAGTACTTGACCAAACAAACATGTAAATACCCAGTAAGCACATAAAAAGATGTTTGTCATCTTAAACTATGAGAAAAACACAAAAGCATAGCAAGAAGCCTGTAGAAAGGCTAACACTGAGTAACTGGCAGCACCTAGTGTTGGAGAAGACATGAACATCTGGTGTTCTCACCTACGGCTGGTGGGATGGAAAACCATGCAAAAATGATGGGATGGTGGGTGGCTATTTTTTTAGGAAGCTAAAACACACTGACTATAAGGCGCAGCCATTCTACCTCAGGGACTTTGTCAGAAGTAACCTGCATACAAATGGTTTTAGTCCTTTATGCATGAAAGGTCAAAACTGAAATCACCTAAATGTCAAAGGGCTAGTGAATAACCAAACTTTAATGCTAATTTTCCACACAAGGAAACAGTAGAGACAAGGAGCAGAACACTGATGCACACAGAACAATCTCAAAACCATGCTGAGGAAAGTCAGACCAGAAGATAGAGTGGGCTAGAGTGTGCTCAGAGGTAGTGTGTGTGCTTAGCATAAACCAGGTCCCACGGCCCCTCCCCAGAATCAAGGAAGCAAAGCACCCATGAAGTGTGAGGAGTCTGCTTACATAACACACTAGCACATATAACTCAGAGATAGAAAGTAGGTGAGTGAACTGCTGCCTACGGACAGACGTGGAGGGACACACAGCAAGGGCACAGAAGTAGACTAGGCTAAGGAGGCGTTCAGGAGGCAGACTGGCAATGCTTTCACCAGAGCCCAAACATCACGCTCCTAACGGGGGCCAGATGTGGTGGTATTCCCCTATGTGCTCATACTCAGGAAACAAAGGCAGAAGAATCAGGAGTTCCATGCCTACTGAGCTACACAGCGAGACACTGTCTTAAAACGTAAGGGCTGGCTAAGTGTAGCAGTGCATGCCTTTAATCTCAGCACTTGGGAGGCACAGACATGCAGATCTCTGTGAGTACAAGGCCAGCCTGCCATCCAGGCCTATATAATGAGACCTTGGCTCAAAAAACCAAACCAAACCAAACAAACCAGGGTTGAGTGTAGTCCACTGACAGAATAGTCACCTAGCATGTGCAAAGTCAGAGTTCAACCCCCAAAATAGCAAAAAAAGAAAAGAATCCCAGAGCTCTACATCTCTAATGTGCAATTTTACTGATTAAATTCACTTTTATCAAAAAAGAAACAAAAACAAACTTAAGCATAAAGTTTCCCATGGCAAGATTCCTCATTACCCGCCTCCAAAAGTAAATGAAACAATTGTAAATTCTACCACAAATGATTAGCTGATTTCATCCCTATCAAGCAACTAAAAAACCAATAACTCAACAGCCAAAAAAGGAGTAAAAGACAGCAACCTCTCAGATAAAAGGCACAGGAATGCCCCCTGTGCACAGGCAGATGCTCATTCACCTTGAACCACAAAGACCACTTTCTCCTTCCAGGGTGCCCTTGACCAAAAAAGCCAAAACCACAATTTTTATAAAATAAAACTCTACTCTTTATAAAATGTGTGACTATAAACAGGTGACCAACGCTGAGGGACAGCAGTCAAAATTATAAATGCAAAGTATCCTTACTACTTCAAGTGCATTCTACAGAAAAATCAGCACATATACAAAACTACCCAGATATAAGATCACTCATTGCAGTTATTTATGATCACAAGACTGAAAAAAAAAACCCTAAAAATCCACTAATTAGCCATCAGCAGTACACTTAAATAAAGTATAAGGTAGACCTTACAGAACAGAAGGATGGTCTAAAAAAAGAAAATAATCTAATTATAAACTTACTTTATCGCGGCCAACTTTTTGGTTAGTGTTCCCTCTGCTGGCATCTTTTAAGAAGAAGAAAAAAACATTAAAAATTTGAGTTTGGAGTCTTTTTTCAAAGTGATTAACCTTTTTATTCCTTTTTTCAGACTGACTTCAGGGCTTCATGCATGCCAATACGTGGTCTACCTCTGCTACACCTCCAGCCACGTAAGTTACATTTTAGTTTAAAATATTCTAACCACATATAACTCAAAACACTTTAGGGAAATTGAATCAAAACAGCTATCCTAATGCTTGTGAGTCAGGAGTTGTGGCAAACATCTATAATCCTATAATCTCAAAACTCAAGACAAGAAGATGAGGAATGTAAAGTTATCCTCAGCTACATAATGGGTTTGAGTTCAAGGCTACAGGAAGCCCTATCTCGAAATAACTGAAGGGGGAGGGGGGGAAACCAGGAGGATTAAGATACAAGGAATTGCCGGGTGGTGGTGGGGCACACCTTTAATCCCAGCACTGGGGAGGCAGAACCAGGTGGATCTCAGTGAGTTCAAGGCCAGCTTGGGCTACCAAATGAGTTCCGTGAAAAGTGCAAAGCTACACAGGGAAGCTCTGTCTCGGAAAAAGAAAAAAAAAAAAAGATACAAGGAATTCCATAACGACATCACACTCCACAACCACTCTCGAACAACACAGGCACAAGTACAGACAATGGGCGCTCAAACAACAGGATGACTCCAAGATAGTAGTCAGGAAAAACATGACGCAAACAGTTTTCAAAGTAAATGTGGGGGGGGGGGGGCAACATTTATAAATAAACCTTACTCTTCACTCCATGTAATTTAAAACGTCTAAACTGGCAATAAGGAAACTTGATTTCCTTTGCATCTATGGAATCATATATCGAGTGGGCCCCAAATTAGTGGAGTCTTTATTTTTTATTTTTTTTTAAAGATTTATTTATTTATTATGTATACAGTGTTCTGCCTGCATGTGTCCCTGCAGGCCAGAAGAGGGCACCAGATCTCATTACAGGTGGCTGTGAGCCACCACATGCGGTTGCTGGGAATTGAACTCAGGACCTCTGGAAGAGCAGTTAGTGAGTGCTCTTAACCACTGAGCCATCTCTCCAGCCCTGGAGTCTTTATTTATTTGTTTATAGCCCAGGCTCAAATGGACTCAGTGTGCAGTTGAGGATGATCTTGATCTTGGTCCTGAGGAACACACTCCAGGAGAACCAAGGGCAGGCACACCATACCAGCAGCACAGTGAACAGCAAAGTGACAGAGGAGCAGCTATGGAAAGGGTCACAGAGGCCAGCAAAACAAGCAGCTTCAGTTCAGTAAGTGCTGCACTGAAAGACGAGGCTAGAGAACCCACAGGGCCACCGCACGCCGGTAGCCGTGGGGTGCTGTATAAATGAAAGGGGATTGAAGGGAGGAACCACAGCATGGTCAGCTGTTCTAACAAGAGGAAATAAAATGGCTGCAGCGACGGCTCAGCAGTAAAGAACACTCACTACTTTTCCAGAGGACCTAGACTGGTCTCCCAACACCAACATGAGGGCTCACAACTACCTGGAACTCCAATTCTAGGGAATCTGATGCCCTTTTCTAGCCACTAAGAGCAATGCATGAATATGACGCAGTCATAACTGAAGGCAAAACACCCACCCATACACATAAAATAAAAATAAATCTTAAAAAGAGATTCTTAATGAAAATAAAAAAACTTAAAAAAAAAAAAAGGGCATGAATAGACATAGGCCAAGGAGAAAAGGAGTGACTCAATTAGGGAAAACCCCATGTGCTGTGGAACAGTCCTTTTCTACATTATGAATATGTATTACTCTCACTGGCTAATAAAAGCTGATTGGCCAATAGCCAGGCAAAATATATAGGTGGGGTGATCAAACAGAATACGGGGAGAAAGAAGGGCGGAGTCAGAGAGTCACCAGCCAGCTGCTGAGGGAGCAAGAGATGCTAGGGGGCAGTTAAAGCCACAAGCCATGTGGCAATACATACATTAGTAGAAATGAGTTAATTTAAATGTAAGAGTTAGCTAGTGACAAGCCTGACTATTGGCTGAGCATTTATAAATAATACTAAGTCTTGTGTGGTACTTTGGAAGTGGCTGCCTGAATGGAAAAACTCTGCCTATACACATGTGAAAAGCAAGCAGAGCAAGTAACAGATAAGGTGGTCCAAAGGAGTTAAAGGCAAAGCCACATCTTACAAGGGGTAAACACAGGCATCCTGTAACTAGGGTGTGGGCCAAGACACCCCAGTTAGTGGGTCAGGTAAGAGCTTCATATTAGGAAATAGAGCTCAGAAGAGCAGAAAAAGTAATAGTGGGGAAAACACACATCAACAGAAGTGATGAGGACTGTTAAAATATTAGAAAATGTCTGTTTTGTTTTTTCTTTTCTTTTTCTTTCTTTTCTTTCTTTCTCTCTTTCTTTCTTTCTTCTTTTTTTCTTTTTTTTTTAAAGACTTATTTATTATGTATACAGCATGTATGACTGCAGGCCAGAAGAGGGCACAAGATCTCATTACAGATGGTTGTGAGCCACCATGTGGTTACGGGGAATTGAACCTTTGGAAAAGCAGTCAGTGCTCTTAACCTCTGAGTCATCTCTCCAGCCCTTTTGCTGTTTTTTCAAGATGGGGTTTCTCTGTGTAGCTTTGACTGTCCTGGAACTCACTCTCACTCTGTAGACCAGATTGGCCTCAAACTCACAGAAATCCACCTACCTCTGCCTCCTGAATGCTAGGATTAAAAGCATGTGCTACCACCGCCCAGTGAGAACATCTACTTTTAAAGAAGTCAGTTTCTTCCACAGGACACTTGGCAACCTTCAAGGATGCCGTGTTGGATGGGGAAAGACTGCAGGCATTTAGTGACTAATCCCAGGGATGGAGTGGAACATCCTGGAACACAAATGGCAACAGCCACAAAATCATCCAGCTCACACTTAATAGTGTGGAGACTGAGAAACTACATATGCTAGGTAAGCATTCCACTGCTGATTTATGCTTTCAGCCCTGAGAAGCCCTTGGAGAAATCATGTAAGAAAGGGCAATTAGAAGCAAGGTAAGCACTAACCCGTGCATGCCAAGTACACTGAAAATAATGTTCAAAAACATACAGCTGAGTGTGATGATACACACCTTTAATTCCAGCACTCAGGAGGCAGAAGCAGATGGATTTCTGTGAATTCTAGACCAGCCTGATCTATTCAGTGAGTTCCAGGACAGTAGGGGCCATGTAGTAAGACTCTGTCTCAAAACAAACAGAAACATATACTTTATTATGTAGTTTATCCTCTGAGAACATTAGCATAACTGGTTGAGGGTGAAAGTAGATACCAATCACTTCTACAAGTGCTTAAGACTGCCTGCAACAGTCACACTCATCTCCTGCATACAACACTGCTATGGAATAATCTTTTGTAGACTGTGAAGATACGTCTCTGCCAAGGTGCCTTCTGATTGGATTAATAAAGAGCTGACTGGCCGATAGCCAGGCAAAAAGGTTAGGCCAAATTGAAAGGACAATGGGAAGAAGGGCAGTCAAGGGAGTTACCAGGAGATGTGGAGAGAAGCAAGAGGAACATACCATACTGAAAAAAAAGGTACTACCACATGGCAGAGCATAGATAAGAAATATGGGTTAAGTTGTCAGAGCTAGTTAGTAACAAGCCTAAGCTACCAGCAGAGTATTTATAGTTAGTAATAAGTCTCAGTGTGGTTATTGAGAAGCTGGCGGTCCTGACGAAAAGCTCCACCTACACAACACAGGTCAGGCTGCCTACAGCTTGAGGGAGGCTGCTTGGTGAGGAGCAACGCTTCTGCCCACTCTACTGACAGCAGATACAATCATCTGACTGCCTACCAATCCCCAGGGCTAGCCTTGGTGACAGATGTCACCTTACTGTGTGAACTCATGCAGTTACCTACCAAGTGTAGACTCAGCAGTGGACACTGGACACTAAGAGGCCAGCAACTTGAATTTACAGATAAAGCACAGTGGGATGCATTTTTCAAGGGGAGAGGACACTTACCACAGAACGAAATCGTACAGATTCTATCTGTCCATACTCTTTGAAAAATGACTTCAGCTTCTAAAATAAACAATATACACATACATGTTAGTTAACACTCTGAATGTCTGTGTCACAAAAGAAATAATGTGAATGGTCTAAGCACCCTTCACTGCTATACTTTATTTTCAGAACATTCCAGAACCAACTGTAGTAGCATATACCTGCTATCCCAGCATTATAAACACAAAGTGGAAGCAAGATTAATGTTCACATCCAGTGTCTAAAAACCAAGGAGCATATCAAAAAAAAAAGGTGACTATTCAGCTGAATGGACAACAAGATTTTACAGAAACTTGGGAAGAAGAAAAACACAATTCATGTTCACATTAGCATCCATTCATGACCTGCATGCTAGTTGTGTGTTTCAATGCTTACGATCTATGAGATACTTAAATTGAGGTTAGACTTGTATCTTGCACATATTCTCTGATCTCTTTACACTGGCTGAAACCAAAGTGCCTATTATGATGCTGCTCCATGGGGAAATTCTCCAGCTATTTAATTCAGAACACCACTGTAAGGAGAATCTTAGTCAGCCATTTTTGGGCATTAGTCTTTGACTATTTCAAGATGTGCAGAACATACATTGTTAAGGAGTAGGACAGTAAAGAGTAGGACAGTAATTTCTATGACTAATTCTAATTAAAAAGCCATTTAATGTATGAGTATTTTTGCAGAGCAACCATATCACACACCTCTCTGAGTTCTTATGACCTAAAAGGAAGATCATAACCAACAGCCAAATGTATACAAGAGGCTGAGGCAGGAGGACTGAGATTTCAAGGCTAGCCTAAGGTGAATAGGGTGATTCATAGACACCTGAAAATGGTCTCTCATCCTAGCACTTGGGAGGGAGGCAAAAGGACTGCAATGAGTTAGAGACCAGAGTAAAGACATAAGGAAATCTTGTCTCAAAAAGGAGGACTTGAGGGATGGCTCAGCAGTTAAGAACTCTGGTTACTCTTTTTTTGGTTTTGTTTTATTTCGTTTTGTTTTTCGAGACAGGGTTTCTCTGTGTAGTTTTGGTGCCTATTCTGGATCTCGCTATGTAGACCAGGCTGGCCTCAAACTCACAGAGATCCGCCTACCTCTGCCTCCCGAGTGCTGGGATTAAAGGAATGTGCCACCACCACCGGCCACTTGTTATTCTTGCAAAGGACCTGGGTTTGGTTCCCAGCACCCAAATGGTAGCTCACAATCATCTGTTACTCCACTTCCAGGGGATCTGATGCCTTCTTCTGACCTCTACAGGCACTAAACATAAATGTAATATACATACATACATACATGCAGACAAAATACTCATACACATAAAACATCTAAAAAGAAGATATATTTTAAAGAATAGCACATGATATCTTTATAAATCAAACAGTAGGGGAGAGAATAAAAGTCAGTGTTTCCTAGGCTGTTTTGTTTTTAAGGAAGGAGAATAAACATCCTTCCAAAGATGAGCAGGATTTGGGCCTGAGGATTGCTCACGCAGTGACTACCAACCACATGTTCACAGAAGGCAGAGGTATGGCTTTAGTGAACCTGCAGAAGAAAGGCACCTAAGTGCTCATTCTCGCACACAGCAAACATTCATTGAGCCCGTGCTGTGTGTCAGGCACCCTCCCATGTGTTCTGGACAGAACAGTGAAGGAGAGAGAGAAATCTAGTTTACATTATAGTGGCATTAACAGGAAGGAATCTGAAGAGAAAAAAAGCCAGAAAAAGCCACTGACATTTCAATAATGACATTGAGAGGCCTGAATTAGGGCCGGGAGCCAAGCCCCAGCACCACACGCACACATAACACACATACACAAACACACAGCCCAAGTTAAGCCTGTGACTACAGAATCAAGGAGGTGTCGGCACCAGAACGCATCTATGGTGTGGTGATTAGGAAGCACAAGGAAGCTACAGTAATGAGTTATCAACTATTGGCTCAATAAAAAAGCAATCTTAGTCAATAACTTCCTTGGGTTTATACTATCCCTCCCACTCACCTTCTTATTACATGTGACAGGCAAATTGCCAACAAACACGGTCCTCTCGTTTTTCAACCGCTCTTCTTCAGGGTTGAGTGGGATTTTTGTTCTTTGGTCCCCATCGAGGCTGAGGGCAACACCAAGCACTTCTCCATCTGCTGCTTTACCACGAGACTGAGACTTTCTCCTTTTTTGCCCCTGCTCCTGATGAATCTCTTCTTCTAGATCAGCACTTGCTAGAGCACTTTCCCTAGTTTTTAAGGAGCAATCAAAGAAGAGTCAAAAACAAAACAACAAACAAAAAAAACAGCACAAGACAAAGCCAGTCCTGCCTCCTCAGTACAAAAACCTCCTGCTGGCTTCTACTTCTCAAAATAAAGCTTAGCACTCGGAAATTACCAGAAGTGTCAAAGCGGCATTCTCTTTAACAAGGTGACTGAAACCTTAGAAAAGATTTCAAGAATTTAAGTAAAGTCTAGTATTTGAAGATATACTAAAGAACCACACAGTAGCAGCAGCAGCACAAACATTCTAAAGAAAAGCCAGTCCACTTCAAGCTCTTCAGGTTTAGTTTACACTCCACTGACCCTAATGTATTATCATTCTCGGCTCTAGGACCTAGACACTGCAACATTCTCTAAGAATCTAAAAAGGCTGAGATGCCCACCAAACACTCTGAAGAGGATCTGGTCCACTAAGAAAACCAGAGTCCCAGGTCTAAGAGTTGTGTCTAATTGAAGGGCTGCACACTACAGTGAGCTCTGAAATGGTAACGTAACAGATGACACCAGTGTATGTGGACACTGAGGTCTGATGTTACACTGACTCTTGTCAGAACGGGCAGCAGGAGCCATGCAATCAATCACTCACTGGCTTCCCAGTGAGCTCCTCACAGCTTTTCAGCCGTGATTAAAGGGGGAGGCAATGATCACATGGCAGGCAATAGCTAGAATATAAGGTACAGAAACCATGAGAGAAGCATGAAGACCGAGAAAGGCTTCTCAAAGAAGAAAGCAGTTTGTGCCACTGCTAGTCTTTAATAAATATAACTACGATTACTCCTCCATCAGATCAAAAGCTCCATTAAGAAGTGTTATGTGCCGGGCAGTGGTGGCGCACGCCTTTAATCCCAGCACTCGGGAGGCAGAGCAAGGCGGATCTCTGTGAGTTCGAGGCCAGCCTGGACTACCAAGTGAGTCCCAGGAAAGGCGTAAAGCTACACAGAGAAACCCTGTCTCGAAAAACAAACAAACAAACAAACAAACAAACAAACAAACAAACAAAAAAGAAGTGTTATGCTCACTTCAATGTCTAGTGCATCTGGCAAGAAAAAAGGTATGATGGGGTTCAGCTGAGAATAACATGCTATGCAAAAGCATTTGACTGTATCCTTTGGAAGACAAGAAACTACCCATGACTAACTACCTGAAAAGATCACTGGGTAGAGTGACACATGCCTGGGCACTGGAAGCCAGCTTGGACCACATAGTAGGGCGGCACTTCAAAAATTAATTTGAGTCCAGCGACACAGCTCAGCGAAGCACTTTGCCTAACATGTGTTTTGGTTTGTTCAACGTCCTGCACTACAGAAAGTTATTTTGTGTGTGTGTGTGTGTGTGTGTGTGTGTGTGTGTGTGTGTGTGTTTTCTTGGTTTTTCGAGACAGGGTTTCTCTGTGTAGCTTTTGGAGTCTGTCCTAGAACTCACTTTGTAGACAAGGCTGGCCTTGAACTCACATAGATTCACCTGTCTCTGCCTCCCAAGTGCCAAGTGCTGGGATTAAAGGTGTGTGCTGCTACCACCACCCCCACCCCTACCCCAGCTCCCACCCCTCACCCTCCATCTTTGCACTACAGAAAGGAAAGGAGGGAAGAAAGAAGGAAGGGAGAAAGGAAGGAAGGAGGGTGGGAGGGCAGGCAGGCAGGCAGGCAGACACACAGACACACACACAGACAGGCAGGCCCAAGTCAATCATGCAACAGAGAAGATAGAAAGGGAACAAGGTGTTTAAGAGTGAACAGGAAAGATATAATCATGACAGCACAAGAAAAAGCAGGCCAACCAGAGCAAGGATGGAGATGGAAAGAGGACAGACTAAAGAGAATTAAAGAACAGTACTATTTCAATGACTCGAGAAGCTACGGCAGGAGGATATTCAGCTCAGGAATAACAGACTGGCTTACAGAAACGTAGTAAGACTACTCTTTTTATTTAAAAAAAAAAAATAAGAAGATAACAGCTTTAGGGCTTAACAACTAGGAGTTATACATCGAGAGGGGAGAGCACTGGCTTAAGACAACTAACTAGATGTGAAGTGCCATTAACGCAGGAGGATTTCAGTTTGAAGCATTATTTTACTTTTTGGTTTTTGTTTTAAGAAAGCGCTTCATGCAGCCTAGGCCGGCCTCAGACTCACTGTATAGTCCAGGATAGCCCTGAATTTCTGATCCTAGTGCTTCCAGCTCTCAAATGCCCAGACTGCAAGTATGTGTTACTACACACGGTTTAGGCAAGAGCTAGGGACTGAACCTAGGGCCTTGTGTGCTAGGCAAACACTCTACCAACTGAGCTACATCCCTAGCCTCATGAAGCATTATCTTAAGGTGAACAAGGAACATACAGGTGCAGATGCTGCCAGTCAAGACTGAAAAGGTCGAGAGATCAAGACAGACATCCATGGCAGTGCCTACATAGAACAGTTGTGAGAAGACGACTAACATGAACCCTAAGGAAATGTAGTTTCCTAAGAGCAATCTGAAGAAAAGGTGTTCACCTTAATTTGGAGAGAAAACCGAAGCAAGAGAAGAACAGAATATTATTCACAGAATCTACCAGTTAGCAAGTGTTAGCAACAACTAGTCTTCAGAACATGGGTGATGGTAAGTGGGGGAGCAGCACAAAGGCTCAGCAGGTAAAGGCATTTGTCACCAAGCTGGATGACCCCAGTCTGATCCCTGTGACCCAGACAGCAAAGAGACAGAAAATGGACTCCTGTGAGTTCTTCTTTGACTTCCACATGCCATCATGGCATGGGTGCACCAACACACATACATACAATACAATACATACAATACATACACACATACATACAAAAACCATACAGGTTTCCTGAAAGAGATGGTAAAAAACATGCAAAGAAAATGAGTTCGGTTTTTGGTTTTATAGATATATTTAATTTTATAAATATATATGTGTATGTATATATATATGTGTATATATATATATATATATATATATATATATATATATATATATATATACATGAGTGTTCTGTCTGCACATATCTCTGTATACCAGAAGAGGGCAATCAGATCTCATTATAGATGGTTGTGAGCTACCATGTAGTTGCTGAGAATTGAACTCAGGTCCTCTGGAAGAGCAGCCAGTGCTCTTAACCACTGAGCCATCTCTCCAGCCCAAGAAAATAGGTTTGAAGGAGTGGAAAGGAATTAAAAGCCAAGACTTTGTGTCACATGGCTATAATCCAGAACTGGAAAATAGAGGTGGGAGGGTCAGAAGCTAAAGTACAGCTCAGGTTATATAATGAGTTCAAGGCCCACCTGGGATATAAGAAACCTCTGCCCTACCTCACCTCCCAAAAGACAGTGCAGAACAATAACTGGAAAAGTAGTAATGGTGTAGCTATTTGGATACTCACTCAAATATTCTGTGAAAGAATTTAAGTTAATGAGGGAAACTTGGTTCCCAAATGAAAAACCAAACTCATACTTGACATGCTGAAACACTGAGGACATAAACCACAGGGTTACTTCCAACCTGCAGGGAACAAGGATGGCCCAGAAATAACAAGAGGCAGGGACAGAAGTAAAGTTAAAGATCTGAAAGGTTGATCTAGCAGTAACTCATCACTTTGGATAAATGGGTTTCTTACATTTTTAACTCTGTCTACTATGAGACTTTATATAATGTATTTTTTTTTAATTTTAGAAATATGCAATGAGAAAAATTAAGATGGACATTCATTTTTGAAAACTGCCTGACGCATTTATCACAGCAAAAGGGAGAGTTTCACCAACCTGTTTGCCAGCCTCTTGTCTGCATCAGAGAGTTTCTTCACTTTCGCTTTCTTTGCAGGTTTCTGCAAAGCTGGCGTTGTCATCTGGGGTGTACTTTCTTCTTCACCATCAGGTCTTCTCTTTTTAGATGTCTCCTTTCAAAAGTTCCAAGTCATACTTAATATGTCAAACTCTTAAAAATTCTGACCCCAAGAAAGTGTGTTGTGGCCTCCACCTGTGATTCCAGCGTTCAGGGTGTGGAGGCAGGGGGAGCTGTGCCAGGCCAACCAGGGCTACACAGCAAAGTCCCTGGCTCCATATCCCTAAGCAATACCGTGGTGTCTTTCTCAATTGATACTTCTTCCTCACTTGTTATAGAGAGAAGCAGAGAATTCTTGACATTAGTCATGAAGCCATAGTTGGTGGGCTTGGTCGCACATGCCTGTAATACCAGCCATTCAGTGGAAAGCTGAGGCAGGAGTATACAGTGTGTGCTAAAGGTCAGCCTGGGCAACTAGTGAGACCCTGTCTTAAAATAAAAAGTCAAGTCAGATAGGATGGAGCAGCCCTGTAATCTCAGCACTCAAGAAGTTGGTGGAGGATCGGGAGTCTAAGATCATCCTTGGGTACATGACAGAAGTTGAGTCCTTAATAGTTACAAGAGACCCTGTCAATCAATAAATAGGGCTGAGGGTGAAGTGCTTGCCCAGCTCAAGGGCCCCGACAGCTACTGCTGTCAGGCGAGTTACCCCCCTCAACCTAGTTCTAAAGGGACACTCAAGACGCAGCCCCGGCGACTCACCTGGGGCACAGGCACAAACACAGGTGGGGCCCTTGGCTCCGCGGTGCTGAAGAGAGCGGCCAGCCGCCCAGTCCCGCCTCCAGGAGGGCGCTGGCCGCCCCGCAGGCTGTCGGCGACCTGTCCCACCAGGTAGTCGGCGGCCGCATTCCCCACGCCATCTTCAGAGCTCTGTCTGCAAACACAGGCACACTCTCAGCCACGCCGCGCGTCACTCACCACCCCCCACCCACACCAACGCCGCGCGCCACTCACCTCCGCTCCCGGCCCTTCTTTCTCTTGGCTTCCTTGCCTCCCAAAACCATGCTTAAACCTGAGCTTCCGGAAAAGCCGCAATGCTAGTCCGCACTTCCGGGCTCCGGCTAGTCCTGTGTTCTCACTGGTTCCGGGTTCCGGCTGCCTCCGGGTTCCGACTACGTCCTTTCTGGGGACTTTGCTCTTCCGCTCAGGACCACGCCCCTTCCTCTCCAAACAGTCCGCGGCTGCGCAGCAGCCCCACTGGGCTTAATACTAAGGCTCGGTGGAACTGAGGGTATAGGAGCGAGTTGGTCCTGTTCCCTCAGGTTGTCATGGAAACCAAGGCTTGCGCGTGCTCTAAGTCTAACGAGTAGCTGAGGCCTCAAGTACGAATGAGGGTCAGCCAAAGCCAGGCATGACGGCTCATGTTTTTAATCCCAGGATTTGGGGGCCGAGGCAGCTGGATTGCCACGAGTTCCAGGCCAGCCTAAACTCAACAGCTCTAGGAGGGCTTTGGCTACAGAGTGAGACCTTATCTCAAACAAAACAAAAAACACCCAGGTTAGGGTGGGGTGTTTGTTGGGTGTTCACAGTTCATTGAGGAAGAGGATTTTGAAGAAAGGAGGCTACCGTGTGTGTGTGAAGAGGATTTTGAAGAAAGGAGGCTACCGTGTGTGTGTTGGCAGTCTGCAAGTTGGTGTGAAGGGTAAAAAAGGCTCTGAGAGGGAGAAGGGTCTTTACACCTTTTCTGAAGTTTGACATTTCAAAGTAAGCAAAAGGAAGCAGTTGGGGCCCAGCTCTAAACAGTCACATCCATGTACTGTTCCGGTTTCAAACTGTCCTGCCATTCTCTCAATAAATATTTGGTACTTAAGATCTTTTATGATGGCGCATGCTTGTAATCCCTGTGTTCCAGGGCTTGGGCCAGAGGATGGCCATGAGTTTGAGGCCAGTCTGGGCTACACGGTCCAAGCCTCTCTGAACTGCAGTGAGCCCCAGTCTCAAACTGTTCACACCCATTCAGACCTCCATAATTAGCCTTCCCTTCAGGGCTCCTGCTCCCTTACTTCCTTCTTTCCACTTTAAAATCGGTATCCCTCCTTCAAACCCACTTTCTGACTTACAGACATTGTTACTTGGGAGCTGTAGGCAGTTAATGACTGCTAGGAGAGGGGAAATTATTTTTCTTCTTAAGTACCATAGCCACTGGTAAGCTGCTCGTGCAAGTAACCCTAATTAAATGCAGCGGGTCATTAGAAAACAAAAAGACATTGTGGGCTGGAGGTATGGCTCAGTGGTTAAAAGTACTTGCTGCTTTCCCAAAGGACCCAAGTTCCAGCTGCTCACTGAAAAAATGAAATAAAAATAAAGTAAAATAAAAAATAAATATAAAATAAAAAATAAAATAAAGTATGAAGAAGATTTTTATTGTAGCTATAGGGGGAAAATGAAATTCTAATTTTGAAGGCAGTGGTGGCGTACACCTTTAATCCCAGCACTTGGGAAACAGAGGCAGGCGGATCTCTGTGAGTTCGAGGCCAGCCTGATCTACAAAGTGAGTTCCAGGACAGTCAGGGCTGTTACACAGAGAATCTCTATCTCCAAAAACAAACAAACCAAAAAGTTTTTAAGAAGACATGAAAGGAGGGGGACTGATGGGGAATGAGAGAGGGTAATGGGTGAATATGATCAAAACATCTTTTATACATGTATGAAATTGTAGGTCAGTAAATCACAAGATAACTTCTTGTAGTACGAATGAAAAATCGAAGTCCTAACCATCTTTATAATGATCATACTATGTCTTAGTGGTATCAGCAGACTGCTGCTTTTTTTTTTTTTTTTTTGGTTTTTTTTGAGACAGGATTTCTCTGTGTAGTTTTGGTGCCTGTGCTGGATCTCACTCTGTGGCTGTAGACCAGGCTGGCCTTGAACTCACAGAGATCCACCTGGCTCTGCCTCCCAAGTGTGGGGATTAAAGGCATGCGCCACCACCACCCCGCCAGACTGCTGCTTTTTTATAGTCAAAGTTCAGCTACCTGCCCTGGTGAAGTCACAAACCCTTGGCCATCTCCTTGTGAGTAGGCTGTGAGCAAGCTGACACATGTACATACCAATGACTATACTGTGCACCGGGGGTGTGTGTGCATTACCCCTTGCCTGTTCCAAGTGATCCTCACAGGTCTCAAGTTCATGTGATAGATGTGATGATGCTCAAGAGGTGTCAAGTATGGGGCTCAGTTGAGTGTAAACAGGCTTGATTAGGTGCATGTTTCCTGTCCTGATTTCCCCGGCTGTCTACAGGCAAGGGACATTCCTGGTGGGGGACCCAGCTCTGCTCTATCAGCCACCGGCATTCTGTGCAGTTGGGAAAATGAGTACTAAAGAGGGAGAACAAGAGCCATGCAGCACCCAGATGAGACTCCCCTTTGTAGGTCCTTGTTTCTTACCTGTTTAAGACGAATAGGGTGAGCTCTGGCGATCTGAACACCCCTGGGCTCAGATCCCAGCAACAGCTCATTTGTGCCAATTGGCGACGTTGGCATGCATTTTCTCATGCCTGTTGTAACCCAATGACACCAGATGGTGGCCTGGGAACACCTGTTTACACTCATGCATTGTCCCAGCACTGCTGCCACGTGGCTGTGAGAGCATGCCTGTTCATTTGCTTTCCACATTCCTGCACCACCATCTGGTGGCCTGAATGTGCCTGTTTTGCATTCATGCCATGTCTTAGCACCACCATGTGGTGGCCTGGACTTGCCTGTTTACAAACATGCAGTGTCCCAGCATTGCCACGGTCTGGCTTGGTTGCTCCTGTTTGCACACCTGTTGTGCCCCACCACCAAATATAGTTCGGTGACACGGTGCTTGTACAGGGACCTGGGCTCCATCTCCAGCACTAAGACTGTATAAATTGATGACGTAACTGCTCCAAGTTAAAGCAGAAGGTTTTCTATTGTAGACACGAGAATGAAAACATCCAGATGCATCTGGAAGAGTCCAGAGCGGAGAGAGAAAGTAGTAGAGTGAAGATATCCAGCAGACTAGACTTGACCATTAGGGGAGGGGGACAGGGGAGTTAGTGAGAGATGAAGAGGAAGTGTTAATCCCAAAGATGGGAGGAGAAAGGCCGCTGACCCAAATCATCATGGCCAAATTAACTAAAGCATGTCATTAGTTAAAGCAAGCATTTTTATTCATGTACACAGGCTGCCTCCCCCTAAGGTGGGTTCTGGAGATCAGCATTGGACGTGAGGGAGATAAGGCTTTTATAGCTCAGAGGTAGGGGTTTCCAAATGGGAGGAAATAGGCAGTGTTACAGGATCAGAACATAATAGGTGGTCCAAACAAGATCATCACAACAGGCAGTCATAACAAGGTCGTCACACAACCTTTTGAAGGAAAGATGGGGGTGCAACATGGTTATAAACAACTTTTTGAAAGACAGACATGATTGCCATTCCTGGAACAGGCAGTACAGAACCATTGGTAATTACGTTACAGATGGGACCGGGCAGACACCTTTAATCTCAGTTCTTGGGAGGCAGAGGCAGGCAGATCTCCATGAGTTTGAGGACAGCCTGGTCTACATGAGCGAGTTCCAGGACAGCCATATCGATTTCACAGAGAAACCTTTTCTGTTGTGAGAAACTAAAAGAAAAAAAAAAGTTACAGGTGGGATATCGCCCAATCTTTGAGAAACAGAGGCTTAATCATAAACAGGAATAAACTTAGTTTGTCTTTACTGTAAGATGGCTTTTAAACCTAAGATGGAAAGCAGTCTGGTTCTTCATTCCCCCTTGTCATGTGTGTCCCAGGTAAACCCTTGGTAAGGCTTAGCATTCTTTATCTGGGGGAAACAAAATTTGTAATGCATCAAAAGATGCATTGCTCATTTATAAATTATAACTGGTTGGCATAGCTAGAACAAATATTTTTAAACCATATAATCATGGTAGATCTATAGATAGCCATTTTGTCCCCTTTGCCAGGGAATTTCCTTAGACCTAATATTCCAGCCCTTCGTTGAGGACAAGGGGTAATGTATTCTCCTTTGTAACTCCTGCTGAAGTTAGGATGCTGTTTTCAGGACACGGGAAGGCTAGAATATTAGCCAAGACATGTGGTGATATTTTACTTAGAAATTCGTCTACAAAGACAGGAGGGGATTTGGGCAATGGGGTATTCATCAGAAGCATCTGGTTTACTGAGCCAGCTGAAGAGACAGGGAACAAGCACATTGACTGGATTGGTTTACATCAGCTTTCAGCAAGTCCAGGGCTTTTCAGTTTAATAGGACTACCTGAGTGTGTAGATCACCTTTGGAGCAGTTTGTAGTCCACAGCTGATTTCTGGATGGTGTTTGTCAGCTGAGTGGAACTCTGACAAGACACTAGGGACAGAAGTTAAAGGAAAGAACTTAAAGGAAACTTTTATATTTGGAGCCCCCGCCCCCCCCTCCCCACACACACGCAGGAATAGGCAATCGGCTGGGAAGCTTAGGCTGTTGATTGACACATTTGACCTGAGAGGTGGATCTAAGTCTTAAGAATTTTTTTTTGACTCCCTGAAGCTTACAATACCATTGTTTTGGTTTTTTGTTTGTTTGTTTTTGTTTTGTGCAGAGGGGTAGGGTTTTGTTTTGTTTTGTTTTCTGAGACAGGGTTTCTCTGTGTAACAGAGTCCTGGAACTCACTCTGTAGACCAGGCTGGCCTCAAACTCACAGAGATCCACCTGCCTCTGCTTCTGAAGTGCTGAGATTAAAGGTGTGCACCACCATGCCCTGCTTCAATACCATTGTTTGTAATATTATTTGCAAAGCAAGTTCTTTAAATAATAAAAGTTACATCTGAAACCTGTTTATCCTTTAATATGGAGCCTGTTAGTAAGGCAAAGCTGCCTGTGAATTTGTCTTTTTTAGCAAGTGACCTAAAAGCTCTTGAAAGGAAGGCCTGGTTTTTATATGTGAAATGCATGACCAGGCAGCTGCTGCTAAACTGATGAAGTTATAGTTAGCTATCAACACAACCAGCAATCTGAGAAGGATAAGTTATAGCAGGAAGTTTAATCCGAATAGCCTGTGTAGCAATAAGTGACAGAGACTTACCCATTACCTGGATGGTTGCCTTAGGCTCCGCTGACCTTGATTTGATGGCTTCACTAGGGGCAATGGCTGTAGGTCTTTGACTGTCATACAGGACGGCATTAAATCTTCAGCTATGATACAGGACAACATTGGCCTTTGACTGCCAGACCCAGGTCTGAGAGATTTTCCTGTAAAGGAAGAAGCTGAGGGACTGACCTTACGTTGACCAGACAGAGGAGAACAGTCAACCCAACAGTGTTCACGGTGTGAGCAGAGCCCTGGCAGCAGGCGAGGCATGGGGCAGTTTTTCCCAATGGTTAGCCTTACCACAATCCAGGTGGAGTTGTGCCCTGTTATCATTTTTGGATACCTCAGGGTTGCTTCCAGGAGCTGGAATCTCTGTCTGTCACAGTAAGTTTTTGGCATTAAACATCTCAAGTGCCATATTCAGCAGATCTCTGAAAAGTTTGAGAGCTGTTTATTAAGTATACCTAATTTTAAATAAACCTTACTTGTTTTTAGTTACTTGTGCTACATATATAGGAAGCTAAATAATGCTTGCCCCAGCAAATGAATTACATTTGTAAAGAATTTGATCATTTATAAGGTGACTGTTAATCTGCATGTCTTAATTATCTTTAACAGTTTACAACAAGTTAGTAGTTTTCATAAGATTAGTATTCTACAGTTTTATCCATGTTAAGTTTAGCCTTAAAAATTATAATTCTTGAATGGAAACTTACTTAGTATCAAAATAAAACTTTAAATCTTAACTACAGTCCATAGGGAGACTGACAACTTTACTTTCCTGGTCCTTTCTTAGTACACCATTGCAGAATATCGTATGTGACACGTTTATCAAAATAGCTAAAGCTTGGCAAAGTTAGCAAAGACAAGAGGGCTGGACATACATTCTTAAATCTGTCTCTGTCAGCCTGAAGAGACCTTAGGTAGGGGACATTTTATAGGGTTTTTTTTAGACTGCTTAGATCATTGTCTTGCTACATCATAAGATAGGGATATCCCAGTGTCTGGTGTTTAGTAGTTGTGGCCCTAAATTTAGTTGGCTGGTGACTATGCTGGGTGTTTGGGATTCTAGTGTAACCTTGACCCTTTCTCAGGGTGGGCCTTTAAGCTTAAAAAATCATGTTTGGGGTTGACATATTTCAGTTAACAAAAACCATCAGAAGCAGAACTACAGGGTTTTTAAAACAAGGTTAGCACATTTGAATATTAGCCCAGCACTATCGACATTGGTGGATTAGGTCTTTGTTTTAAGATTACTGATGTAGCCTTCTAAATATTAACCTTGTGTTATAAGTTTTTTGTTTTTTTTTTTTCGAGACAGGGTTTCTCTGTAGTTTTGCGCCTTTCCTGGAACTCACTTTGTGGACCAGGCTGGCCTCGGTGTTATGTTTTAAATCAACTTTTGTTACAGATTCTACAAATTTTTAACTACATCCAATAAACTTATAAATCCCGAGGCACAGAAAGGCTCATATAATAGAGATAAGGTTTATATCTTAGTAAAAATTTTGGGCAATTAAAACAATAGTCATCATCATTGCCCATACCCAAAAGACATTTGAACCCCTGCTAAACTTAATCCAGTGACCAGAAAGCTCAAAGATGAGGAATTCAGAGCTTTGGCTATCAAAGCAGCTATGGCAAGCAGCAGCAGTAGATGTGGGCCTGGGCTGGGGGAGTGCACAAAGGGTGCACACAGGGTAGCACGCTGGGCTGGGGGAGTGCACAAAGGGTGCACACAGGGTAGCATGCTGGGCTGGGGGAGTGCACAAAGGGTGCATACAAGGTAGCATGCTGGGCTGGGGGAGTGCACAAAGGGTGCACACAGGATAGCATGCTGGGTTGGGGGAGTGCACAAAGCGTGCATACAGGGTAGCATGCTGGGCATGGTGCCTGAATTGTCCCAGCCTAGCAGCGTGGGAGTGGTGGTAGTTAAGCTTGGTCCAGCTCCAAAGTCTGCCTGTAACTGGCATAGAAATACACACAAAACTGGGCGGTGGTGGCACACACCTTTAACCCCAGCAGTTGGGAGGCAGAGGCAGGCAATCTCTGTGAGTTCAAGGCCAGCCTGGTCCTTGGAGTTCCAAGACAGGCTCCACGGCTACAAAGGGAAATTCTGTCTCAAAAAAAAAAAAAAAAAAAAAAGAAAGAAAGAAAGACACACAAGAGATGGAGAGAGGGAAAATCAATACATAGAACTCACCCCGTTTAGAATGCACAAAAACAAGCAGCACATGAGACAAGACACAGAGCAAAATGACAACACAACTGGGTTTATTCAGAGTGTCCCATTGGAATCTCCGGCTCACCCCTGCACAGTCTGGGAAGCCCCATTCCTGTCTTTCTCTCTTTCTCTAAACCCCACCTGTTCAGAGTCTCTGAACAAAGGGAATGCAGGAAAAAGCCCAGTTCTGCATTCTTGGTGGCTACTGCAGCTCCCTCCCCTGAAGTTGACAGCTGCCCAGGTCCCCACCTAAAGTGCTCAGCTTTTGACCATACTTGGGCACAAACCCAGCCTGTGGCAGACACGTTATCACCTCTCACCTGCAACCTATATAATCTCCCTGCTTTAGTTTGGGCGTGCAGCTTCTCTGGGCCTCGATCTCTGGGACTGGAGAACCCACCTGGGAGTCGCTTTGCTCAAATAAACCTGTTGTCTTACTTTTTCAGTTTGCCTTGACATGGCTTCCTGCAGAGAAACCTACTAGCAGGGGACAGAAAACCTATTACAGAGGTTTACCAGTTTAACCAAAGAAATTTTCTTAACAAATTGGAGGCTTTTTTCAGTTGCCTTCCTGCACAACCCAGATGCCAGGAACCCACCTGTCTTAGTTTGTATTTCTATTGCTGTGAAAAGACACTATGACCATGGCAACTCTTATACAGGAAAACATTTAATTTGGTCTGGCTTACAGTTCCAGAGGTTTAGTCTGTTATCATCATGGTGGGACATGGCAGCGTGCAGGCAGACATGGTGCTGGAGAAGGAGCTGGGAGTTCTATATCTTGACTCACAGGCAGCAGAAGGAGACCATGTCACACTGGCCAGACTTGAGCTTATAAGACCATGGAGCCTGCCTCTATAGTGACACACTTCCTCCAACAAGGCCACACTTGGTAATAGTGCCACTCCCGATGGGCCAAGCATTCACATACATGAGCCTATGGGTGCTATTCCTACTCAAACCCCCACACTACCAGAGGCTTCCTAAGCGTCAGTTGGGTTATTTCCCAGTGTTCCTTGGATCCTGGAATGCCTGATGTCCTGCACCGGGCCTCTCCAAACCCTGGCCTTGGCCCCTAGTACCATGGGACATCCTCAGGGTTCCTTAGCTCTGTTGTGCGGCTTAGGCATTGGAACTCTGTCCGTGGGTGCTCAGGTGCCAGGCCTCTCTAGTTTCTCAGCCCCCAGTCTCACCAGGGTGTCCCCTGGGTCCCAAGGCAGGTCAGAAAAAGAGCTGGTGGCTCGGACCTAACTCTCAAATAACCAGATATAACCAGTGGGTAGTGGGCCATCTCCCTTTGCCCTGGACAGAGGAATGCCTGGCCTTGTCAGACCACCCCCCACCCTCCATCCCCAGGTCAGGATCCCACAGAATCAGAAGAACCAGAAACCAGATGTCACAAATAAATAAATAAATAAATGCATAAATGCAAGCTTCTATGACTTACCAAAGGAGGCCTCTGTGAAAAAGAAAAGGGAGCGTGTGTGTGTTTGTTGTTTCTCTCCCTATCTTTCTCTTTTCTTTCTTTTTTCTTTTTTCTTTTTTTTTTTTTTAATTTTGGTTTTTCAAAACAGAGTTTCGCTGTGTATTCCTGGCTGTTCTGGAACTTACTTTGTAGACCAGGCTGGCCTCGAACCTGGAGATCTTGCTTGCCTCTGCCTCCCAAGGGCTGGGATTAAACCAGCTGTTTTTCTTTTTCTTTTTTCTTTTTTTGATGCAGCTATTCACTCAGGCAGTCTGACAAACGGAAGTCATGTCTCAGGGCCCCGGAATATCTCTAAAGTACGCACGCCCTAGAGAGCAGCTCCTTAGTCCTGGAGGGCTTCCTGCTTCTGAATTTCTGAATTTGGGTTGAGGGTCTTAATCTTGCTGGGGAACTCCAAATGTTTATCTCAAAGATGGGGGAAGAAAGACCACAGCCCGAATCATCATGGCCAAATTCATTAAAGCAAGCTTTTTTATTCGTGTACACAGGCTGCCACCCCCTAGGGCAGGTTTCGAGAGGTCAGCATTGGATGTGAGGGAGACAAGACTTATAGCTCAGGGATGGGCAGCTCCCCAAATGGGGGAAAATAAGCAGGGTTACAGGACAGAACATAACAGATGGTCAAAACAAGATAATCACACAGTTGTTAGGATTTGTGAGAATCTGGAAATCAAGTGTGCCAAGTTTTAGCCATTGATCTGTCCCGAGGCCAAGCTGTTTGAGTCAAGGAGAGAGGATGGCAAAGCGAAAGTCTGCTGGAGGGAATTTCTGTAAGCTCCGAGAGGGAGCTGAGTGACTAGACACTGAGGGACAGCAGGTGGGAGCTGAGAGCTAGTGTAGTGGGACTTCGGTTCCTAGGGACAGGTGAGAAAAAGCTAGGAGACGGCAGGGGAAAGGGAACTGGTAAGTGTCTTTAGTAGAGAGATCCAGATGGGTGTCTCAGGTCAGAGCCCAAAAATGCAAGTAGAAAGGTGCCCATGTGGTGGGTGCCCTGAGGGCACAGCAGACTCCCAGGAGCCAGAGAGACAGTAGGACGTAGGAGAGGAGTGGTTAACAGACAAGGAACAACATGCTGGAACTCCACCGAGGGAGGGTTCCAAAAACATAGAAGCCACGAGGGCACAGACAAGCTGCAGGACTTCCAGGAGGGAGCTGAGAGACAGGAGGGACAGGGTCACAGAGGTCAGAAGGACTTAAGGAAGCTGGAGGACTTAGCAGGCAGCTCCTGGGAGGAGGCACAGAAACTCACGGGCCCAGAAAGGCACAAAGAGAGATAGAGCAGATAGCCAGAGAAGCAGAGGAGAAAGAGCAGGAGTGAAGTGTCCACGTGGGTCTAGCAGGTCAGAGGCGTAGCAGGCTGAGGGACCGGAGAAACACATAGGTGCCCACACGGAGGGCATAGCCCACCGGAGCCCGGGGAGACACTTAGATGAGAGACAAGTAGTTAGGAAGCAGGTAGAGGGAAGCAGCAGCTGAGGAATCAGGCTCTACACTTTGGAATCAAATTTTGTAGGTGGCAGAAGCCAACAGAAGCAAATGATCCATATATACCTTAGGAGAGTCAGAGCAGCAGCTTGGTTCCGAGTGGCGAGTTCCTTGAGAGGGAACTTATGTATGCCATTCCTGGGGTTTCGGCACCAAATGAATGGAAAGAAAGAAAGAGAGAGAGAGAGAGAGAGAGAGAGAGAGAGAGAGAGAGAGAAAGAAAGAGAAAGGAAGGAAAGAAGGAAGGAAGGAAGAAGGAGAGAGGGAAACAAAGAAAATAAAAAAAGGAAAGGATATGATTGCTTTTAGGTGTGGTGGAGGAGAGAATTTATTGTAGATAAAAGGGAGGGACATATCAAGAGGCAGGGACATCCGGGAGAATGTACGGGATGTACAGGACCCTGAGCCGTGTGTGTGTGTGTGGGGGGGGGGGGGTGAGAGGAGAGGAGGGAGCACCGCCAACCAAGAGGGGCAGCCTGGGTCAAGAAACTGGCCGTGAGGTTGGACAAAAGGGCGCCAGGTAACCAAGGTGGCTGGATTATATGGGGAAGGGCATCTGGGGAACAGGAAGAGCAGAGAGAAGGCTTAGAGAGGAGCCCTGGCCATAGACAGAGGATGCTGCAGGAGGGAGCAGAGAGATGCACCAGGCAGTGAGGAGTGTGTACAGGGTGTGTCACTGGGCTGGGAGAGAAAGTGTGTGCAGGGTGTGTCACTGGGCTGGCCTACACCTTTGCTTTCTCTCCCTCCTGCTAGGTCCCGCTCCCCCAACCTCCCGCTTTGCAACAAACTTACAGATCCACGAACCTTAACTTAAAGACAGAACATTTACACAGTGTGGGCGCGTGTGTGTGTGTGTGTGTGTGTGTGTGTGTGTGTGTGCGCGCGTGCGGGTGTGGGTGTGTGGGTGGGTGGAGGGCGGTTTAAGACCAGACAAAAACAGGGCTTGGAGCAGAGAAAAGAGAAATAGAAAATGGGGGAGACCTTTATCCACGTCCCTCCCTCCTGTGGCTGCACCCACCCCCATTCACTTGCAGTGTTTGTAAATAATATTGGGATCTAGAGTGCTGTTAGGCAGCCACATTTGGATTGATTATCTAAGGGATATTGAAGCCAGATTTAATTGCAAAAGCAAATAAATTTGGGGCCCTTCAAGTCGGGTGCCAGGTGGAGAGGCTGCAGGTTTTCTAAGAGGCATCCCAAGGGGGAGGCAGAAGGTATGGATGAAACTGTTCCCAATAGGACTCAGGGAGGACCAAATGGGGAAGACATAAGCCCATATGTCTCAGTCTGTATCGGTTTCAGAGTCCTCCTGGATGGCATTGCCTGCCCCCTACCCTAAACTTCTCCAGCCCAGGGGCTGGGTTGCCCCCGACCCTCCCACACAGGTGCTCTTCCCTATATAACACAGCCATTTTGCCCCCTTACCCTCTTGGCCGCTGCACCTGGTTCCCTCTCTCCCTCTCTCCTTCCCCCTTTCCTCATATGGCCCGACTCAGCCCGCCGATCAGGTTCACTACAGACTCCCCCAAATGACTCTGTCTCTGTTTTCTTCCTTCTATCTATAATAAACCTTCACTTTAACCCCTTAGATGTAGTCATGACCTCCCTTTTATTTTATTTTATTTTATTTTATTTTATTTTATTTTATTTTTTTCATTCAGCTGATTTGACAATTCACACTTACTGCTCTCAACCAGTTAGCTTAACCATTTTGATCTCAAGTTCTTTGAGCTTGTGGTTTGTTTCCCAAATGTCTAATTCCCAAGCCTCATATTGCCCAGGAAGGCATGGCTGCCACCTAGTGGTGCTCCATGAAAAGACAAGCTGTACAATAGAAAAAAGGTTTCCCTCTTTCCATAGAATTCACTCAATCTACACAAATGTAAAAAAATAGTACTGGCCGGGTGGTGGTGGCGCACGCCTTTAATCCCAGCACTCGGGAGGCAGAGCCAGGTGGATCTCTGTGAGTTCGAGGCCAGCCTGGTCTCCAAAGCGAGTTCCAGGAAAGGCGCAAAGCTACACAGAGAAACCCTGTCTCAAAAAACCAAAAAAAAAAAAAAAAATAGTACTGAATGTTCTCTCGTGCATGGTGGCACGTTCCTGTAATCCCAGTACTCAGGAGGATCACTGCAAGTTCAAAGACAACCTGGATTGCATAGTGAGAACACACACACACACACACACACACACACACACACACACACTGCTGTGAATTGTCCTATTTACCAAATGATGAACCAAAAAAAAAAAAACCCCAAAAAACAAAAAACCACTAGTTTCTTGTCAATGTGGTTTATATATCAGTGCACATGCAGCAGCATACAGCTCTGAGAGAGCCCTGGCTATTTCTTCTATGCAAGATACACAAATCATTTCTTTATAAAAATTATTTATGAATGAAAGAAAATGAGGAGATGACTGCTCCAGTGTATGATTGAGGAGAAGGTTTGTTGTACATTTGAGGGAGAGCATAGCCAGAGGCCTCTGGAAGGATCCAGACTGCACACAGCTAGCAGACTGAAGCTGGCCATGAGAGGAGAGAGGGGAGGAGAGCTAGAGAGAAAGAGAAGAGAGTTGGGGGCAAGAGAGGAGCTGAGGAACAAGAGAACAAGAGGCCACATAGCCAAATGGCTGGGCTGTATAGGGAAGAGAGGCCAAATCCCAGAGGTTAGAAAAGTTTAGGATGGGGAGATATGTCAGCCAGGATGACTGTGCAACAAGTTCTTGAGATGCTGCATATTAAATAGGCACCTCAGCTAGCCACTTGTCCTGAGTTTCTTTGAGACATAGTAATTTATACGAAAAGCCTCTTTGCAGAACAAAGGGGCTTAATCACTACGATTTTACTGCCATTTATTTTTCACTTAAAATAATTGGAAAATTAAACAAAAAGCTAATCAGATCGATCATCTGATTAGGTGCTGCATTAGCCCAATACCATCAAGGTTTGTTCAGTAACTGTTAGGCAGTGGTATTATAAAGCACAAAAGAGTTCATTTGTACAATAGGGTTAAACATGTCTGCATTGTTAGAACTCTGACTTTCTTATTCAAAACAAGGGAACTCTGGAAAATACCTTTTATCCTTTCATAAGAATCAGGAACAAAAGCTTGTGAACAGTGAGGAGGTATATATACATTTTAGAAATTAGTAAGTGCATGCATGTCTCATCTCGGTTGCATAGTTAGTAATCTATAACAATCAAACTCATAGTCATGTTAGGTATTATAATTCAAGGTCAAGCAGAGATATATTTTAGGTAGATAAATGGTCTTCAAACACTTCAGAGATCTACAGAATATGGCATTTAAGATATTTTAATAACATAAGACTTTTTATGTCTGCTCCTGGCAGCACCAATTTACTTCCAAAAAGGATGATGGGCATCAAAGAACCTCCATATGGAGTTTCCTTTCATTGTGGCAAAGTTAGTCATTGGGTAAGAAACTGTCCTTGCCTCAACTGCTGACAGTATGCTGTCTAAATTGGACAAGCAGGACACAAAAGAAGGCAACTGCCAAACTTTGCCAAGACAAGGTAGGACAGTCCTTTAAAATTCCTGCTTCACAGAAAAGTCTGTCAGATATGCTAGGCCTGTAGGGCAAAGTTGGATGCCCCAATGTTACAAAAGAATTTTGGGTGACTGTCCAGGCAGCTAGATGTCTCTGTCGTTTCTATAATTTTGAAAGTTGTTTGCTCTGCACTTCCTGTTTACTCAGGTAATATTATATCCTTCTTGGGTTTCTGATGGCGTTCACGACTAGATAGTTATAGTTACAATTTTCCTTGTTACCAAATTAAAAACAAAAGCTCACAAAAGAGATGTAAAGTTTACAAGGTTGAGAGACACAAAAACTTGTTTATCTAAGTAAATGTTTTAAGGTCTAAGAAGATATTTTTAGGATGGTAATACAAATTATGATAGAAAGTAAATTAAGTACAAAACTTTAGACTCAACAAGATAAGATAGATAATAGATTATTTTCTCCAAATTTGTCAGATAAAAATGGACTGGACATTGCAAATGTAATTCTCATCTGATAATTATTCTTGTTGTATATAGTTTCACTGTGCTACAGTTAAAAGCTTTTTTTTTTTTTAATTTAGACAAAAAGGGGGGAATGTTGCAGGATATTTGATTGCACAGTGAAACACTCCGAGAATGTTAATAAAGTTAAACCTTGAATCAAGGGGCAGAGTCCACAACTAGCTGACCAGAATTAGCCATGCAGATTTTGGAGGACCAGATAGAGAGGTACAGAAAGAGATAAAGAGGGGCTTAGAGAGATTCTCGTTTTTTTTGATTGGAGAAGGTGGAGAGGGGTCAGCTATTAGTTTCTCTGCTGCTTTCTTGATCTATCAGGTTTACACCCCAATATCTGACTCCTGAGTAGGGCTTACATGAGACAAGAAGAGCAAAGAGCAAAACATAGGGTGCTTTAGTGCCCCTGCTAGACTCCCATTTTTTCTCTTCCTTCAGACTCCTTCTCAGGTTCCCAAGCTCACACTAGACCAGGCATGACAAGCTAGGACGCCTTAGAAAATTCTGATAAATATGACATTCTGATAAATTTCTTTGTTTTCTGTCTTCATTTTTTGAGCTGTAGACAGAACCCAGGGTCCTGTGCAAGCACCCGTCTAAACCCCACTCACTTTAAACTCTTTAAATTCTTTAAAATTTTTCCAGAAAACATTCCCATTATCTTCACGAGGCAGATGCGCAGAGAGCGTGATTAGAAGCGCTTACACACCCAGCACAGAATCTAGTTAAAACAGTCACACAGGATGCCAAGCACAGGAGAAACAGAATGCAGTGGAGAGATTTAAGGGATGAATCTGGGACCACCAAAAAAAAATTTTTTTTTAATGCTGAATGAACTGAACACACATTTAAAAAGAATGAAATTTAACAAGCTTAATCTCTTGAAACTATTTTAATTCTATTTAAAATATAGAATAGAAACTGCAGCATTTTAAAATAGGGTTAAAACAATGAGTGGGAAGTAGGGCTTTTCAATGGGAAACCCTGAAAAGAAAGCATTTAGACTCCCTGACTGCATTTAGCACAGAAATACTATAATATGAGCATTCTGTGGAGCTTTCAAATTTTCCAGAGAGTTTTGAATGGGCATTAAATGCATATGGCATAAAGTTCAAAGAAGGCAAATGCAAATTTAGTGAAAAATGAAGTCTTTCTTTTCTGTCCCTGAGCTATTCAACCCCATCCTCAAAACACAACTGCACTTTTGATTCTTTTCGCCTGCCTTGGTAAATTAATTTCTGATTAGGAAATAACGATCTCTTGAACAGCTCATGTCTCACAGCTGCTAGTGGATTTTCAGAAGTTCAATCAAGGCAATATTTTCAAGATGGGATACCCAGAGAAGAAAATGCACACTGAAGGGGCATCAGAGTTGGCAGAGAACACACCCCAGACACCAAATTCTCAGCACGAAGGAGATTTTATTATCTTGGGGGGGGGGGCGGTGTCATGCTGCTGTTGGATTGATCAAAGACAGTAGCAGGATAGTGCTGCATCTGTATATTTAATTTAATTTCATTATTTATGTATGAGAGATAGATATCTGTGTTAGAACAGGAAATCTGTGTTAGAATGATCTGGTAAATCCCGATTGGATATGATAGTCACTGTAGCCAAATAGTGAATTTTGATTGCTGGACCTTGGTGTTTTGATAGTCGGACCTTGGAGTTTTAGCTAGGTATAAGGAAGTGGGCTAATAAGGGAGCAGACCTTGGGGACCAGCTTTAGGAATGGAATCTAACGGTTTAGCAAGGGGACCTAGGGAAGAGGAAAGGGCAAGACTTGGCTGGCACCATGTTTCCAATGCTTGGATCTGCAGGAGTTCCCTTCATAATTATTATTTTAAACAGTTAAAATAATAGATTTAACTGCTGCTATCTCTGACTTAGAGACGAAGAAACAAAAGTTCCAAAAGACAAAGTTAATCACTCAAGTAATCAGAGTAAGCATCAGAGCTTAACACCAGACGCCTATCTGACTCAGAGCTCTGAGATCTGCTACACTTTCCTGACTGTCAGAATGACTAACACAACATGGTGCCGATGACAGGTATTCAAAGTTAGTGACCAGTGTATCGGCTGGCTTCAGCCGGTCTACATTCACTGAAATACAATCTGACATACAGCCGAACGACTGCAGCACGAACATGGAAGACTCATGTGTACAATCCGCCTGAAAGCTCAGAGACCATCACAACTGTCTGTCTTCTGTCCGCCGTTAGGAAACTCCTCCTACGGCTCTAGCTCGTTGAGATGTTCTGCAAAGAAAAAATGGCAAGATACAATCTGAGTATTATTAGACTCGCCCAACAACTTGAGTCCGTCCCAAAAGCCATAAAATAATTAATGTATTTATTACAGAGCATTTGAGATTTTTTTTTTAAGATTTATTTATTTATTATGTATACAGTGTTCTGTCTGCATGTATGCTTGCAGGCCAGAAGAGGGCACCAGATCTCATTACAGATGGTTGTGAGCCACCATGTGGTTGCTGGGAATTGAACTCAGGACCTCTGGAAGAGCAGTCAGTGCTCTTAACCCCTGAGCCATCTCTCCAGCGCCGCACTTGAGATTTTTGTCTGATATGCTCAGATAATGATGGCAGTAATAATAAAAATGGCAAGGTAGCAATTGGCTTTCATTTATTGTTGTGGAGTTCATGTGCACTGAAGAAAGCTGCTTAAGGAAGTATTTGCTTCTGTAGTCCACATTCAACAACTTTCCTCCTCCTCCTCCTCCTCCTCCTCCTCCTCCTCCTCCTCCTCCTCCTCTTCCTCTTCCTCCTCTTCTTAATGTATATGAGTGCTCTGTCTGAATGTATGACTTTACGCCAGAAGAGGGCATCAAATCCCACTATGGACGGTTGTGAGCCACCATGTGGATGCTGGGAATTGAACTCAGGACCTCTGGAAGGGCAGCCAGTGTTCTTAACTGCTTAGTCATCTCTCCAGCCCCACGTTCCACTTCTTAAGTCCCAGTTGTGAGGGTGTCACAATGGCTTACCTTGTACAGGAAAGCCTGGGTGCCAACTGCTGCGGAAAGGGAGCACGCCCAGGGTTGTTGTCCACAGCAGCAGAAGCAGCAGCTCTGGCCACCTATTAAGGCAGTGATCCTGGAACTTGTAGCTTCCAGGCTTTACATTTTTAAAAATAATTCTCAACCAGCTCCAACAGCGCAGCCTGACAGAATTACCTGCAATGATGAATACAGTCCGCACCTTCATGGCCACTGGTCAAGCATGTCTGTTGAGCCCCTGAAACGTGGCTACTACGATTTATAGAACTGATATTTAAATCTCACTCAGTTTAAAGGTAAATAGTCACTGTCCTCACTCCATTTCCAGATTGTGTTCAAAGCCCTAGCAGCTAGTGACTAGCTGAAGCAATAAGACCTGGAAAATAAAGTTATACAAATAGGAAAGGAAGAAATCGAACATTCTCCATTTGCAGATAATATCATTTATATAGAAGATCCCCAAAATTCTGCCCAAAAACTTCAAGGGACAATCAACAATGTCAGCAAGGTAGCAGGATACAGAAGCAACTTGCAAAATAGCAATTGTCTTTCTATGTAGCAATAACAAATGTAAAGAGAATGAGATTGTGGACACATTGCTAGTCACAATAGCTTTGGAAAAAATCATCTAGGAATAAATCTAAGAAAGGAAGTGAAGGACCTCTACAATAAAAATGTTAAATCTGTTGGTTTGGGGTTTTTTTGTTGTTTGTTTGTTTTTTTTGTTTGTTTGTTTGTTTTTGTTTTTTTGAAACAGTTTCTCTGTGTAATGTCCTGACTGTCCTGGAATTCACTCTGTAGACCAGGCTGGCCTTGATCTCACAGAGATCTACCTGCCCCTCTGCTTCCCAAGTGTGGGGATTAAAGGTGTGCATCCCCCCCAAATGTTAAATCTCTTCATATAGAGATAAAGACACTCTGAAATTGAAAGCGACATCAAGCTGGGTGTATTGGAGTATGCCTTTAACCTCAGCATTCAGGAGACAGATACTGACAGATCTATGAGTTCAAGGCCAGCCTGGCCCATATCTTAAGTTCTAGGCCAGCCATGGTTACATAGATCCTGTCTCCCCATAAAGAACAAAGCACACTTCTTTATGTTCTGTTACTGATTGGAAATGTCATCAGTCTGTCTAGACAGTTATGCCAGTACTACAGTCTGTGGAATATTAGGGGTTTGGAGCGATGCAGATTTAACTCTATCTCTGTAAAACTGACCCTGTCACGCTAGTTTCTCTTCTCATGCTCTCACGATGACTCCCCCTCCCTTCTTTCACAGAGCCAGCAATAGTTTTGTAAAACTCACTGTGTGTGCCTGGAGGTGGGAGCCATGCATGCAGGCCTTGATTTATTTCCTTCTCTGGGGGCATGCACTGTCAGAGTGAGCATGTGAAGGTTAGAAGACAGCCTGTGGGAGTCAGTTTTCTCCTTCCACCATGTGGGTTCCGGGTACAGGACTCAGGTCGTCAGGCTGGCTGGCAAGTGCCTTTACCCATGAGCTATGTCACAGATCCCTGAAATCAGGTCCCTGAAATAATTCCCCCTTCGGTTTTTAAAGACAAGGTCTCTCTGTGTAGTCCTCACTGGCCTGGAATTCACTCTGTAATTCAGGCTGGCCTCAAACTCCAGAGATCCATCTGCCTCTACCTCTCAAGTGCTGGGATCCAAGGTGTGTGTCATCACATCTGGCTCTGAAATTTTTTTTTTAAAGATTTATTTATTTATTTATTATGTATACACTGTTCTGCCCGCATATATGCCTACACACCAGAAGAGGGCACCAGATTTCATTACAGATGGTTGTGAGCCACCATGTGGTTGCTGGGAATTGAACTCAGGACCTCTGGAAGAGCAGCCAGTGCTCTTAACCTCTGAGTCATCTCTCCAGCCCCGAAATTTTTTTTTTATTGAACAGTTACAGCAGCATTTCTTCCTCTTCCCTTGCTTCCTCTGGTTCGTTCTCCTTTTCTCTTTATATTTTTTAATCCAATGTGGGTTTCTTTTTGTTTGTAATTTTTTGTATATTTAACTTAATTTCATTAAGTTAATGTATGAGACATAGATTTAGAGGAAAAGCAGCGAGGACTGGAAAAAAAAATAGACAGGGAGGAAGAGAGAGAGTTGGGTTGGCTGTGATCCAGGCATATTGTAGGTCACAGTGCACAGTGAGCTCGGCTTTAACTTCATCTTGGTTATTATGGGGCTCACAAAACAAAGGAGAGCATCAGCTAGTTCTTTGCGTTTATTAAAAACAACAGCGACAGCAAAACTGTCCCTTTTATTGCTTACGGCTTCTGTGAACAAATTTTTTTTAAAGAATGCATGTATACTCCTTCCATCATTACAAAGCGTTAGGGTTTGGGGTTTCCACTTCCTCTTGCTGCACATTTTGAATTTCCAACCTTTAAGTGAATTTGTGGACCAAATTGAAAGGGACTTTGTGTGTAGTCAGTTCTTGCCAAGATAGCTGTTAAAAATACTCAAAGAATGGATTCCTAGCCATGTTCTAGTGTTTATCAAATGCTGAACAAGGAAACTGAAGTATTGAGTTATTCCAGTTTGTGCAAACTTGTATGACAGCGCACAGTCTTTGCTTCCAAGTTTTAGGTTGGGGATCAAAGAGTTCAGAGCCTGGCAGGACTCTGCTTTCTTCTGACATTCTGTGGGGCAAGGGTCACAGTTAATGACTTGTGACACAGGGCTAGTCATCATTAAATGGATGTTAGTCACATTTCTAGTAATAGAACTCTCCCACGCTTAATACCATTCAGTTCTTGTTTTCATAACACTTCACCAGTTTTGTGTTGTGTTTCTTAGACTAAATACAGAGTTAGAATAAATTAGAATCAGCAATCTAATGGTTAAAATTCCCATCTGTTGTTTATTTTCTGGAATACATAGTTATTTGTTTTGGCACTTTGGTCACAGAAATAATAAATATATCTTATAAACTAAAATACCAGAGACCAAAAAAGTAGTGGGCTGGAGATGGAGATACAGAGCAGCAGTTAAGGGCCTTGCTTCTCTTCCAGAGGTTCTGAGTTCAATTCTCCACACCCACAACAGGCATCTGCCAACTGCAATCCCAGTTCCAGAGGATCTAAGTTTCTTTTGGCCACCAATCTCTCTCTCTCTCTCTCTCTCTCCCTCTCTCCTCTCTCTTTCACACACACACACACACACACACACACACACACACACGCATACACACATTTAAGTATGCACACATTTACTCATGCAAGTACATACACACGCAATCACATACAGTTAATCTTAAAAAAAAAATTCAGAGACCCAGATCTTAGAGAGCAAGTCTCAGTCTTGTGTTGTGTGTAGTGGGATGTTTTGATAAGGGAAGTGTGGGGCCACTCATCCATGTGTGAGCTTGAGATTCTGTGAATACCAGAAATTGTTCAAACCAGAAGGGGAAGCAAATATTATGTGTAGGTACATAGCAAATTCCAGGGCCATCCAGGGCTACAAATTTAATTCAGTGGAAAACAATAAAAAATTCATGAATAAGTGGAACATTTTTTAATAGAGTTCACTTGAATGAGGCAAATGGGATGGGCAACAAGTAATAGCAACAAAAATAGTTACTATAAAGACAGGACTCCTCCCCCGACACCCCAGATTCTGAAGAAAATGGAACACAGATTTATAAGGATCTGGATATCCATATTTACATGTTGATGACGAGGAGATGGATTCTTAGATGGAAGAAGCTCCTGAAATCAGAGTATTAGTGAAACAGTAAAGTTAAACTTGAGCATATCAGTTTTTTAAAAGTAGTTTAGCAGAGCACAGGAAAGCAAGAAAGTCTGTCAGACTTACACCAAATTAAGAATGTTGAGTTCTGCTACAAATGTATGTAACTTGATTTTGTTCAACACTACCTACCAAAATAAACTTGATTCCCTATAACTTAAAATGTACAGGGGTGTGTGTGTGTGTGTGTGTGTGTTCCAGTGCACACGCCTGTCTGTTTGCCTGTCTCTCTGTGTGTAAGGGTGATTTTGTGCACGTGTTTTAGTTTTTTAATTAAAAGACTCTTATTTTAAAAAAACAAAACAAAAAGCAAAAACCACTGTACAGCTTTAATCCCAGCACTTGGGAAGCAGAAGCAGGTGGATCTTTTGAGTTCAATGTCAGCCTGATCTGCACAGTGAAACTCTATCTCAAAATAAAAACTAAATTAAATTAAATTCATTTATGGCTGCTCTTAAATAAATGAATGCCTAATAAATAATTAAGTAAAAAGCTGAAAGGAACAGTGCATACCGGGTTTTAAAAGTAGGAAAGGTGCTGTAAGGACGGTAAAAAGCGGAATAAAGAGATTTATTCAATATGGCTACATAGGGAAGAGAGCCAAAGAGAATCTGTCAGGCCCCCCTTCTCCCTTCCCCTACACCCCACCTCCTAATAGGAAGGTGACAGTTAGGGATAATAATACTTGACTATTAGTACTAAGTAATACATTAGACATAATTTTGAGTGTCTTACTACTTTCTTGACATCATCAGGCAGTGATACAATGTAACTCAAGCCCTGAGGGTAAAGGAGGCAGGATAATCAAAAGGGCTGCTGGATACGAGATAAATTAAATCAAATTGAAAGGTGAAATAAAATCAAATAAGCTAAAATATACATGAGCATGGAGTTTCCTCAAAAAGCTGAAAATGAGTTTGGAAATAAGAATGGAGGCCTCTCTTCCCCTCCTTCCAACAAGAAGGTAGTTTAAATAGAAGACAATATCTAAGTACTCTGTAATGGTATGGTCCACCCACATTGTTTCTCCTCTCCAGTCTCTGACACAGGGTCAGGGTGCTTTGAATAGACAATGACCTTGAATTTCTAATCCTTCTGCATCTACCTCTCAATTTCACATCCCATTTTCTCTCATCCCAGTCTGAGACACTAGAATTACATGCCACACAACTCATTTATCTATATACCTGTATCAGTGTAGTTTATAGGCCACTGTGGGTTAAAGAAACCCACAACACAATTCAAGGAAAAACAAGAACAAAGCAAACACAAAACCACTAGATGGCAAGAAATAATAAAAATAAAAGCGGAAATTAATAGATGGAGAAAATCTTTGATGAGGTGCAACATGCCTTTGTGACAAAAGTCCCAGAGAGAGTAGGACTAGAGAGAACGTATGTCTGCACAGTGAAAGCTGCAGAAGAGAAAGCTAAGAAAGTCTAAACTGAGAAAACCAGAAGCAGCCCAGAGGGACTGGGCCAGTGCCCAGTGAACACCTGCGGCTCTCCAAGGCCCATCTGAGGATCAGAGTTTCATGGCTGTCCCTGAGGACTTTTGTGTGCCACCAAAAAAAAAAAAAAGTGTTATTATTTTTTAAAATACCCCAATTCAGGCTACATGGAAGTTTTGAAGTTTGGAAGTTTCCAAAAGTCTTCCCTGCATGTCTCTGCAAGAGCCTTCCCTGCATGTCTCTACAGGAACCTTCCCTGCGTTTGTCCTGAGGAAATAAGGAGACACATGGCAGGCTGGCATGCCACCTACTGTCTGTCCTTTTCATCAAATGTCATTAGTTGCTTGAGAGAGAGAGAGAGAGAGAGAGAGAGAGAGAGAGAGAGAGAGAGAGAGAGAGGAGAGAGACAGGGACAGAGACACAGAGACACAGAGAGAGAACCCTCCAATGATTCCTAGCTATCTATGAACCTGAGACACCCCATTGCGTCCATGTGCCACCCTCCAGTTGGAGTGAGAAGACCATGACAAAACAGAAGAAATAGTATGGCTGTATTCACAGCCATAGTTACGTCTGGAGGGAGCCTGTGGTTACAGGGATGTTCCATTTTTTATATAGATGGTGTAACCTGGGAATTGCTTTGTTGGGCTCTAGTTTTCACGTACATTGCTTGTATTCGTCTGCACAGAGAAGAACAGCAGTAAAAGGCAGGTGGAGTCAAAAGGCTATGGAAAGACCAAAGTGTGGGGGAAGGGCTGTGATCAAGACAGCAGGGCTGGGGTCTGGGTGGAGGCTGGAGAGATGGCTCAGTGGCTAACGTGTGTGGTGCTCCTCCAGAGGACCTGGTTTGGTTCCCAGTGCCCAGCCACATGGTGGCCAATGGCCACCTATAACTCCAGTTTCCGGAGGTCCAATACCCTCCTCTGGTCTCTTCAGGCACCTGGTACACACATGGTGTACCGACATACATGCTAACAGAATGCCCATAGATGACATAATAAATAAAATCGAGAGAGAAACACACACACACACACACACACACACACACACACACACACACACACATGAGAAAGAGAGAAGATACATATAGATCCCAGTACCAATCAAGAATCAAAAAGCATTCCCTCGACAGAAAACTCTGGGTTTACCCAACTAGAGCTGCAGAATGGCAGAATCATGCAGCCAATAAGAATGACTTACAACCCGATACCACAGAAATGCCCTCATTTACATAATAAGGACTGCTTGTTGGGAAATGGTTTGCAGTCATTCACCCTGACCTAAGAGGACTGACGCTTCCTGATAGATAACCATGAAACCAGCCAGACTGAAGTCTGTCCTTCCTCCTCCTGTCGTGGTGTCATCCTTGATTAGGATGAAAGTCTTCAGTAGGCTGGTGTCTGTGGCCTGACTAATCCATGATGTAGTGACCCCTTACACTTCTGGTGTCTTAAAATAAATGTGGCAATGCCTTCAATAATCAGAACATGTTAGTGTCTTCATGTAGAAAGATATCGGGGTGTATGTATGCAGTTATGTTTCTAAGCAAAATGGGACAATTCTCTAATTTGCTTATTTCTCCTTATATTAGTATAAATCTCATTAATGTGGCTCACAAAGTGTTGCATCTAAAACTATTAGTTTTGTGGGCTTTACTTTTTTTTTTTCCAAGACAGGGTTTTTCTGTGTAGCTTTGGAGTCCTAGAACTCACTCTGTAGACCAGGCTGGCCTCGAACTCACAGAGATCCACCTGCCTCTGCCTCCCAAGTGTTGGGATTAAAGGTGTGTGCCACCATCGCCCAGCGGGCTTTACATTTTTATATTAATGCTTTATTTACTTCCCGTTAAAGTAGCTATAACTGACTTCTGGGGATATTTCCTGGTTCTGTCTGCACCACACTGGTTGCTAGGTTCCTGAATTTGTCATGAATGTTCTCTTGGCATGATGAAGCTCAACCTCACACTCTTCACCCAGTGCTCTTCATAATGTCTGCAACGACAGATTCATCTGTGGTGCCACTCTGAGAAAGACTCGGGAACAGAGAGAGTTTGCTTCTGTTGGTGTTCCTGTTTTGAAGACAGGGTCTTACGATGGCTAGCCTGGAACTCTTTATGTAAACCAGGGCTGGCCTCTGACTCCCAAAGACCTGCTTGCCTCTGCCCTCCTCCTCAAGTGCTGAGACTAAAGATGTGCCCTACCATGCCAGGTAGAGCGCTGCTTAGTGTCTCCCAACAACAAATGAGCAAGCTCCTACTAGCTGATCACAACACATGCCATTCCTTTATGGGAATCAGGACAATGATTGAATTTCATCATGACATCCGATGAGAGAACTCTGAGCTGGGCATTTGGAGGCCAATGTCCCATTGGACTATGTGCTGGCTAGTTCTTGTCAACTTAACTTAAGCTGTAGTCATCTGAGAAGAGGGAGCCTCAACTGGGAAAAGACCTCCAGAAGACCAGGCGACAAGCAGACAAGCCCGTAGATAGTTTCTTTAATTAGTGATTGATCGGGGAAGGCCCGGCCCATCGTGGATTGTGCTACCCCTGGGCTGGTGGTCCTGGGTTCTATAAGAAAGCAGGCTGAGCAAGCCATGATGAACAAGGCAGCAAGCAGCACCCCTTGCCTCTGCATCAGCTCCTCCCTCCAAGTTCCTGTCCTGACTGCCTTCGATGACGAACAGTGATGCAGATGTAAGCCAAATAATCTCTTTCCTCCCCAACTCGCTTTGGTTAGGATGTTTCTTCACAGCAACAGGAACCCTAACTAAGACAGATTAGACAGAAGACACTGGCCTGAGTTCTCCAATGACATCAGTGCCCTGGGGTTCTGTAGCCATGTCACGGGACCACAAGACCTTGGAACTTTTGACAAAGGGAGGGGTGAGCATAGCTCTCGCTGGAGAAGGAGTGTGCCTTTCCTTCTTGACTAGCTCTGGATTTCTGATTCCCCAGATACCTTCCACTGTGGAGTAGAGAGGAACTGTGCTTGTGCTGAGGGTGACCCACGTCCACCCTGGCAGCCGGCTTTGGAATGACCAAGGCAACTAAGGCCTAAGACACAGCTGAGGTGCAGTAAATCCTTACTTCCACGAGGTGGCGCGTCACGCCTGCAATGCACATCTCATTCCCTCAGGACAAACGCATGAAGACCGTTCACCAGAAGAGGTCGCAGAAACACCATCCTTCGTTTCTCCACCTGTTGACCCCCTTTTCACAGCCCAGAACTGCAGTCGGGATGGAAACAGGTAATTTTTTTTTGTTGTTTTGGTTTTTTTTGTGGTTTTTCGAGACAGGATTTCTCTGTAGCTTTGGAGTCTGTCCTGGACTAGCTCTGTAGACCAGGCTGGCCTCGAACTCACAAAGATCCTCCTGGCTCTGCCTCCCGAGTGCTGGGATTAAAGGCGTGCGCCACCACCGCCCGGCTAGCAGGTAATATTTTAAGCCCTGTGACTCTGCATGAATTAGACTTTGGCATGTGGCCCTAGTGGACCACACAGTTATATTGGAGGTTTTAGCTAGTTCTCACTGATATATAGAGGGATACAAATAAAAAGGGCAAATCATTTTTATCTGCTTATGGTATGATAACATTTCTGAAAAATACAAGGTGAAAAAACCACTATCAACATTTAGGAAAAGCTCCAAGCTAGATGACCGTTAATTAGTATATATGAATTAACAATTTAAAAAAGCAGAAATATATCCTAATGAATATCAAACAAAGAACTGTATATATCTTTATTTTTAAATTTTATTTTAATTTAATTCTCTCTCTCTCTGTCTCTCTCTCTCTCTCTCTGTGTGTGTGTGTGTGTGTGTGTGTGTGTGTGTGCACATAGGTGCATGTGCACACAAGTGCCACATGGTTCGGTACTCAAAACATAACTGCACACAGAACTCTGTCCTTCGCAGGCAGCGTCCCCAGTAGCTCTGATGTGGAGTGTGCACTGAACCATTTGCCTTCCACGAGGAGAAGTTGCTTCAAGTTGACAGTGTTACAGATGACACAGGGTTTGTGTGTGTGTGTGTGTGTGTGTGTGTGTGTGTGTAATTCTAAATCTATTTTTTAAAATTATTCACTTTCTTTTATGTGTACGAGTGTTTTCCTGCACGTGTATATGTGCACTGTGTGTACACTGGTGCCTGTGGAAGTCAGAAGAAAGTGTTGGGTCCCCTGGAATTGGAGGTTCAGATGGCTGTGAACCACCATGCAGGAGCTGGGAACTGAACCCAGGTCCTCTGCAAGAGCAACAAGTGCTCTCAGCTACCGAGCCATCTCCCCAACTCCCCAATTTTAAATTTTAAACCACAGAAAATATTATGCTTTGGAAATTCTCCTTCACTCACCGTACTTTTTCCTTGCACCTTTCCCTGATCTGTGGATCATTTGGTTTCTTCCTAGGACCTCCTGCCATTATTACACAAACCCAAGCAGCTGCAATGGCCCGCATCCCAGCCTCTCTGCACAAAGGATAGCACCCTGTGGTCACTGCCAGGCTCCTTGCTTGGTCACTGATACTGTCTTAGAACAGCCCTCCTTACCTGCCTCTGCTTTGACAGTGAGTGTGATGTGGGTCTTTGCCATGAGAGGGCAGAGGAGGATCGCTTTTAGAGGAAGACACTCTTCTAAGTCCAGTGAGTCTGTTTCTGTCCAGCATGCTTCTTAGCCAGATGATACTGGACATGGGGGGTTCATCCTGACACTAGCATCCCACACTACTCTGTCCTGTGCCCCAGTGTGGGTTTTCAGTGAGCTAGGAACAGCTCTTGGTTCCATGCCTGAGAGCCATGATTTGAAGCAGGGGTTTGTGTGGAGATAAAGAAATGAGTGTCCATTGCTAGTGGGAGTGAAAACTGTTATAGCTACTGTAGAAATCAGTGTGGCAACTCCCTGGGAAGCTGGGAATAGATCTACTTCAAGATCTGGCCATACCAGTCTTGGGCAGATACCTAAAGGACTCTATATCCTTCTACAGAGATACTTGGCCATCCGTATTCATTGCTGCTATTCTTAATAGCCAGAAATTGGAAGCATCAATGGAGAAATGGATAATGAACATGTGGTACATTTACACAATGGAATATTGCTCAGCTGTTTAAAAAGTTACCATTAAGTCTACAGGTAAATGGATAAAACTAGAAAAAAATCATCCTGAGTGAGGATCCCAGACCCCAAAGACATACACTGTTAAGTCTTCTATAAGCATGCTATACTCCATGTAACCACAGAGGTTAGTTATAGAGTAAGAGACTAGGTGACAGGAAAGGATCTCCCTAGGAAAGGGAAACAGAATAGATAGTTATGAATAGATGGGGAGGGGGAACTGAAACAAGAGGATCAAACAGGGAGGGAGAGGAAAGGGGAATTAGGGAAAGGAATGTGGGGAAGGACGGATAAAACTAAGGGCCATTTGAGGGGTCCTATGGAAACCTGCTACTGTAGATGCTTCTTAAAATAAATACACATACAAAAGAAATCTAAATGAAGTCACCAAATAATTGGGAAGACAATGCCCTCACTAAACATCTTTTATCACCAGGTAAAACCTCCAGTGCCTGGAAAGGGTTACATCCAGTTGAGTCATTGGCAAAGGGACCCCATGGAAACTCTGGAACATCTCAGGCTATTGCCAAAGCGATTGATTTTTCTCCACAAACTGATGGTAAGGTCCTGTTACTGAAGACAACACTTACACATCTCACTGAACACGGAAGTCAAGCTGGTGCCTAACTGGAGCCTTCACCCATGCTGACCAATGTTCATGGTACTGGAAGGTACTCTGCACGCTACCAGAGAAGAAAGGTAAACACCAACCCAGCGACCAACCCTGTGCTCTACCATGGTGGCCTGCCTGCATGACATGCTGGCTCACCAGTGGTACAAATGTTGTACCAACTACTCTCTGGATTTAAAACCTACTCAGTGGGATCGAACCCATGGCCAACACTGCTCAGGTGGCCAAGCAGTTGACACTGGATAGGCCATGGGCATAAGGAAAAGCCAGGCACTACTGTTCTGCTAAAGGTCTGCAGCAATGAAATGACTCGAAACCACATTCTGCTATCCTTGTAGATCTGTGTCTTGCTTAGTCATCATCCGAGAAGCTTCCTCTTGCAGCAGACGGGAACTAACACGGAGACTCACAACTGGACAACCTGCAGAGAGCAAGAGATTTGGAACAGTCATTCCTAAATGGGATGTCTTCATCAAATCATCCTCCCAGGGCTCAGAGAGCTATGTGGAAGGGGAGATAGAAAGACTGTAAGAGCCAGAGGGGATGGAAGACACCAAGGAAGCAGTGTCCTCCAGACAAAGCAGGACTGACTCACATGTGAACTCACAGAGACTGTGACAGCATGTGCAGGGCCTGCACGGGTCCAAGCCAGATGGGTCCCAGTCCTGAGAGGGGGAAGTGGACACAAACCCCATCCCTAAGTAAGACACAATCTCCAATAGATAGTTGCTCACAAAGGAAAAAGTAGTTTTTGCCAGTGGAGTCTCATTGGCTACACAAGCAACATGTAAGGGCAGCCCCAATGCCCAGCAGTAGATGAGCAACACAAATGGACTCAATGGTGTTTTGGAGACTTTTTGTCTCACATTGTTTTGTTTGGGCACTTTTTCTATTCCTGCTCTTTTGCTTGTATATCCCTTCTATACTTATCTCCCTCTCCCTCCTTCATCAGAGGTCCACGTTTCCCATTTCTCTCTTCAAATCACATGTACCCTCTCCCCCATTGCTCCCTGCCGTGGCCCCCCTTTACTTTCCTGGTTCCTGAAGTTACTCCAGATTGTATACTCACATCTGAAGACTTAGAGCTAGGAGCCTCAGATGAGAGAGAGCATGCCATGTTTGTCTTTCTGAGTCAGGGTTACTTCACTCAATAGGTCTTTCCTAGTTCTATCCATTTGCTTGTGAAGTCCACAATTTCATTTTTCTTTACAGCCCAATAATATTATGTAGGATACAGTGTATATATTGTAGTATATAGTATATTATGTAGTATATATGTGCCACATTTTCACTATCTGTCAGTTGAAGGACATTTAGGTTGTTTCCATGTCTTAGCTATGGGACTAGAGTGGGAATGGACACAGCTGAGCAAGTATCTGTGGAGTAGGATGTGGATGCTTTGGGCATAGGCTGAGAGATGGTATAGCTGGGTCACATGGTAGACTTATCTTAAGCCTTTTGAGGGTTCTCCACACTGATTTCCAGAGCAGCTGGACCGTTTTGCAATCCAACCAACAGTGAATGAGGGTTCGGCTCTCTGCACATCCTCTACAGCATGTATAGCCATTGTTTTGTTGATATCTGCCATTCTGACCAGGGGAAGATGTAGCTAGAATTTTCCTGCCTGGCCCACAGTCAGGACAAATCTTTTTCACCTGCCAGTCCCACAGCCTCTCAGACCCGACCAAGTAAACACAGAGACTTATATTGGTTACAAACTGTATGGCCGTGGCAGGCTTCTTGCTAACTGTTCTTACAGCTTAAATTAATCCATTTCCATAAATCTATACATTGCCACATGGCTCGTGGCTTACCAGGATCTTCACATGCGGCTTGTCATGGTGGCGGCTGGCAGTGTCTCTCTGACTCAGCCTTCCACTTCCCAGCTTTATTCTCCTCCTTGTCCCGCCTACACTTCCTGCCTAGCCAATGGCCAATCAGTGTTTTATTTATTGACTAATCAGCAACACATTTGCCATACAAAACATCCCACAGCAGGAAGATGAAACCCCAGGGTTATTTCTATTACCATTTCCCTAGTTGCTAGTAACAACGAGCAATTTTGAGATATTTCTTAGTCATTTTTATATCTTCTTTTGAGAACTCTATTTAGATCCTAAGCCCATTTATTGAATGGGTCATTTTTATTTGTTTGTTTGTCTGACTCTTTGTTTTTTAGTTCTTTATATGTTCTGGAGATTAATTCTCCATCAGACATATAGCTGGCAAAGATTCTCTCCTATTCTGTGGGCTTCTTCTTCAGATGACTGATTGTTTCTTTAGTTGTGCAGACACTTTTTAGTTTTATGAGGTTTCAGTTGTCAATTGTTGGCCCCAATTCCTGGGCAAATGGTGTCCTATTCAGAAAGTTCTTTCCAAAGCCAGGCGTGGTGGCGCACACCATTAATACCAGCACTTGGGAGGCAGGGCCAGGTGGATCTCTGAGTTTGAGGCCAGCCTGGGCTACAGAGTGAGATCTAAGACAGGCACCAAAACTACACAGAAAGTTCTTTCCTACACATGTGTCCTGTAGGGCACTGTCTAAGCTCTCTTCTAGCAGTTTCAGTGTTTTAGGTTTGGCATTGAAGTCTTTGGTCCAATTGGAGTTGGGTTTTGGGTGAGGTGGTCGATGAAGGTCTAATTTTATCCTGCCATGTGTAGGCGTCCAGTTTCCCTAGCATCATTTGTTAAAGATGCTGTCTCTTTTCCAGTGTATGTTTTTGGCATCTTTGTCAAATATCAGATGGCTGTAGTTACATTTATACGTGTTTGGTTCCTCAATTTTGTTCCATTGGTCTACATGTCTGTGTTAGTGCCAGTACCACGCTGTTTTAATTACTACAGCTCTGTAATATATTTTGAGGTCTGGAATGGTAATTCTTCAAGCATTGTTCTTTTTGCTCAGGATTGTTTTGGCTATCTGTGGTCTTTTCTGGGTCCATATGAATTTTAGGGAAGTTTTTTTTCTATTTCTGTGAAGGATGAGATGGGGATTTTGATGGGAATTGCACTGAATCTGTAAATGACTTTTGGTGGACTAGTCAGCTTTACAATATTAAATCTACCAATTCATATGATGTCTTTTCATTTTCTAGTGTCTTTTTCATCCCTTTCTATTGTAAAGGTCTTTCACCTGCTGGGTTAGGTTTATTCCTAGATACTTTATTTTCTAAAAGGCTGTTGGAGTACAATGTTTTTAAAACCCACAAGAGGAAAGAAAACCTGATATGCTTCCAGGAAAAAATTTCTTTGGAGAAGACAGACACACACGCAATAATAGAAGGAAAATGGAGGCAGAGATTGAGGTTTGTGGTGTGGGTCTCAGGCAGGTTGGGTAGCATCAGTAAACCTCAAGGTCCTGGGGAGTCCAATATGACAGCCAGGGACCAGAACTCTAGGCAGTATTCTTGCCTCTTCCCTGCTACCCCTGCCTTGGAGTTTCTACTCCTCAATCCTGCCTGCTAGGACATATGGTACTATCCACCACATGACTGTTAGGACCTTTTAAAGAGGAGCAATGTGGGTCAGGGACAGAGTGCGCTGCTCAAATTTCTGCACTTCATGCTAGGCGTATCCTTAGGAAATTGCTCACTGAGCACAGTCCTTGCACTGGCTGGTTTCATATCAACTTGACACAGGCTACAGTCATCAGGGAGTAGGGAGCCTCAGTTGAGAAACTGCCTCTGTAAGATTGGGCTGTAGGCAAACCTGTAGGACATTTTCTTAACTAGCGGTTGACGTGTGAGGACCCAGCCCATGGTGGGTGGTGCCACCCCTGGCCTGGTGGTCCTGGGTTCTATAAGAAAGCGGGCTGAGCAAGCCATGGGGAGCAAGCCATTAAGCAGCATCCCCTCCACTGCCTCTGCATCAGCTCCTGCCTCCAGGTCCCTGCTTTGCTTGAGTTCCTGCCCTCATTCCTTTTGGTGATGAACTGTTACACGACTTTGTGAGTGAAATAAACCCTTTCCTCCCCAAGTTGTTTTTGGTCATGGTGTTTCATCACAGCAATAGTGACCCTAACTCAAAGAGTCCTACTGTTAAAAGACAATACTCGAGTCCTGGGGAAGCACAAGTTGTCACCAAGGACACTCCAGCCTCTGGCTAAGCTAAAAGCATTGGCCCCGATGACTTTGGCTGCTCTCCAGTTAGAGTGGTGAGGGAACAGGAGTTAGACAAGTCCCTGATAGGCAGACAGATAGGGAGAGGGGCATGACTAGGTAGTAAAGATGGCAAGCTTCCAATGGCTGGCTGCTTCCTCCTGAGGCAGGAGCCTGGCACTTTAAAACAAAAGGTCTGGCAGGCTTTTCTCCCACCATACAGCCCACCGACTCATGGGCTAACCAGAGGTGTCCAGGACAGAATCAGAGCATGTTTACACCACAGTGTGAGTCAATCAGCCACTGTCTTTGTTCAAACCCTAATTTGAGAGAAGATCCTTCAAAGACTTAAAAACAAACAAACAACCACCACAACAACAACACCCAACCCTAGAGAAGAGTCTAGATCCTGGGGCCCCCAAAACTTCCCTCCATTTTGTAGAGGGTCTTTCCGTCTTTGTGCCCTGCTGTGTGTGTGTGTGTGTGTGTGTGTGTGTGTGTGTGTGTGTGTGTGTGTTCTTACCTCTAATAAAACCCTTTCTTCACTGTCTAATTCTGTTTGCTGTGTTTGATGTTTCCTGCATGCTAACTGTCACACTCAGATTTTCTCCTATCTTTTAGTTCTTTTACTGGCTAGACCCAGAAATTCTCACATGTGACAGCTCAATTACGACATGGCTCAGAGCATGGTGTGTGTGTGTGTGTGTGTGTGTAGGGGAGGGCATGAGAACTGGCCATAAAGAAGACGAGAAATCTAGGTTAAGCCCTGGGAAATGATAGACTTGAAAACCTGAAATATGTTTTGAGCACCTGAGCTCAAAACTGTTCTTGGAGGAGTGATAGCTATGGGCTGTCTGGATAATTCGTTCCTCCCCTCCGTCACCTGTTCTGATATTTTAATGAATGACATCTTATATGAAAATTTCATAACACAGAGATGGGTAATGCTAGATGAGGAGCAGAAAGGGAATACAAAGGGACATTAGCCTCCTGCCCAGATACCAGTGGGATATAATGAGTGTCAGCATCCTTTGGTACACATGGCATGGTCCGTGGCTAGTTAAGTTCTTTTCTGATACAGATTATGGGGGCATCCAGAGTCTGCAGACCCACTGAGGCAGGAATAAAAAGACAGTGGCCTCCTCTGACTCTCCTTAGAAACGGACTGGCCAGTGGTTGATAGTGCCCTTACAAGAAGACAGCAGGCGCTTCACTTGCCCAGGCAAGGTCAAAGACCTCTTGCGATAGGAAAAAAATTCTCTGTAACAACTTGAAGAGAACAGCTGGGAGCCATAAAGTTAAAGGAAACTTGATATACCTGAAGATGTAATAGGAGGGTGGCAGGAAAAATGATCCCCTTCAAGAGAGATGCACTTATATACCCCAGGGGTCCCTCCCTCGATGCAGCTGCTTCCTACACCTGCTGAGCCTGCCCTCTTGCTGACTCAGAAAGCATACACTTCCCACCGTCCTTTCTGTATGCCCCTTCTATGGACACCAGGAAAAATCCCAAGTCCACCGGCCCAGCACTCCTAATGTTCTTCTGTCTCTGTAGGAATGAAGGTTGTTTCCATTTCCTAGCTGTTGTGTCTAGAGCAGGGATGAACATAGCTGAGCAAGTATCTGTGAAGTAGGCTGTGGAGTTCTCCGGCACAGGCTGAAAGGTGGAATAGCGGGGTCATATGGTAGACTTGTTTTTAGCTTTCGCAGAATTCTCTGCCTGGATTTCCAGAGTAGCTGAACCAGTTCGACTAACAGTGAATGAGGGTTCTCTCTTCTCCACATTCCCGCTGGCATTTGCTGTTGGTCGTTTTTGTTGATCTCAGCTATTCTGAGACATAAGTCATCTGCTAATCTTTGGAATAAAGACTTTGGTATCTCAAGGGATGGCAGCTAGCCAATAGGAAAAAAATGGATCATGGAGTAGGAGTATTCATCTCTTAAAGCAATAGGGACCATGTTGTAGATCTAGAATTGTGATGAGGACCAAAGAGTCAACATCTTGACCAAAATTCTTGTGCTTAAAAATAGATTTAATTTTTTAAAATAAAAAACTCATGTTTATTGTCCCAAAGAAAGACTTAGGACCATTAGCCATCTCTATTTGGTTTATCTATTTGGTCACATTGGTTAAATATACTCTTTTTGTATTTTGTTATTGTTTTGTTCCTTAAAATTTTAGTTTTATTATGAGCCGAAAGGAAGCTGGGCCAAGTTAATAGCTTCAGTTTACATGAACACTTACTTATAAGTCAATTTGGCATATGTAGGCAGTTTTTACATGCATAATCATTCATAAGATATATTTTATAAGCCAAGATTTTGAATATTATTGTTTGTAGAGATATTTCCTATAACCCTCATTGCAAATAGGAAACAACAGAGATTTTTAGTAACTATATGTATCTATTAATTTGTACATAGTTCAGCCTTAATTTTAAAAACCTTGTATTTAATAGTTTTATATTAAGAATTTTTGAAAAAATATGACTTTTATGTTACCGATTATATAAAAGGCATAAAAATTATAATAAATATTTATATTTAGAATCTGCTTTGAAAGGAAATTCTTACCAAAATCTTTATATATGTTACATTAAATTTTAAAGCTTAATAAAATCTTATGATCCTAATGAATGTTGCTTTATGTAAACAATTAGCATTTTAGGTTTTATGAAATATTTAACAGACTCAAATATACCATTTTAGTAGGTTTTAAGATGTTTAGACTACCCAAATTTATGTGGTAGTGTGTATCTATCAGTTCTCTTAATGTGTGATCACAAAATTTAAATTTATAAATCACATACATTTTAATTGGGTATGACAAAAAACTTTCAGCACATAACAGAAATGGGTTTTAAAAATGAGAGAAATAATGTGGCCACAGTTTGTTAAAAAGATGTTTTGACATAAGCAACATGTAAAAACAACCAAAACATATAAAAACAATTATCATAGACACACTTGACACAACTATATGACATTAGGTATACCCAGTTCAGAAAAAAAGAGGGAGAGAGTTTGTGTATCTGTATCTCTTTAAAATGTGAGAAAGGCTTAGAGGAAAAGATCACAGGGTGAAATTTGTCAACAGAAACTGTGTGTGTCATGTCTTCCCCTCCCCACTCTCTCTGACTAAACAGCTGAGGAAGAAGTAGTTTTTTCCCATTGGGTCTCAGGCTGCTTTCTAGAAGGGAAAAAGACTGGCCTAGGATATGTGAGGAATCAGGTTTTATGATGCTATTTTCTAGGAAAACCATGTGCTATGACATTATGACCCAGGAAGAGAGTGGACGGGTCTAGGAAGTGTCTATTTCTGGTGTCAGTGGCACTCAAACATTTGGTGAGTTGATGGTCAGAAAAACGGAAGCAAAGGAATATAGAAGCCATGTTTAACAAGATGGATCGACCCAATGACAGACAGGGAAACTCACCAACAACGCTTGAAGATGAGTCTCAGCATAAATTCCTAGGGGAGCTGGCGAGGGGACATAGCCAGCCTCATTTGGTCATCTGTAACAGCCTGAGGAGTTCCCCTACGCTTTAGGGGTATTGACTCAGGCCAAACTGAGATTTAGGGCTTTAAGGCCAAGAAATTCCAGGACTAGTTTGTATAATAAAGAAATAAAGACACTTTAATGTAAGTGGAATAGTGAAAAAGTGTGTGTGTGTGTGTGTGTGTGTGTGTGTGTGTGTGTGTGAGTCCCAAGAAAAACTATAAGATGAGAATAAAGAAGCAAGGTCAGAAAAAGATGAAAGAATGCATTTTAACATTTTTTTTTTAGATTTATTTATGTATTATGTATACAGCATGTATGACTGCAGGCCAGAAGAGGGCACCAGATCTCATTACAGGTGGTTGTGAGCCACCATGTGGTTGCTGGGAATTGAACTCAGGACCTCTGGAAGAGCAGTCGGTGCTCTTAACCTCTGAACCATCTCTCCAGCCCCCGCATTTTAACATCTATCTTCAGTTTTGATAGAAACTAAAAACTTTTAATTACTTATTTCATCTCATTTTAACTCACATGCGGTTTTTATTTTATTATGAATTACCAATTTATCAGGTTTTTTTGAAGGGGAGGGGGTTTGAGACAGGGTTTCTCTGTGTAGTTTTGGTGCCTGTCCTGGATCTCACTCTGTAGACCAGGCTGGACTCGAACTCACAAAGATTCGCCTGGCTCTGCCTCCCGAGTGCTGGGACTAAAGGTGTGCACTATGGCTGCCCGGCCTTTATCAGTTTTTTAAAAAGATCATTTTACATTTACTAAAGTAGGCTGCCTATTCACGATTGAGGTTTTTTGTTTTGTTTTGTTTTGTTTTTTTAAGATTGTATTGCCTGGGGCTTTGTTAAGCACAAAGGATGCACTAGTGTGGAGATAGTAAATGTTCCCAGTTGAAGGAATGCTAAAGCAGGGTTGATTTTAGTTAGATCTCCTTGTTTTCCCAAATACTTGCAAGTTGAGAGTCAGAAATGTCACCCATAAAGCAGGCTAGAGTAGCAGCTGGCAGCCAATCTCCAGACACTTCCTCTGTCTTGGAAAACTTTCCCCTCATTTCCTGAAACATTGCCTGTGTGTGCATATGTTTGGAGTTGGGTCTACGTGCTGCTTTTGGGATGGACTTTCTCAATTTTCACATCATCTCCCACTGGCTTTCAGGGTTATTCTGCATGTTTACGGAAATGTGAGGGTGCCCAAGACACTGGGTGATCAACCCCTCATATATATGTCTTCCCAGTAAGGTTCCTTCTGACCCAGTGAGGGACGAGGGGTTCGAGACAAAGCCTGACAGATAAGGAGAGGGCACATGGTCGGATAATAAAGACGGTGAACTGCCAAGATGGCTGCTGCTTCACCCTCCTGACTTGAGACCAAAGCTCGGCAGCTTCAAACAGGCCTTGTGGGCTTTTTCTCCCACCAGCAGGCTCCCTGCCTTTGGGCCTGAATGACAAGTTCAAGGCCACACCAGGATGTGTGTATCCCAGACTTTGTGGACCTGTCAGCCTTCCTGTCTGTGTTCAAACTGATCAATCCTAAATTGGGGGAGGAAGACCCCCCCAACACACACACACACACACAAACACACACACACACACACACACACACACACACACACACACACACACACACACAAAGATCCTAAAACCCCCAGTTCTCAAGGAGAAGCTGGGCTCTGAGGAGTCTTTTCTCCTGCCTGCCTTGCTGTGTGTTTCCACACCCCCAATAAAAGCCTTCTTGGTTTACCGCCTCATGCCCAAACCACTTAGTCTCCAAAGCCATTGGCTTAGAGAGAATTTAGAGATTTTGCTCTAGATGTTACTCAAAGATGAAGATCTTTTTTTAAAATTTTCTCAGATCCTTAGGTAAAGAAAAGTAATTTCAGTCTCATAAATGAATGCACACATCTCATTGTCATGGTGCCTCTGTCTGATACTCCTGCTGCATAAAGTTGGATAATGTACTGAAGTGCAATTATAAAACCTGATTTCTCCTGACACTCAAATGTCTCTCCCCGAAAGCAAGACAGTGTTGTAGAAGATGTGTGTGACTGCCAAAACATGACACAGCAGGAAATTTAGCTGTTAAATATTGCACCAAAACTGTTCTGTTTAAGAATGATGGCATACATTAACATTGAAATGTGTTTTGATTTGTTTTCTGTCTCAAAGGAGAATTTTTGTTTTTAATTAAGTACAGTTGTAAAAGCAATTACAAAAGAAATCTAAAATTTCAAAATCAATTATTGTCTATTGTATAGAAAATATCTTGAGTTTAAGAGATATTTGATTTATGTTTCTTATTAAGTATAAATATTTTTAAATAAAAAATTCAATTATTTGTGAAGAATAGGAGGTGTCTGACATACCGAACTTGTTCTTTGTGTTATTTTGATATTTAAAATAAGTGGAAAGTTCTTTGGTCTTAATAAACCATATCTAGATTTTTTTCTTCAAAAATACATTTTCAGAGTACAGGAACACAGTATTCTACATGCCTCTATAAAAACTGAATGTGGAAGCCACAAACAAATGACAAACTAGGTATCCTGGGGACATATTTAAAGCTTTTAATTATAATAAATTGTATCTTATTTAAAATAAACAGTAAATGTGTTAACTATTAGATTTTAATTTTTAAAGAATTTTATATAAATTCAAGGACCAGAAGGACTATTTTGTTTGAAGCAGTCTTATTGCTTTTGGAGAAGTCTAAAATACACCACATTTCACTACTGCAGTAAGATAGCCTACACAATACCCAAACTGGGCACTTTTATCTCTCTTCTGCTTATTCTTGCAATTATGAATTCTGGTTTTGGGAGACATGCTTGCTTTAGGACAGTGGTTCTCAACCTGTAGGTCACGACCCATCTGGGGGTTCAACGACCCTTTCACAGGGTCACATATCAGATATCCTGCATATCAAATATTTATATAATAATTAATAACACTAGCAAAATTACAGTTATAAAATAGCAATGGAAATAATTTTATGGTGGGGGGTCACCACAACATGAGGAATGTATTAAATATGTATTAAAGGATTAGGGAGGTTGAGAACCACTGCTGTAAGGAGTTAATTATGCTATAGGGTAGTACCTCAAATTTGCAAACTGTCAGCTCTGTCTTTATTACAGCCCTCAACGGGCCATTATTTTTATCATGGCTGCTTCTCATTCATTAGAAGAGCAGTAAATTTTATGGTCATGAGTGCATTTTTGCAAAATAGTTTCTCTGATCACAGGTAATATGTACAATACTTAGTTATCCACTGACATCTAGCAGATCATACTAATCTTAATGCCTCAAAACAACCAAGGTGTTTCATTTCACATTCTGAGCACCTTCAGTCTAGGAACCATTTAGGTGAGTGGTTTTGGCTTAGTTATTCATGAGGTGGAATTCAAATTGTTAATCACAATTCAATCTCTTACCTGAGTTGCTAAAATTCCTTCCCAGGTGGAGATATAAATAATATCTAATGTCCCAGTGATAAACGAAGACACCATTCCACCAAAGTTCAGTTTTGGGAGCCAATGAGTCTATTGGGCTTCCTTACAGAGAGCGTAGGCATGAGGTTACTTAGGGGTTATGGGTGCTTCTCCCCAAAAGGCCTCACCTGGAAAGCCTTTACCCATCAGGGATGAGGAGTTCCCAGTAGCCACCTAGATGGACCTCCAGCCTATATCCTCTGGCCCCTCCCAGATATCACATGCAGTTAAGGCAGAGTTTCATCCAACAGGTAGTGGAGGGTATGTAGGTATGCAGACCCACCTTGAACACAGTGATGCTACTCTTCCCTTCATCGTAACCTGTTTTTGTTTGTTTGTTTGAGACAGGGTCTATCTATGTAGTCTTGGTTGTCCTGGAGCTCCCTATGTGGACCAGGCTGTCCTTGAGCTCATAGAGATCTTCACACCTCTGCCTCTAGAATGCCGAGATTAAAGGTGTACATCACAGATAACCTGTTTAAAATATCTCTAGTAATTTCAGTTGTGAACCACGAGCTTGCTGGTTTGGCTGTAGTTAGGGGCTTCCCCTTACATCACATGGCAGTCACACCAACTCTTAAACGAGGCACTGACATCTCATTGGCCGAGGACACTTGCTCACTCTTTGGCCCTCTTGGGGTATGGGTGGCCTCTTGTTCACTGATTAGTGTTCTGTTGAGATTGGGTGGTTTGGGAGATTGGTAGAGGGGAATAAGGAGCGAAGGAAGGATGGCTTGGCTAGTCCACATCCTGTCTTAAGATAATTGGGAGACAGCTAGGAGCAAGGGCTGTGGCCAGTGTGGCATGACCCCTAGAGTCGCAAGGAGAGCAGGCTGTGTGGACACACTTCGATCTGGTGGCCCCCAAGTCCCCTGCTGGTGCTGTCACTTAGGCATTTTTTTTTTTTTTTTTTTTTTGGTTTTTTTGAGACAGGGTTTCTCTGTGTAGCTTTGCGCCTTTCCTGGAACTCGCTTTGGAGACCAGGCTGGCCTCGAACTCACAGAGATCCACCTGCCTCTGCCACCTAAGTGCTGGGATTAAAGGTGTGCGCCACCACCACCCGGCCACTTAGGCATTTTTATGGTGCTGGGTTCCTCTGCTTTCAGAAGCTCTGCATGGGTGCGTGAAGGGAGGGGCCTCTATCTGGCCCCCACTCAACCTGTACTAGGAGGAGCTGTGGGTAGAATTGTTGCTGCTGTTAGCAGTGGACCAGACTTCAGATGCTCTCCCCAATGCTGAGAGCTGCAGGTGGGTGCCAGGGGCTTGTCCTTGCGCTGTCTTCCTGGGGATGCAGAGGTGGCACTGGGAGAGAATAAGACCCTCACACCAACTCAGCCCCCATTGTGAGGATGGGCAAGCCTTAGCATTGTATGATATGTATGAATACATGGTAATGGTGTTGTTGTTGATGTCCTCTGAGCCAAGCAACCTCAGTTTGGGGGAGTTCAGCTGCACACGCTTGCAAAAGGATTATTCCAGCTGGGTTCTTTCACTGTTTACTTCCCCTCGTGGAGAGGTGGGAAGGGTCTGGAGCTCCTTGCCAGACTACCCAGCTGTCTACCACCAGTTGTATGTAACTCTGCCTTCCTTGCAAGTGGCCTTTGGGAAGGGCTAGAATATACAGGCACAGGAGGACTAAGGGAGGACTCTCCATCCATGAGGCTGAGGGGAAGCCCCCATCCTTACAGGTAAAGGCTTTTCAAATGTTGGGGGAAGAACACCCACACCTTTGTGAGTAACCTCCCACCTATGCTCTGTAAGGCAGCCCAATAAACTCATTGATCCTCCAGAGTGTACTTTGGTGGACTGTTGCCTTGGTTTGTGATTGGGACTCCGGAGAAGGGGTAGACATTGCTTCCATGTCCCCTACATGAGGAATTTCAGCAGCACTTGATGACCTGGACCAGCGGGTCGTTCTTCAGTGACAGATTCCAGAGGGAGAGGATGGGGATGAGAAAAGAGGACAGAAAAGCTGGGACCAGGAGGTCTTGCATAAGCTGATGGCTTATGCCAAGCAAGTTTATTAAGAAGTACAGCATTAGGGTTGGGGATTTAGCTCAGTGGTAGAGCTCTTGCCGAGCAAGCGCTTGGTCCTGGGTTCGGTCCTTAGCTCTGGAAAAAAAAAAAAAGCAAGAAGTATAGGTCTTATAGGGGAAAAAATGGGACAGAGTCAGCAGAAAGCTAATTAAGCAATGTTAGTAAAGCAAACACAGGATATCCCAGACACTGCCTTAGGACTGATAACCATAGTCTAGGGGGAAGAGTCAGGTTCCCAGAAACTACAACCTTGACTCCTTCAAAGACCTGGACCAGCCTCACCCCAGACCTTGCCAAGTCTGTCCTTGGGAAATGACACAGAACTAATGTTCCCTTTGTACCTTTTTGTACCATCAGGAACTGTTGGTAATCCCAGGATATCTGTCTTCTTCCTGATGATATGGAGTGACATACCTACTTGATGAGTAGTGTCTTAATTACTTGTCTGTTGCTGTGAAGAGACACCATGACCAAGGCAACTTATAAAGGAAAACATTTAATTTGGGTCTCGCTATTCCAGAGGGTAGTAGAGTGCATGGCCATCATGGTAAGGAGCATGGCACCAGGTAAGCAGGCATGTTGCTGAAACAGAGGCTAAGTGCTTCCATCCTGATCCACAAACAGAAGGGGGTGGGGGGAGAGAGAGACAGAGACAGAGACAGAGACAGACGGGGGGGGGAGAGAGAGAGAGAGAGAGAGAGAGAGAAGAAGAAGAAGAAGAAGAAGAAGAAGAAGAAGAAGAAGAAGAAGAAGAAGAAGAAGAAGAAGAAGAAGAGAAGAGAAGGGAAGAGAAGGGAAGAGAGAGAGAAGAGAGAAAGAGAGAATGAACTGGGAATGATGTGGGCTTTTGAAACCTCAAAGACCACCCCCAGTGACACTCCAACAAGTTCACACCTCCTAGTTCTTCCCAAACAGTACCACCAACTGTTGGACAAGGATTCAAATATATTTATCTATGGCGGTTATTCTCATCCAACCCACACAAGTGGGGTTTGTCTGGAAGTCTGGACATGTTTTGAGAATTGCTAGATGTCTAGAGGGGAGACATTACAAGCCCTGAGTAGCACATCAGGGGTGGAGTTGTCAGTGAGTAACTGCAGAGGCAACCTGGCAACCACTATGGGTAACAAGCAATCTCAGGTCAAGGGGGCAGTCCGGAGGGAAACTGCAGGGATAACGGGGGAATTGCAGCAAGAAAGGATAGGAGGTTGGGAGCTTCACCAGTGGCCTCCGACTGAGGGAGTAAATTGGATAAAACGAAAGGGGAAACTGAGGTGTTGGTCTGCCATTTTTCTTCTCCTTTTTTTTCTTTCTTTTTGCTAAGGGTCCAAAGAAGAGGGCCCAGATTAGACCAGGGGTCCCATTCTGGGACCCCCAAGCCTGAAACTCCTGAAAGGAATCCGGTAGAGATGAAGAAGGCAGTGACCTAGAAGGGACCTCAGACACCCCTTGGGTTAGACCTGTGATACAGAAAAAAGAGAAGTCTGCTATCCAGCCTGCGGATAGAGGTCCTAACCATGGTCTGGTGCAGAGGACTTTGATAGCTGGGGAATACTGAACATCAGTGCTGTTGGATCTGGGGAAGTCTCAAACAAGCAATGAAGGAGCCCCCCACCACTGAGCCTGTGAAGCTGGGACAGGTGGATGATTCTGAAAGCTATAGAAGCAGAGAGGCTGAGCAGTGTAGCATCTATCTGTCCTCCAGACCAAGGCTTCACAAATGAAGGCAGTATGAGAAGAATCAGTCCTTGATGGTTTGGCTCATAGGAACCATTAGGGACACCTGGTTATCAGCAGCTGTGGTCCCTGTGAATATTAGGGGCTGGAAAGCATGGTAGGCCCTACTAAGGGAACTGAGGATGTGGGAAGCAGTGTTTGACGTCCAGTTCCTAGACCCAGACTGGACCATGTTTACAGAACTAAGAAAGAAACTGATTCAGCAAGGATCATGAGACTGGTATGGAGTGCTGAGCCCATGGGAGGGTGTTACCTGCATGGAGCTGGGAAGGTCTATCTAGATGACTTAGACTGGCAGGTAAACCAGGGTTACGTATGTTAAAGCAAAAAGGAACAAGTGAGAGAGGAAAGAGGCAGGCAGGAGGGCCTCTGCATGTCTACTGAACACAGATGTGGCCGGACACTGCAAAGAAGTCTCTACAGACAAAATGGATGGGCAGCCCAATGCTGGTGGGTGAGCCTATGGAGGGTCTTAAGGCCAGGTCATTCACCACTGGAGTAAGCAGAATCGATGATCAGGAGGTACAGGAGATTCCCACCACTCCTTCTGATCCAGAGCAAAGTGTCTCAGGATGAGAGCATTCCCAGCCTTTCCTTTGTTAGGGTGGCCAAGGTGGCCCACGAGTGAGGACTTACTGGTTGATCACCAGCAGGCAGAATACTTGGACCCTAGTGGATACTGGAGTGGAATGTATATTGAGTTATGGTACCCACTCCCCAAAGCACCAGGTCAATGGGTAGTGGTGGACAGGTATGGGGAGAACACTCACTCTGTGGCTAGGTAATTATGCTCCTTGGGACTAGAATGTGTGCATCTTGCCCCTGTGGGAGAGCATTCTTGGGGGTGGATGCTCTACTAGGACACTCCCTGCAGACTACTATTGGGGAGTTCTGACTGGGGGTATAAATGGGAAAATCTATTATGAGGGGAGAGAAAAGTAGGAGCCCATAAAAATACCCATCCCTTGAAGGGTGGCAAACAGCAAAGAACGCAGGCTGTGTGGAGGTCAATATGAAATTCCAGAAACCATGCATGAGCTAGAAAGGGTAGGGAATATAGAGGAGGAGAAACAACATGCCTCTTTCTTCATTGCAGAAGACATGTAGCATTACTCTACAGCTCAAGAGGAAGCAGGCACACAGTTTTGAGAACCAATGCTGAGGGCCAGTGGCATGGGTGATGCAGGAGGAGCCACGTGTCCTGGGAACACCATCTCCACTTGCATTACCTCTGAAAATGACCACTCTGTCTAATAACTATTTTATATCTAACACTTCATAAACGATCGTGCAAACCTAAGAACAAGGCTCAACACTTTTTTTTTTTTTTTTTTTTTTTAGCTGAGGACTGAATCCAGGACCTTGTGCTTGCTAGGCAAGCGCTCTACCACTGAGCTAAATCCCCAACCCAGATGCACCATTTATGATCTGAGTTAACTGGGGTACAGAAGAAAAACAGCTTGTCAGTCTACAGGCAAGGGACAGGATTCGATCAGGCTATCTGCTTGGTAGTCTGTGCCTTTAATCACTTGGCCACGCCGTTTACCCAACCTGTGTTAGAAACTAGAATATGAATGATTCCCCCTGGAGGAAAGAAACAGTGTGAAGGTAGTTTGTGCCTTTAATCACTTGGCCACGCCGTTTACCCAACCTGTGTTAGAAACTAGAATATGAATGATTCCCCCTGGAGGAAAGAAACAGTGTGAAGTATTTCTGGCCACCTTTTATGTAGCTGTCTGGATCATGCCACCGTGCAATTATTATTATTATTATTATTATTATTATTATTATTATTATTATTATTATTGCTAATAATTGACGGTGGGTGCCGTATGCATGGAAGCTGCCACAGTGTGTGAAGACAGCCGTGGAAAAGATCAAACTATTATTCTAAAACACAGAAAAGGCAGTCAATAGATTAAAACAAATCCCAAAGGTCAGGATAGGCCATGTACTGAGCCACACTTCCAAGAATATAATAACCTAGAGCAGTGGTTCTCAACCTTCCTAATGCTGTGACCCTTTAATATAGTTCCTCATGTTGTGGTGAACCCCACCATAAAATTACTTTCATTGCTACATCATAACTGTAATTTTGCTACTATTATGAATCGTAATGTAAATATCTGTGTTTTCCAATAGTCTTGGGCAAATGTCATGAAAGGGTCATAGGAGGTCACTACCCACAGGTTGAGAATCACTAACCGAGACTGCTCTAAACTCAAGACAGGGCAATTATTTATACCAAAATGATCCAGGTCATTTTACATGACTATCAGCGCCTCTGCTAAGTACTTATATTTGCAGAGAATTCAGCTGAAATCATAATACTAGTGATTAATATTAATATCATAATACTACTAATAAATAGTGATTAATAAAAAATGTTTTTTAGAAGTGATGTAGTTCATGAGTATAGTATTTGGGTCAAAAGTTAAAAATACCAAGGATATCTCAGACAAAATAAACTCAAGTGAAATGAAAATTAATTCAGCTGCAAGATCAACTTTATTTCAAGCAGCTAAATGCCACGGGTTTATCTGTCATTAGGTAAGTTGATGATAAGGGAGCAAAAGTGTTGAATTACACATTACAAATACACTACAAGAATTAGCAAGAAAAATATCCTCAGCTAAGGATTACTGTGTCCATGTGCCAAGGCCCGCCCACAGTCATGACAGGGAGCTAACTTTGTTGGGGAGTCTTGTTCTTCCCCAACACCACTTCTGTAGCTCCAGAAGGCCAGCGGCACAGACTCTCCTCTCGCATCCTCCTGCAGCTCTTAGTGGCTCAGAGGCACGCAGAAGCCCTGTTCCGTGGCGGCGGAGCAGCAACAGCTCAACGCAGGACCAGAGGCCATTCCCATGATCTGCAGTTCACCCAGGCAGGTGTCCCCAAAGCAGAACAGAGCTAGGCTAAAGCTGCTGAGCCACAGCACCAGCTACCGGTCCCCAGAGCTCTTGGTCTTGGCACGCTCTCCGATCACCTCTCCTGGCAGTTCCAAGTGGCCTGCAGGGTCGCCCTGGCAACCGGCTTCTCCCAGCTTGCTGCATTTTCAGAAGTCGAAGCTGTGACCTAAGTACAGATGCCAGAACTAGCCAGGCAGTCCTACTTCCATAACTTCTTGCCTCCAAAATGGGCATCTCCTGGAACCGCCCACCTCAATGGAGCACCAATCAGTGAGCAGGCAATCAACATGTCTCAAGAACCAATCAGGAAGCAAGCCCACCTCACCAAGGGGCCAATGAATAAGCAAGAGCTGCCAAGTGCTGTCACAAGAGGCAATGAAAAGGCATTTAATTAAGAAGAGCGGACCCAACAAGCCCCAGGCTTAGAACTGAAATTGCCCTTAGATATTTTAAACAGATTACGATGAAGAACCGGGTAGCGTTATCGTGTCTACCCTGCGGTGGCATACGGTACAGGATAGCTGTGAGGGCAACCTGTGAACAAAATTTCTCAGGAAGAACTTGCACCATCAGCTGATACTGATGCAAGACTGAATAACTGATTGGAATTTCAATGATTGTGGAGAGGTTAGAATGTTGCAGGTCCAGAGTCTAATGACAGATTATTCAGTGCCATCTTTAGATCTTTTAATAGCCATTTCGTGTCCTCTTCTGTTCCTGTCCTCACAGCTTTGTGACCATGGTGGAAGTCATTTGGAATGTACAGAGCACTGGTTTTGCAAACAACCAAAAAGCTAACAGTGTTGTCAGCATCTCAGGACTATCAAAGATTCCGTTTTTGCTTTAACCACCTACTTGATGTTTTCGCCAACGTATTTGAAAGGTGCCTGGATTTATGACTTTCTTCGTTGTGTTAATGCATAAACTTCATCGAAGCTTATTGGAATATGGAATTTGGGGTGGTCTATGTCTGTGTTCCCAAGTCGCAGTCACTCATATTTAGTTTCAGAATAAACTCTCTTACCCACTTTGGGGTGAAAGTAACTTGAGCTTTCTTTCTTTTTTTTTTTTAGACTTGAATATGTGCTTATTAGCGTCATGTTGCTATGTCAAAAAGTTATACATGTCTGCTTGCCACACATAACTAAATACAACTGTCAAATAAAAGAAATGGTGTAAGCCACACCTTCTTTCCTGATGTGACCTGCCCCATATTCAACAGCTTTACTCTAGAAGTTTCCTGGGATGAAGTGTAAAGAGATGTAAATATACAGAGATGTAAAATAGTTTGTTTCTTTTTGTTGTTGTTTTGTTTGTTTGTTTCTTAGACAGGGTCCTGCTCTGTAGCTTTTGCTGGAATCACATTGGATAGGTCAGGCTGGTCCCAAATGTGTGGCAATCCTTCTGCTTCAACTTTCGGAGTGCTTTGATTACAGACATGAGCCAAGAGCCCGGTTTAAGATCTTCGTGTTAATGGGTCAGTGTAGCACAGCTTCAGGATATTTGCATGCTGTTTCTTCTGAATACTGAAAGCAATACTAGATAAATGAATCCAGGTTCCCCAAATGCCCAAGTGTTCAGTGTGACAGATAACACCATCTGTCTTAGTTAGGGTTTCTATTGCTGTGACAAAACACCCTGACCAAAAGAGCAGGTTGGGGAGAGAGTTCATTTGGCTTACATGTCCATATCACTGTTCATCATAAAAGGAAGTGAGGACAGGAACTCAGACCAGGGAGCTGGAGACAGGAGCTGATGCAAAGCTTATTCATCGTGGCTTGCTCAGTCTGCTGTCTTATAGAAGTCCGGGCCACCAGCCCAGGGATGGCCCCACCCACAATGGGATGAGCCCTCCCCCATCAATCACTAATTAAGAAAATACCCTACAGGCTTGCCTACAGCCCAATCTTATGGAGACATTTTCTCAATTGAGGCTTCCTCCTCTCTGATGACTCTAGCTTGTGTCAAATTGACGTGAGAGTAGACAGGACACCTTGGATTGTTGAAGAAACTTACTGACCATTTTAATCCTGGCTATACTTTTCTAATGGGTGTTTAAGACCAAGTAGGCAGTCAAAATTAGTTTTTGTTTTTGAACTGCTAAGGCCATTTGAGGATCCAGTCCTCTGAGGGACCTCGGGCTCCTCTAGTCCTTCTTTTATCAGTTAGTCCATCTATGTGAGGATAAGTTATGTTTTATGTTACATGATGTTACAGATGCTACCCCACTTGCATAGCATGTTCCAAGGATGCACATTGTCATCAAATGAAATTTTTTTTTTTTTTTTTTTTTTTTGCTTTTGGTTTTTTTTGTTTGTTTGGTTGGGTTTTTTTTTTTTTTTTTTTTTTTTTTTTTTTTTTGACACAGCGTTCCTCTGTGTAGCTTTGGAACCTGTCCTGGAACTCATTCTGTAGCCCAGGCTGGCCTGGAACTCACAGAGATCTGCCTACCTCTGCCTCCCGAGTGCAGGAATTAGAGGCGTGCGCCACCACTGCCCGGCTTCAAATGAATGTTTTATGTTCTGGATCTTTGCCTCTGTTAAGTTTTATTGTGGTCTATTACATCAACCTGTTGTTTTTCTGTCAGCTTATGGGCTGCACCTGAATCTACTGATATTTTAATTACTGTCTGCAGCCCTGCAGCTCCACAATCAGTTGTCACCCCCCCCCCCCCCACCTCTGCCACCAGGCCGGACTTCAGGTTCAGCTGCAGTGGCTCTGCTGCCGCCACAAACGTAACTTTTAACTAAGTCTCTATCGTTCTATTTACCAATAAAGACTCAGGAGTCAGATGTTGGGGTGAAAACCTGCTAGCTCAGAGAGGTTGAGAAGCAACCAGCTGACTTTTCTTTTTGGCCAGAGACCCAGCAAGAGAGTGTCTCTCCAGCTATCCCAAACCAAAAAGACATCGAATCTCCAAATCCCTCCCTCCTCCTTCCTGTGCATCTCTCTATCCATCTTCCTGGCTCCTCCATACTCTCTATGGCTAGTTCCTATCAACTAGTTTCTGGCTCCACTCCCTGGTTCAAGGCTGATTTTACTAACACAGTCTCGGGTTTCACAGCACAATCAAGTATCCTGAAACATCTACCCTCTTCTGAGGAGCTCTAATGGCTGCTCCTTCTATTAGAATCACTAGCCACTTCCTCAGCTACATGGCCATGCTGTGCTGGCAAGATGCTCAGTCATCCCAGGGCCTTATGTCCTATGTAATCCAGGCGCTGCATGATCATGTAATTTGTGCACAGCATGATCGCGTAATCTATGCTCATGTGTGGCATAGCTATGTAAACCCATATGCACATGTGCAGGGGGAACCTATAAAAGTGGGTTCCATGTATTCCTCCCTTCTCTTCTTGCACAGTCATTCCATAGGCCTATGCACATCTTTCCTATTCCCTTCCCTTAATAAACTCTTATAGAGGATTTTGTTGTAACTTGTGGCCTTTTTTGCATGGAAAACAGCGCTGCTTAATGAATAACATTGCGCCGCTTAATAAATAGCACCTTCAAACATCATCCCTTTTGTTAGCTTGGAAGAAATTAGCAGGGGCTATATTCCCAAGCCTCTACCAACAGTTAGGTTGACATCTGAGAGGAGGCAGTGTGGAACTAAGAGTTGGATTCCCCGATAGGCAGACAGTAAGAACAGGAGCCATGACTACATAATAAAGGTAGTGAACTTCTAAGATGGTTGGCTTCTTCCTCACCCTCTTGACCTGAGACAAAAGCTTGGCAGCTTCAAACAGGCCTTGTGGGATTTTTCTCCCACCAGGAGGCTCCCTGCCTCTGGACCTGTCTGACAAGTTCAAGGCTACACCTGTGTTTATCCCAAACTTGTGGACCTGTCAGCCTTCCTGTCTGTGTTCAAACTGACCAATCCTAAATTAGGGGAGGACGAACCCCCTCAAAGATTCTGCAAATCCCTAGTTCTCAAGGAGAGACTGGGCCTCAGCTTCCTAAGTCCCCCATCAGCTTTGCAAAGGATCTTTCTCTCTTTGCCTCGTTGTGTATTTCCTCACCCCTAATAAAAGCCTCACTTTACTGATTGATTCTATCTGCTACTGTTTGCTGAGCAGAGGTTACCCTCTGCTGCTACCTCTTGCATTCAAGATTTTTCCTGCCTTTTAATTCTTTAACTGGCAGAGAAAACCCAATCACAACCCCCCTATATGGTGACAATTCAATATACTTATAATAAGTTGTTAGTTGACTCTTGGTAATAGTTATAAGTAATGGCTACTAAAGCATTACAAAAACAAGTTAATATTATTATAAATATTAATATTTTAAAAATAAATGTCTCCTTTGGACATTTTAAATTTGTTAATGTTGTATCGATAACTTTTCATAAAACAGACAATTGTCTTGCTAATGTAAAGATGAAACTTTTGTCTTTTTCTGTTTTGTCAACTTTAGGAAATTCATGTCTCTCATGGCATTCCCCACAACCCCCAAGAGCAAGTCATTTATTACTCAACATTATTACTCAAGTTCACTATTACATTGAGCAAGCTCATTTATTACTCAAACACATGTAAGTCAAACACATAGCTGGGTGTTGTGGTGCACACCTTTAATCCCAGCACTTGGGAGACAGAGGCAGGCAGTGGATCTCTGTGAGTCTGAAGCTAGCCTGGTCTGCAAAGTGAGTTCTAAGACAGTCAGGGATACACAGAGAAACCCTGTCTCAAAAAACAAACAAACGAACAAACAAACAAAACAGTTAAACATATAAAAAAGGGAGCATGACTGTTTAGGAGCAATTTGCCTAGGCAACTTTTACTTTAAAACTTGAAAAAAAATGTTTCTTTAAATTTTCTCTTTTGGCAACTTATAAAAAGAAAAATATCACAAGGAGCAAATAAATTTTAGGAAAAACTCATGGTTTTGTCTAATCTTCCTCAAGGGTCTACCCCATGTCTGGGTCTAGTTCCCTCATAACTTGGAGCCTAGGCTCCACATCTGAGCTTTCAGCAACAGGCTTCCCCTAGATTCCAACAGGATTGGTAAAGCTGCACTATGATGACTCGACATCATAGAAACAATGTGGTAACAAAAGAGTAATTTTTTTTTTCTGAATTTCAGCCCCATGTCACTTTTTATTCTCACCCCACTTGGCACATTTCCTCTTATTATTGTAATTCTTTCTCTAATTACTGTAATTCTATCTCCTGTTTTAATTCTTAGACAAGAAGTCCATGCCTAGATTCCTGTTAATATGATTCAGCAATGGAATGGAGGGTATGCTTTAAAAACAACTCAACTGTGCTCTTGAATATGTGTACAAAAATTCATTGGAATCACCATTGTGGCTATCATGGCTGCCACAATCATCACTGCCATAGCAGCAGTAGCTTAACTCCATCTCTTCAAATTACCGTGTGTGAGGGGTCTATGCAACCGCCATGGCCAGCAGAGTAATGACTCTCTAAGGAGTCAGTGTTGGTTCAAACACAGGGAATCTGACCCTGAGTAGTTTATTTCAGGCATATTTAAGTACAGCACGATTTGGTCAACACTTTCCTGGTCATAATCAACTCAATCCCATGTGCACAACAAAGCACAAAGTAAGTTAAATAAAGATCAGATGTGACTACATCAAAACTCCTGGTAAAGTACATATGACACCTTCCATAAAGATGGGTTCTATAGATTAACCTAGAAAAACAAGCTTACAATAAAGGTCTGGGGGAGGATCCAGTGTGGTCTCTGTCTCACATAATAGACTGGTGCAAAATTCACCAGTTTATTAACCACATTTGCTCCGAGCCTTCTGGGTGGATAACAGGTTACACATCCCTTCCTTTGAAGGACAGCCCTGTGGGTTAACATTCCAGGTTCCCAAGTGCTTATCTGTGAACATAAGAACCTCTGTGCCTCCTATACTACAGCAACTATAAATTCCTATTTTCAAAATAAACACTTTTAAATGGTTTGATAGTTTGAATCTAATTGGCTCCCATAAGCTCATTGGGAGTGGCACTATTAACATATATGGCCTTAGCTGGTGGTGGTGGTGGTGGTGGTGGTGGTGGTGGTGGTGGTGGTGGCAGTGGCGCAGCAGCAGCTCAGGCCTTTAATCCCAGCACTCAGGAGGCAGAGCCAGGTGGATCTCTGTGAGTTCGAGGCCAGCCTGGTCTACAGAGTGAGTTCCAGGAAAGGCACAAAGCTACACAGAGAAACCCTGTCTTGAAAAAAAAAAAAGAAAGAAAAAAGAAAAAAAAAGATATATGGCCTTGTTGGAGTAGGTGTGGCCTTGTTGGAGGAAGTGTGTCACTGTGGGGGCAAGCTTTGAGGTCTCCTATGCTCTGAGACACCCAGTGTCTCAGACCACTTCCTGTTGCCTGTAGGTCAAGATGTAGGACTCTCAGCTTCTTCTCCAGCACTATATCTACCTGCATGCCACCATGTTTCACTATGATGATAATGGACTAAACCTCTGAAAATGTAACCCACCCCAATTAAATGTTTTTTTTTTTTTTTTCCATTATAAGAGTTGCTGTGGTCATGATGTCTCTTCACAGCAATAGAAATCCTAGCTAAGATAGAAGTTGCTACCAGGAGTGAGGTATTGTTGTGATAGGCCTGACCATGCTTTTGTTTAGAGGAATTTGGACTTTGGTGCTTTGGGTTAGGAAAGCAGTGGAATGCTGTAAGCACTGCTTAATGGTCCATACTAGTAGGATCATGGAAGACAGTGGTGCTGAGTGTGATTTGATGAACTGTGGGGGCCTGGCTAAAGAGGTTTCAGAAGAGAAGAATTTTAGAATGTTGCCTAGAGATCATTCTTGTGATATTTTGGCAAAGAATGTAGCTGCTTTTTGTCCTTGTCTGAAAAATCTCCCCAAGGCTGAAGTAAAGAGTTTTGGATTAATTCTATTGGCAGAGGAAACCTCAAAACAGTCTAATACAGACTCTGTCATGTGGTTATAGTGCTAACTCTAATGAAGATTTATAATGAAAAGGAGCAAGCTAAACAAGGAAAAATACAAAATGAACAATTTGGAGAGAAAAGGAGCACCAGGAAGTAGAATGGAGCTAAGTCCTGTGTTCAGGGAGATAAACAGATTAAGAAATGGAATAAGGGCCAGGCAGAGGTGGCGCATGCCTTTAATCCCAGCACTCGGGAGGCAGAGCCAGGTGGATCTCTGTGAGTTCAAGGCCAGCCTGGTCTATAGACTGAGATCCAGGACAGGCACCAAAACTACACAGAGAAACCCTATCTTGAAAAAAAAAAAAAAAGAAAGAAAGAAAAAAGAAAGGGAGTGATGATCTCAGGGCAAGATCCCAACCAGCTAAGTTTCCAACTTATGAAAAGTAATTAAAGAAAAGCTTAGAGCTGAGTGTGGTGGCACACGCCTTTAATCCTAGCATTCCAGAGGCAGAGGCAGGCAGACTTCTGAGTTTGAGGCCAGCCTGGTCTATAGATCCAGTTTCAGGACAACCAAGTTTAGGCAATAAAGAAAACCATGGAAAACAGAAAGCTAGTGAAGATGTAATTGATGGAGGAAACTATGTTCCAGCCTGAGCAAATAGCAGAACTTGGCAGCCTTGACCATGTGGTTCTGGTTTTAGAGTCAAGGAGCAACTAAGGAAAGCTGCTGAGGCGAGGCATGTGTCAGGAGTGTCCATGAATGGAGGCCCAGAGAGGCCATTGTGTGAAACTGTGAAGGAGAAGCCTGGATTGCTTTGGAGACCTCAAGATGTTAGTGATGCCAGAGTTGTGGGATACTGTGAGAGACAAAGTTACATAAGTTTTAATTACTATGCCTAAGAGATCCATGAAACAAAAATGCCTCTGATCTGCAAGCCCCTTGCCTAAGGACAGATAGTTCCCGAAATGCTGGAAGCTATTGTTTATGGGAGATAACAAGCCACATGTTTTCATTCCCCTAAGCAAGTTCATTCGACCCATCTGCACCGGATGTGCTTGATCACATGTGGGTAGAGGGTCACAGCCTGGAGGTACATCAGGATATCTGCTTGTCCCTGATTGGACCTGATGGGAAATGCAATGAATTATGGGTTTTCCTTCTTAAGCTGATACAAACTGTGATTCTGGCCCATTTACTAGGAACCTGGGTATGGACCTGGCCAGAGTCCATCCACCTAGGCAGTATTTAATTAAAGCTTACTTCAAGCTGTTTTGGTGGCACATGCCCTTAATCCCAGCACTCTGGAGATCTCTGTGAGTTCAAGGCCAGCCTGGTCTACAGAGCAAGATTCAGGACAGGCACCAAAACTACATGGAGAAACCCTGTCTTGAAAAACCAAAACCAAAACCAAAACCAAAACCAAAAAACAAAACTTGCTTCAAATTTGGCTTTAAACTGTGGTAGTGGTCTTATTCTCAATCAGTGGGATTAACAATCCCTGGCAAGGAAAGCTGCTAACAGGAAGTGGAACCAGCCCAAGAGAAAGAAGTGTGTTGCAGTCAACAGAGCTAAAAGGAGGTGGAGATCTAAAGGGCATTTTGACATCAGACATCTTGGAGATACAGAGTTTGAAATTTGCCCAGCTGGTTTTCAGTCTTGCTTTGGTCCAGTATCTCCTCACTCTTCTCCCTTCTCTATGTTTTGGAATGGTAATATATATCCTGTTCCATTATATGTTGGAAGTATATGATCTGCTTTTTTATTTTGATTTTTTAGGGGATTACAGTTATAAGATTGCATGAATCTCAGGAGAGACTTTGAACTTTGGGTTTTAAAACATTGTTGAGACTGTGATAGACTTTGGGGACTTTTGAAGTTGGATTAAATGTATTTTGCCTTGTGATATTGTTACAAGCTTATAGGGATCAGGAATGTGGTAGTTTGAAAATAATGGGTCCCCATAAATTCATAGGGAGTGGCACTATTAGGAGTTATGGCTTTGTTGGAGTAGGTGTGGCCTTGTTAGAGGAAGTATGTCGCTGTGGAGGTGGGCTTTGAGGTCTCCTATGCTAAAGGTATGCCCAATGTCTCAGACCACTTCTTGTTGCTTATGGTCAAGATATGGGACACTCAGCTCCTTCTCCAGCACCATGTCTGTCTGTATGCCACCATGTCTCACCATGATGATAATGGACTAAACCTCTGAAAATGTAATCCACCCCAATTAAATGTTTTTCCTTTGTAAGAGTGGCTGTGGTCATGTGTCTCTTCATGGCAATAGAAACTCTAACTGAGACAAACAGTGTTTGATAATTAGCTGGCTCAACCTTTCTAGTTGGTTTTCAGGATTAAATCTTAACATGTGGTTGTTCACAGGAATAGCCATTCTGTTTGCCTGTCTCTTCTATGCAGTCCTATCATGCCCAGGCTGGCCTCAACATCACAGAGACCTGCCTGCCTCTGCCTCCCAAGTGCTGGGATCAAGGGGCGTGCTCCACTACACCTGGGTCTTTGTCAGCTTTTCAAAAGGACCATCTCAAACAAAGTGGTGCAGATTCTGGCTGTCCCTACAGTACACCATTTGTTTGCCAGTGACCACATCCAGTGACATGTTTCCTCTTTAACAAAACAAGGAAGGAGGAACTGTGGCAAAGCATTATGATAAACACCATCTCTTACATTTTAAGAGACTGGAACTTTTGCTGGACCTCACGGCCAGAGTTAATACACCCCGAGATCACTTAACACTGAGCACTGTTATCCTATTGTGTACTCAGCCTGTTTGTCTAACCTGCTTATAAGAGAAAATTGTAACAACCGGCTTTGCTTGCTTGGATTTCCCACATAATCAACATTGACAGCCTAAACTATTGCCTAGCTGTAATCTTAAGTTATGTAATTTTCCATACCCTGAGTTATGCGTGTGTGTTTGTACATGTGTGATGATAACCATTTTCTGGAACAGCAAATAGGCTGAAAGCAATATTACAAAGCAAATATCCATAAGTGTTGAAGACAGTATGTGGATATTGTCTGATAAACAATAACATTTGTAATACTGTTACTGGGTCAATTGGGGTAAAGTTGGAGCTAATTCTTAGACAAGTCCATGCCTGGATTTCTGTTAATATGACTCAGTCAGTGACGTAACTCCTTGTAAAACTCGGTTAAACATTTCTGTAAAATATTTCTCATTCTTTCCCCATGTTGCTTTCTGTGCTGTTTAATAGAAGAGGGAGTAAAGCTCTTTGGTATGGATACATATGGACAGACACAGGAAGCGAGTCATCAGATGGCCTGCAGGCAGGCAGAGATTCGGACTCACAACAGACAGCGACAGCAGAAGACACGGGAGTGAGGTAAAGAATTCAAATCTGGACTCACTCCAGGTGAAATAAACACCAAGGGGAAGCGCTTTGATTTCTGTAACCATCAGTGTGACACCTAAGCATTGTCAATGACGCAGAACTTATTACTAATGCATCTAAACCCTAAACCTATGCCTACCACTGCACCAACTATAACCCTACCCAAGTATTAAATTTAATCCTAAAATTACCTCAACCCTTACTCTACCTATAGCCTTAATCCATATCCCACACCCCCAAATTAAACCTACATCTAGTCAAAACTGAATGTTTAACCTAGTCATAATGCTAACCCTATTCCTAACACTGAGACCTAACTTTACACTAAGACCTAACCTTAACCCCTAGTCCTAACTGAACCCAGACCAAAGGCAAACTTTATAAACCTAACCCAAACCCTCACCTTAACCATAACCAAACACTAACCCTTCCCATATCCATAAAGCTAATTAGAAGACTAACCCCGACTCTTACAGAAGATGAAACTCTAACCCTAACCCTACTCCTAAACCTAATTCTAACACTAACAATAGCTTTAATCCTAATCCTAACCGTAACATTATTCCTAATCCTATCGTGTGCCATAACTTAACTCTAACCCTATTCCTAACCCTACATATAATCCTAAACCTAATTCTAAAACCAACTCTAACCCTGGAACAAGACTTAATCCTGTGCAAGGCCTGACCCAAACACGAACACTAACATTAGCCATATACCGACCTTTAACCCTAAGCCCAGTTCTAAACCTACCCCTAGTTGTACCAAAATCCTAGTCATAACTTTTATACTATCGCACTAACTCTAATAATACCAGCCGCAGTACAATCTTAACCCTCTCCCTAATTCTGAATCTAAACCTACCATGCCATTTACCCTTCTAATAACCCTACCATTAAATCTAGCCCTAACCTAATGCTAGGCTTAGACCCAACCTAGCCCTGCTCCTAAAACCTACACCCAATACTAACCATGACCCTAAGAGTAGGGTTATCCTTATGTAGCACTAACCATAAAATTAAACCTAAATGTAACCCTTCCCATAACTCTAGTCACAGTCCATGCCATAAGCCACAGCCTAGACAAACTTTAAACTTTGCCCTAACTAGAACCCTAGACAAAACCCTAGCTCTAACCCTGCCCAAACTCTAAATCTAACCCCACCCTTATAAGCTCCCCTACGCCAAACCCAAAGCCTGAACCTAGCTAAGTTTGAACACTATCCCCAGCCCTAAACCTAACCTCAGCCCTTATTCTAGGCCTAACTTTAACCTAGTGTTAATATTAACTCTAGACCCATTCTTAATTGTAAGTATACTCCTAACCCTGTCCTCAGAACAGTGCTACATCTCCATATATTTAACCAGAAACCCAGTCCTAGGACTAACTCTATCTTATACCCTAACCTTAAACCCAGCCCTACTGACAACACAACACCTAAATTTAACCTGTCCGTAAACCTGTAACAATTTCTAACCACATACTTAGTCCTAACCTGATCTATTCATGTGCCCTAAAATTGTTCCTAGCTCTAATCCTAAATTTAACCCTCAGTATAACCCTAGCCCTAAACCTAATTTTTTTTTTTTTTCGAGACAGGGTTTCTGTGTGTATCTTTTGAGCCTGTCCTGGAACTCACTTTGTAGATTAGGCTGGACTCGAACTCACAGAGATTCGCCTGGCTCTGCCTTCCAAGTGCTGGGATTAAAGGTGTGTGCTACATGGCCCTAATCTCAACATTAGCAAAAAACCTAGCCCTCCCCTAGACTTTACCTTAATTCTAATACTAGTTCTAATATTGTCCCTACTCCAAACACAGACCCTGGTCCTCACAGTAACCCAACATGAAACTCCACCAGTAATCATATGCCTAGCGCTAACCCTAAGCCTAGCCCTAATCTAGGCATTTCTCCAGACCTAACTCTAAAGCGATCATTAAATCTAACACTGACCCTAACCCAGACGCTAAACCGAATCCCAGTCATAACATTAACCTTGGCACCATCATAGTATTAACTCTGGCTGTCCTAGTGAGGGCTACTATTGGTGTGATGAAACACTATGACCAAAAGCAATTTGGGGAGGAAAGGGTTTATTTGGCTTATGTTTCCATATCGTTGTTGATCATTGAAGGAAGTCATTGCAGGAACCTGAAGGCAGGAGCTGATACAGAGGCCATGGAGGGGGTACTGCTTATTGGCTTATTTATACCTGGCTCAGCCTACTTTCATGACCAAAGCCCAGGGGTGGCCCCACCCACAATAGGCTGGGCCTTCCCCTGTCAATCACTAATTAAAAAAATGTCCTACAGGCCTGCCAACAGTCACATTTGTTGAAGGCGTTTTCTCAACTAAAGTTCCCTCCTCTGAGATGATTAGCTTGTGCCAAGTTGACCCAAACTAGCCAGCACACTGACTTTAACCCTTAACCTAGTATTAACCCTAAGGTTACTGTAGCAACAGACCTAACCCTAAATTTAGCCCTAACACTATCCCTTATCCTTTTCCTAGCACTAGACATGAAAATCCTAGCCTCAACCCTAATCAAACTAGCACTAACATTAAACCTGAACCTAATTTTAAATGTACACTAGACTAACCGTAACTCCAAAACTACTAAGTGCCATAAATATAGTCCCATACTCAGTTCTAACCATAATTCTATCTCTAACATTAACTGAAGCCTAGCCATATTCCTATACCTAGTACTACCAGTAGCCTTAACCCTCCCACTAGTCAAAATTCTAACCTTAAACTGGGCAGTGGTGGTGCATGCCTTTAATCTCAGCATTTAGGAGACAGAGGCAGGCGAATCTCTGAGTTCAAAGCCAGCCTCATCTACAGAGTAAGTTCCAGGACATCCAGGGCTACACAGAGAAACCCTGTCTCAACAAAACAAAACAAAAAGACCAAATAAACTGTTTTAAACATAATGCTATCCCTAACCATAATTAGTCTTCCTCTAACACACACCTAGGCCTAGTCCTGACACATTCCTAGCCTCGGACATAATGCTAATGCTGGTCTTAGCACTAACAAAGGATGGATCCTAAAGCTAACCCTAACCACAACCCTGACGCTAGCATTATCCTTAGACCATTACACCAGCCCTACCCTTCAGGGTTATATCAGCTCCAACCGTAACCCTACCTAGTACATAACCCTACAAGAGATCCTAATCATACCCTACCTCTAATCCTAGAGCAAAAATACCCCTAACCCTCCAACCAGCCAATTCTTATCCCTAACCAAAACACTAGCCCTAACCATAAACATAACCTTAGCCATATCTGTAATAATAACCATAACCTACAGCTAGTCCTAGTATTTAACATTAGGTTCAGCTGAAACCCAAACCTAGCTCTAACACCAAAACCTAACCAAACCAAACATTAGCCTAAGACCTAAACCAAGACATAACCCTATCTCTAGCCCTAAAACTAACCCCTGCCTTAACCCTGACAAAAGCCCTACACCTAACACTTTTCTATCCCTAAAACAAACAGCAAATCTAGCCCTAACCCTAACCTTAACACTAAACCTATCTGTGATTAGCCTTAGTCCTAACCCTAGCCCTAACCTTATTTTGCTCCTAACCTATCTGAACCCCCAGCCTTAACCCTAACTCTAGCTCTAACCCTAACCCTGAGTCTAGCCCTAAATAAAGACCTAGTACTAGCCTTAATCCCACCGCTAACCCTAGTACTAATAAACAATAGATCCAGCACTAAGTCTGAACTGAGCCCCCAGGACTGACTGTAAGCTGTGATTTGTACTTTACCCCACCACTAGCCCCAAACCCAGCCTTAGGCCAAACCTTAACCCTAACTTGTCCTAATCCTAACATGAGCCCTAACCCTAAAGCTAGTCCTAACTCTAAGTATAGCCTTAGAATGACCCAAAACCCTGGCTCTAACCCTGACGTTAGCACTAACTCTAACCCTAACCCAACTTTAGGGCCCTAAACCCACCCATAGCCTAACTCCAGTCTCTAATCCTAGTTATACCCTTAACATTAACTTGAGCCCTAATCTAATAAAAGGCCCAAGATAACACTAACCCAACACTAGCCTTAAACTAATTCTAGCCCTAATTTTCAACATAATTCTACACCTACCCGTTACCATAACCCTCATGTTAGCCTAAACCCTAACCGCAGCACAAACCTTAAAACAACCATATCCTTATCTCTACCCCTAAATATATATATACTCTTGACCTAAAGGTTAATATATGGCCAACTCTAATACTGTACCTAAGCATAACACTAAACAAGATTTAGCCCTAAAACTAAACCTAGACCATACCATAATCCTAATCTTTGACCAAGTCCAAACATGAACTGTAGCCCTAACCTGATACCATCCCCAGCTCTAAAACTAACCTAGCATTATTCCTAACCTTAACTCTAAACCTAAACCTAATCCTAACCCTGATCCTAAACCTAGCATTACTCCTAACCTTAACTCTAAACCTAAACCTAATCCTAACCCTGACCCTAAACCTAGCATTACTCCTAACCTTAACTCTAAACCTAAACCTAATCCTAACCCTGACCCTAAACCTAGCATTACTCCTAACCTTAACTCTAAACCTAAACCTAATCCTAACCCTGACCCTACGCCCTAGCACTAACGCAGGCCTTGAATTTGAACTTAACTGTAGCCCTAATGCTAGAACAAGCCCCACCTCTAGCTCGAAACTTACGATTAACCCTAGGCCTGACTCTAAATCCATCTGTAGCCACAAGATGAACCCAAACTGAAACCATAGACACACACTGAACTCTAGCCCTACCCATAAATTTAACCTTAATTTTAGCTCTATCCCTAATCCTAGCCCCAGACCTAACCCCTAAACCTAACTGGAACTCTGACCCTAACCCTAGCACTATCCCTGACCCCAGCCCAGGCAGTTATAATAACACTTGCTAAGCCAGGATCCTCACCCTACTTTTAAAATTGATGGTAACCACAGTTCCAAACCTAACTCCAGCCTGACAGGTTCGCACCATTTATTCCCTTCCCCTTTCCACCCCCTCCAAAATCCACACAAATCTCCCTATTATTCTCCCAGTGAAACATGAGATTTACAGCCTTAGCATTTATGCAATTTGAAACTACCCTCTGATTTCTGTGTATAACTGGTAGGACCTGCTTCACCAGTTTGGAGTGAAGATTGATTCAGAATGCTTTACCCTTCAAGTCGGAACTGGCTCCAGTTTCCACTTGTCAGGTTTCTAGGGGCCTCCTTTCTTGTCCTGGGCTCTCCTCCTCCTATCAAAGAGCCAAAGTACTTGGAGGCATTAACTCAGCTGGGAGGAGCCGTCCTCCGTCTGTTGTTGGTTTGGTTTGGTTTGAGACAGGGTCTCTTAGAGCCCAGGCTGGCCTTCTGCTCTCTATATAGCCCATGATGGCATCTCATCATCTTGATATTTTTGACAAGAGTGAGATCAAACACAGGCCACATCCAGTTTTCACTCTGTTTTTTAAACTGCTCCTGTGCCCTGTGTTATTAATAGGCATGTATGCGGAGATGGGTCATGGTCCCCTTGCCCATGGCCTTGGGTTGCTCCAGAGCTCAGTGTGAAGTCCCTAGTTTTTCTTGGGTGGAACAACAACCTGGTAAGCAAGGAGAGAAAGACACATTCATACATTCATGTGTGTGGTTTAGCAGTACTTTCTTTCCTCTATTTTATTTTTGATTTTTTTGAGACAGGGTTATTCTGTATAGCCCTAGCTGTCCTGGACCTCACTCTGCAGACCAGGCTGGCCTTGAACTCAGAGATCTACCTGCCTTTGATTACCAAGTGCTGGAATTAAAGGTCTGTGCCACCATGCCCACCACAAGTTCTTTTTAATTGGAAGAAAATTACAATTGCTCCCACATAACCGAGGCCTTTCTTTGCTATAGACTGTAAGAACAGGGCTAAAGAGATGGCTCAGTGGTTAAGAGCACTCGCTGCTTTTAGAGAGGACTCAGGTTTAGTTTCCAGCACCCACATCAGAAGGCTTACAACTACCTATAGCTCTAGTTCCAGGGCATCCAACAACCTCTTCTGGCCTCCTCCAACACCAAGCACGTACTTGGTGCACATACATAGTTGCAGGCGCTCCTCCGTACACATAAAATTAAAATAATAATAAATGAAGTCTTTAAAACATTAACTACAAGAAAACATTTCCACAGAAGCTCACTTCAGACTTAAAGAATTATTTCCATCTATGTAGTATTTAGCAGCTACAATCTTCCTTCCTGGTTTGAGTCTCTGTAAAGCTAGGGCTTTCCAGTTTGACTAGCTGATGGAGGGTGTTATTTAATAAATATTAATTGGATGGATGACTGGGTTAGCAATTCCTATATAAAAGTATCAGTGTACAAGAGTTCAAGGAGGTTAATATCGACTGATCTACTAATTCTGCCAACATCTCATTACAGTAGGTGGAGGAGCGCATGTCTATATCCATGCAAATACACAGACATTTTTTTCTTTCAGTTTAGAAAAGAGCTCCTTCTTTTCATTTTGAAGTTTTGGAGAAATCTCAGACATTAAAATAGTATAAGAAAATGATATAAAAACATGAGGAAACTCACCATAAAGTTTAAGAATAAAACAGAAATCAAGCCGGGCGGTGGTGGCGCACAACTTTAATCCCAGAACTCGGGAGGCAGAGCCAGGCGGATCTCTGTGAGTTCGAGGCCAGCCTGGTCTCCAAAGCGAGTTCCAGGAAAGGTGCAAAGCTACACACAGAAACCCTGTCTTGAAAAACCAAAAAAAAACCAAAAAAAACAAACCAAAACAAAACAAAAAAACCAGAAATCAAGTAATCGGAGCGACCCGTGAGCCACTCCCTCCACTTCCTCCCCACCACCGGTAACCACCTTCTTATCTATACAGATGTGCACAATGCTGGAGAGGAATCATGTGCCTGGTCTTGCCAATTTCCCTCAAGTTACCACGATCAGCACCTGCATGACTAAAGTATCAAGTTCCTCCTGGAACTGAGAATTGAGTGCTTGGGCTAAGTAGCTGTGATGAGTACTGCTGACAGACAGGTCAGACTAATTTTAGGCCTCAGACATGTCGGAGTGTGGCCCTCATGACCTATGTTGAGGAACCCTGTAGATAGGATGAAGTCATGAAAGGGCTGAGCACGTGCGCAGAGAAACGAAAAAGGATGGAAGGAAGAGAAACAGATCAGGGAGCAGGGTGGGTATAAAGTAGAAGAGAAAGAGCCTGATTTTTTACATTATTTCCAAAATCTACCCACTTCCCCGCTCCAGCCTACTGTGGCCCGGCTCATCTTCCTGCTTTTGATTTGTGAAAGTCTATTGCCGTGCTTATTCTTTCCTTTGTATTTCTGTTTATTCACTTTGAAGTTGTGTCTCCAACAGTAGCCCAGCCTGGTCTTAAACTTCATCTTCCTGTCTCAGTCTCACACATGCTGGACTGTTGATATGTGACCTTTCCATGATTTACACTTGAACTTGAATTAGTTTGCATTACATGCTTGAATCAGTTGTTGTATTACATCAGCTAAAGCATCATTTAGATAAACTTTTCTCAGAAAGAAAAAAAAAATCACTCATTACTAGATGTAAAAGTTCCTAAAATCATAGAATGTGAAGTATTCATTCTTTCACTGGGCACTGACTTTGTCCCAGATTTTGATCAAACTTTTCATCCAACCTTGCAATAAGGATTCCTCATTTGGTTATGTTTGCTGACACTTTGTATATTGTATCATTGAAAGTCCCAGGCAAATAGGGACCCTTGGTCACCTTCTTCCTAGTCAAGGAAGGAGCCCTACTATGATGTCTCTTATTGATCTTCAGCTGTTCATACTGCACAAACTTTTGAGTACACTTTATCTCTTTTTATTTTTTCTTTTTGAGACAGAGTCTTATGTAGTCTAGGCTGTTCTTGACTTTGACATATTGCTAGGTGACCCTAAATCTCCCACCCCACCCCCAGTCCTCTTACCTCCATTCAATAGTATTGATTATGCTTAAACATCACCATGGTGGTAAACTTTTCTAGCCACCCTATCTAAACAGGATCAGTCTGGCATGTGGCTTGGAAGGAAGGAAAGAATAACGGGTGGGGGTAGGTAAGACACAAAAGGAAAAAAATTACTTTGTTCAAATATTGTGGCACACATCCATAGTCTCAACTACTTAAGAGGCTGAGGCACGGGAAACATTTGACCTCAGAAGTTTGGGAGTCAGCTAGGACAACACAGTGAGACCCTATCTTAAGAATAAATATAACTGAATAAATAAATAAACAAGCATCCAATAGCCATCATGCTTCTATCCTATATTTTCTTAGCATACATATGTCATGCATCTTTATACAGTGTGTAGATGCCAATATACACACAAAGGGAGGATTTGTTTATTTACCTCTATTAGATCATAAGCCTCTTGAGGACCAGGCCTTGTCTATTTTCTTCTCTACTGTCTCAGTCCTTCCTAGAACAATGGAAGCTACTCAGTAAGTATTTGTAAACAGAAAGAAGGAAACAGGCCAGCTGGAGGAGAGAGGTCTGGTGTAGCCAAGGTACAGCCAGCCCCTGATGCATCTCGTAAGTCTCTCTCTTTGTCTCTTGCTAGCTGGATGAGACTGGCTGTCCTTGTCTCTCAGAGAGTGATACCAGTCCCCACAGGCTGTGAGAAATTTCTGGAGGTGTTCTATGGAGTCCTGTCTACATAGCTCAGCCAAGTGACTCCATGTGGGAGAAGTACCTGGGGACAGTAACTATGAGGATCATGAGTAGTACTGGTTGGCAGGGAAGAGGGAAAACCAGCTCAGGCTGTTCTGAGGAAGCCAGTCTTGCAGAGAAGGAGCAGGGAGGGCATGTTCTGACCCAGGAGGTGCTGGCTGGCAGGTGGTCCAGCTGGATGAAGTTTGAGGAAGATGCTGGGTGATGGCCTAGGACAAATTCTTCTCTGAAAATCTGTTCTTCACCTCTTGATCCCATAGGGTCTTTCTGAGGATCGAAAGAAACAGTGCATACTGACTTCTCCTTACACCATGAAAAACCTTCTCTTTCTCCTTCTCTTTCTTCTGGTTTTTCAAGACAGAGTTTCTCTGTGTAACTGTCCTGAAACTCTCTTTGTAGATCAGACTGGCCTCTGCCTCTAGAGTGTTGGGGTTAAAGGTGTGTGTCACCACACCTGGCTGAAAAACTTCTTAAAGGATACACACCTGGCCCCTATTCTCTAAAGGCAATGTCCTCAGGGGTAGGCAAGAATAAACATCCCTGACATTGAACATAGTCTGCTGAGAGACACAGTTCCCCACAAGTTTATCTTGTCATATTTCCACATGGGTTTGTTTGTTTACTTTGCAGTGCTAGGGATGGAGTCTATCAGCTTCATGCATGCTAGCAAGCACTCAACACTGAGATGTATCGCAGCTCTTTTGTCTTTTTTTTTTTTTTTTTGAGACAGTATCTCATTATATATCCTTGGCTGGCCTAGAACTCACAGAAATCTCTCTGACTCTGCCTCCCAAATGCTAGGATCAAAGGCACATGCCATCACACCTGACTCTGTCTATTTTATATGGGTGCATAGTAAATCAAATGTACTCTTATCAATTATCATTCCTTTAAGAGCTATTATATACTGTATTCGTTAAGATTCTCTACCAGAACAGAACTGACAGAATGAATCTTTCTATATGTATATAAAGGGGATTTGTTAAAATGGCTTACAGGCTGTGGTCCAGCTAGTCCAACAATGGCTGTCTACCAATGGAAGGTCCAAGAATCCAGTAGTTGTTCAGTCCACTAGGCTTGATGTCTCAGTGGTCTTTAGTATATGTTGGCATCCTGAAGAAGTAGCTTCTAATGTCACTGAAGGAATGCAAGCAGGCAAAGAGAGTGAGCAGGCAAAGAGAGCGAGCTTCCTTCTTCCATGACTTTATATAGATGGCTAGCAGAAGGTGTGGCCCAGATTAAAGGTGTATAGTCCTACCTCAAAGATCTGGATCGAAGGTGGGTTTTCCCACTTCAAATGATTTAATTAAGAAAAATACCTCAGGGCTGGAGAGATGGCCCAGAGGTTAAGAACACCAGCTGTTCTTCCAGAGGTCCTGAGTTCTATTTCCAGCACCCACATTTTGGCTCACAACCATCCGTAATGAGATCTGGCTCCCTCTTCTGGCCTGCAGGGATACATGCAAACAGAATACTGTATACATAATAAATAAATAAATCTTAAAAAAAAAAAAAAAAAAAAAGAACCGGGCGGTGGTGGCACACACCTTTAATCTCAGCACTTGGGAGGCAGAGCCAGGCGGATCTCTGTGAGTTCGAGGCCAGCCTGGGCTACCAAGTGAGTCCCAGGAAAGGTACAAAGCTACACAGAGAAACCCTGTCTCGAAAAACCAAAAAAAAAAAAAAAAAAAAAAAAAAAAAAAAAAAAAAAAAAAAAAAAAAAAGAAAGAAAGAAAGAAAAAAAGAAAAAAAGAAAAATACCTCACAGGTCTGCCCATCCACTTGGGTTTTAGTTAGTTTCAGATGTAGTCAAGTAGACAACCAAGAATAGCTGTCACATACACTTTTTGGAAAACGCTAGATTTTTCTAACATAAACATTACATTGATCTTTGTTGAAATGACCTCTTTATCTCTTTCTTCCGGTTCTTGGGGGCTTTGTTTGTTGTTGTTGCTAGGTTTTTGTTTGTTTGGTTTTGTTCTTTGAGACAAAGTCTCAGTATGTATCCCAGACTGGCCTAGAATCCATGTTCTCCAGTACTGGGATTATAGGTGAATGCCACCACACCAGCCTTAATCTGTTTATATATAGATATAGATATAAATATAGATATAGATATAGACATAGACATAGACATAGATATAGATAGAGTATAGATAGATAGAGAGGTATATAGATAACACTCTGACCCACTCCTGTCCCTACCATTTCCCCCTTTAGTCTTTCCAGAATGACCATGACATTAATTTGGGAAGTCTGTTTCCTGGACTCATTACCCACAGATTCTTTTAGTAATTTCTCTGTCTAACAAACATGTGTTGAGGATTCAGTCTGTGCCAAGTGCTATTGCATCAGGATAATTCAGCAAGCCGACGATTTAGGAAGAACTTGGAGGAGAGTCAAGCAGTGGAGGGGCATAATAGCTTTAACTACAGGGGTCCAGCATTTCTGAGGGATGTCCTCAGGAGGCTCACAGAGAAGATGGTATCTTCGTGAAAACTTGAGGTAGAGAACAAGCCTCGTGTCTCGGGGAAGAGCACACTGGGAGATGGAACCCACATGTGCAGAGGCCCTGAGAGTAAGTTTAAGGACAAGAACAACAGGAAAAAGGAGCAGAAGAGGGTCCCTAGCAGGAGATTAGGGGTGGGATGGCAGGTGCGGGGAGGGCCTTGAGGCTACTTTGGAAACTCAGACCTATGTCTGAGCAAAAGTGTTGTTTATACAAACAAAAAAGAAAAGCAATATTAATTTGAGAGTATGAGTTTAATAATGTATGCCGTTCGATGAAAAACCAAGCAATACGTTGATGAGGTAGATATATACTTGGAAAAATACTTACCTATTTTAAGAGGAAAAACAAGAAATAAAAGCACATTTTATTGTATAAAACCATTTTGTAAGAGTAAATTATTATTAGCTTGTAGAAAAAAATTAGTGATCCACCTAAGTAGCTAACTTAATCAGGCCATCTGCTGCTTTCAGTGGGGTTCTGTGTCAGGTCCAAGTTGCTGTCCACCAAGCCTTCATGCCCGGGACACCAGGTGGCACTTGATTTGAAGATCTTTTCTGATGGCTCTGAGGTATCTCCGATGGGAGTATCATTTAATGCTTTCTTTTGTCCTTCACAGCAAGAGAAGTGTCTCATTCTGGCAACAAACGCACAACCTCCCGTCAAGCCTGTTTCCCCGGTATTGTGTCTTGCATATGGTTCTTTTTTCCCTAACACTTTTTGTTGTGTTTTGTTTTGAGATAAGGAAGTCAAGAGATGACACACACCGGGCTTCCAAACTACCCATAATCACAGTGTAGATAACGGCAATCGCTCAAATCCTAAGACTGGTTATGTGTGACTGAATGTTGTTCACATTCAGATAATCCTTACGCCCTACCACCTTACTTGAAGAGAATCAGGAAATTCTAAATTTCCACACTGAATGACACACTCTCCCAAACCCAAATCTACTCATTTCTTAATGATGTTCCCCTCAAGAAATATAACTGATACAATTACACGGACCTGGGGTGAGTATGATCCTTAAAACCTGGAAACAGGCAAAAACAAAACAAAACAAAATTCGACATGTCTTCATCTTTTTTTCAGTTTTGCTTTGCACTCTTGGCACACTTTTATGGTTGTGGCTGCTTATGGTAAACTAGCATTATAATGGTAACAAAAAAATAGAACAGACAACTCTTCACAATGTGCACACAATTTCCCTTGAGTCATTGTGAGGAGAAAGTCACCAGGTGCCCCTCCATGGCCACTCTATCACTTGGTGACTTTTTTTTTTTTTTTTTTTTTAGACAGGAACTCACTACTATGTACTTACTCCTGGCTAGTCTGGAACTTACTATGTAGACCAGACTGCTCAAACTTGCTGAGATCCACCTGCTTCTGTCCTGAGTGCTGGGATTAAAGGTGCATGATTTTTTTTTTTAAACAATAGGGTTTCATTTATCCCAAGCTGACTTGGAACTCGGTATGAAGCTGAGGATGGCCTTGAACTCCTCATTTTCCTGACTTCCCCTCCAGGTGCTAAGCTACAGTTTAGCCTTAGTTTTTGTTCTGAGACTCTTGCTATCCAGCCCAGACTGGTCTCCAACTTTGGATCCCTTTGCTTCAACTTCCCAAGTACAGGGATTATAGGTCTATGTACCAGGCCTGGGAACCTTGGCCAAGCTGCACAAATTCTCTGAACCTTGATTTTCTCTTCCATATATGTATCATTTCTAACTTTCTCCTAGGGTTACTGTGAAAGCCAGCACTCCCAGCAGAGGTGGAGAGAAGGACTCACAATTGGGTGCCTCATGGAAACTCTCATGGATGCCAGGGATTTTCCTGAGGGCTGACAATGGAGAGGTCTGGAACCTGCTAGCATACATTTCTAGTGTCCAAAGCCCTCTTCATCCTGGAAACAGTGAACCTCCCAGTGAAGGCTCTGAGCACACTGCCAAGAGAAATGATAAATCAGAATTAATCACTGCTTTAGTGGATTTTCAACTATTGTCTAAATGATATTTTTTTCTTTAAAAATATTTGTTTGTGTGTGTGTGTGTGTGTGTGTGTACACATGTGTTTGCAAAATGTGTGTCTGCTACATGCACACATGGAAGAAGAGTTTATTACATGTCCTGCTGTATTGTGTTCTACTTTATCTCCTTGAGATAGGGTCTCTCACTGAATCTGGAACTATACTGGCAGCCAGCGAGCCCCCATGACCCTCTCATCTCTGCCCCCACAGCACTGGGGTTGGAGGCCTGTGTGGCTATGCCTGGCTTTTTACATGGGTCCTGGGGGGTTATTGAATTCAGGTTCTCATGCTTGCATGGCAAGTATTCTTAACTACTAAGCCATCTCCCTGACCCACACATTCATTTCTCAACCTTATAAACAAATATGTTCCTTTTTGCTACCACAGTCAAACTGCAAATCAGATTTAAGAGCCTGAAGATAACCAAAGGAGTCAATAAAATAGTACCTCTCCATTGTCAGACAGCATGCCAACATGGGACTTAACCACCTTCTATGCAGTGTTGATAAGCAGTTTGGGGAACTTCTCTTCTTCATAGCTGTGTGATTACTGTAATCCTAGAGACCTCTTGAACCAAGAGTCTCCTACTTCTCACCTTCTTCTATCCATATCTTATTAGTAATAACTATTTTGTGAATTTTGCTGTCCCACTCAGAAGACTATGATGAGGGAATACACTATATCCAAGGTATATATACTAATATTTTGCTTTGGTTTTTATTTCTGTATTTTCAGTACTGGCATGGAACCTGGGACCTTGTACGTGCTAGGATAGCTGAGTTGTAACTCAGCTTCCACATACTTATACTTGAAGCAACAAAAATTAGCTTAGAGCTGGATGTGGAGGTTCATGTCTATAACCCACCCCAGTATTCGGGACTGATCAAGCGGCCAACCTGAGCTACAGAGTATGACTTTGTTTCAGTAGAACAGAACAGAACAAAACACCTTTGGCTATTTAGTTAGAAGTGAGGATTTTAACATTTAACTGTTACAGATTGTAATAAAGTTTCATTTTGTTTTGTTTTGAGACAGAGTCTGATGTAGCCCAGGCTGGCCTGAATTCCCTATATATTGGCTAATGACCTTGAATTTCTGACCCTCCCCCGACCCCTCCCCCCCTGCTTCCAGCTCTTAGTGCTGGAGTTGGGTGTGTGCCACTGCATCCAGTTTAGGCAGAGCTGGGAATGGAACCTAGGACTTCATGCATTCAAGGCATATGTGTATTCTCTTAACCGTGCCACACTCCCAGCCCCTAGATTATATTTTTCTATTTATTTTGCTTTATTTGTATGAGTGCTTTGCTTACGTGTGTGTGCACCACATACATGCCTAGTGTCCACAGAGGTCAGAAGAGGGAGTTGGAGTCCCTGGAACTGGATGGAGTGTGGATGGTTGTGAGCCGCCATGTGAGTGCTGGGAACAGAACCTGGGTCCTCTGAAAGAGCTCATAATCACTGAGCCGTCTCTTCTTCCCCTCAACCCCTAGATGTTTGTTCGTTTGCTTGGTTGTGTCAGGTCCAAAAGAAACCCTGGATAAACAGCTAACTGTGGTGTCTATTAGCATACCCAAACCCATTCTGGCCTCTAGGGGCTCCAGGCAAGAACCATGTTAAGGAGTCCATCTGGTATCCTGGCTCCTCTGAGTTCTTTTCACCCCACCTCCTACCTCAGACTTCTCCAGCCAATGGGCTTCCCTTCTCCCAGCTTCCTGTTCCTGTATAGCTGTGCCATTTAGACCATGGTTTGCTTGGTTTGCTTGGTCCTCTCTCCACTTCCTTTGCACTCTCTCTGGATCCCCCCACCCCCTTCATGGCCCAGTTCAGTCTACTGGTCATGGTTTTTGTTTGTTTGTTTGTTTTTGTTTTTTTGTTTTTGTTTTTTTTTTTGTTTTGTTTTTCGAGACAGGGTTTCTCTGTGTAGCTTTGTGCCTTTCCTGGATCTCGCTCTGTAGACCAGGCTGGCCTTGAACTCACAAAGATCCGCCTGCCTCTGCCTCCCGAGTGCTGGGATTAAAGGCGTGTGCCACCACCGACTGGACTTTCCTATCTCTTCCAGATGCTTCTGGCTGTACTCTCCCTCATAGATACAAAAAAAACCTTTTCCTCAACTATACCTTGGAGTGGTCCATGTCCTCATTTCATCCAGGTTGTTTCTGTCAGGCTATTCTGCTAGAGACTCGATCTTCCTGTGATGTACTCTCATGCACAGAAACGAGTCAGAAAATGTCCATGAAGGATGAAATGTCTTTCCTTCTGGCCAGGAGAATAAAATATCTGGCCTGTGAAGAGATCTAACATAGCAGTGGGGCTGGCCAATCATTTGACCAATGGACAATCCTCAAGAAGGCAGGACAATCCCTAGGAAGGTGAGTTAACCTTAAACCATGTTAATGAGATAGGCAGAGTAATTATACCTTTAATGAGATAATGTACTTTCTTCCCAGAATTCTCACTTCCTACTGCAGGGGGCCAAAGTCACATACATCTTCCACTTTTCTGAATTATTCAGAATTATTCAGAAAAGCCTAACTTTACATTTCCTTCCATCTTTTATCTAACCACGCTGTTCCTAACACTTTGGGCTTCACTCGTTCACATGCTCTCCCCTCCAACATTTGGCTGGCTCCCTGTCACCCTGTGGCTTACCCCATGCTAGATAACTCATTTCCACAGACTTTTCTCCCTTCTCTTCATTTTCCTCCTCCAGGGGGCAGCTGATTTTACAGCTTGCCTGCCCTGGCTTTTTCTTTTAAACTCTAATAAACCTGTTCTCAAGCTTCCATTTAAGTCAGTCCTTAAATTCTTTTATTAATGAGACCAAGAACCCCAATAGGAAAGTCTCGAATATTATTAAGGACTCGCCTTAATAATCTTCTTCCCAGGGGCCCAGAAGAGAAGCTATGAACGACAAGAAAAGAATCTAAGTACACCAAGCTCTTTTGTCCGTCTACTTTATTCCTCTGGGATAAAATCCTGTCTACACAGCTTCAGTTCTGTTCTCGTGCCTAGCTCCTTTCTTGCCTGATTTCTCTCTACATTTATCTGCTGTCCCCTCTAAGTTCTATCTTAATTCTCTCATCTTAGATCATCTGCCCCATCTTGGTCTTTCTCATCTCGTTCTTCTCCATCTGGCTCTTCCTCCTCTTCCATCTCATTCTTCTAGCTCTCTAGTCAAAATCCTCAAAAAATCCTCCCTAAGTCTCTGAGGTTTACAGTTATATAACCATGTGATAGCAGTGCTCTAGCCAAAGCAAGATCACCAGCCATAAAGGCAGACAGAGTTTTCCTCAGGCAGTGCCCGTCAGGCTTTTACAACCCAAAAGGGGAGTGGTAAAGGAGGAGGTCAATAGAGAGCTAAAATCGGTTAATATATCAGAAAAAAGGAATTTATGTGCTCAGACTACATTCCTAGAGGTGGTTAGGTAAATGTTAAGAGTCTATAGTGTTAGTATAAATACCACTAAAGCTGTATAAGAAAGGAGGGAGGGTCTGAGCTTAATTTGCCTTAATTCAGGAGATCGTTTGGCCTTGGATGCTTGATAGGTATTTCAGATAAAATACACTGTTATGAGTTCTTGGAAGCGTACACAGCATACAAGGAAATCATTGCAGGAATCAGCTAATATATATACAAAAGCTAAAATATCACTAAGACTTCTTAAGCCATGGCTTGACCTTTGGAAAAGTCCTTGATCTTTCCAAGCAGTAGCTTTTGTGACACTAGCTGAATTCCATTACATTTTCCTGTGGCCTGCAGCAGGAAAGCCTGGTCTCCCAACATCATTAACCAGTTCTCCACTTTGTTCTATGCCTTCTCTGCTCTAGTTCTTCAAAACTCCAGGCACTTTGGGATCTCATACCAGGGAGCTGCATCCTGAAGAACATCAGAAGACCCATGAGCTCTTACCTAGCCACACTTTAGCCTTTCACTAGAAAGTGCTTCCCTCAGGTAGCTTTTCCCTCAGTGCATCCCTTTGTGGATGGTAGCTTCCCTCTCAAGGCTTTTCCTGTGTATTTCATTCTGAACTGCCCTTGGTGTCTGAGGGACCACCCGTGTCCACATTCTAAGTGCCATTTATGGAAGGTGAGGTTTCCCAGGGAAGCTCAGACCATTGTTGCTCCTGTGGCTTTTAGGCAGGGCGCTCTCATTGTTTTACTGATAGCTCCTGACAGAGATTGGAGTTACTTTCAGATATAGAGGGCAGATATGCCAGGATACACCTCTCATTACATTTACAAGTACACTGTTTCAGAAAAGGTATTGATTTGGATGACAATACACAAGCCATCCTTAAAAAAACAAGACAAAATAAAAGAGGATAACCTTGGACTTAAGACCCTGCTGTCATCTCCGGAGTCCTGGGATTCCAGTCCAGAACCCGTCTCCTTGGCATCTCAAACTGCCTCTTAAAACACTTAATTATTTACTAGAAAATACAGAGTCACTCCCAGCCCCGAGCTTTCTTTTCCTGTCAGATTATTCCAGTTGCTTTTATGGTTTCTGAAGCTGTGTATTCTAACTTGTACTACACTGCTCTCCAGATCATGGCAGCTAATTCCTTCTTTAAAAATCAGTTTAATAAGACACTTAATTAAATATTTTAGTTAATATTCATGCATTCATATAATGTGTTTGGATCCAAACTATCCCCTATCCCCTTCCCACCAGTTTCTCCCTATGCCCCCCCTTTCCCCTTCCAACTTCATGTGATCTTTTTTAAAAAAATTAATAGACATCAAGTCCATTTGGTGGTGGCTGCACGTGCATGGTATGGACCATCAACACGGAGAGCCTCTCAGGGGCCCACACCCCCGACAAAAGGTTAAGTCTCCTCTCCCAGTAGCCACCAGCTGTCAGTGTCTCCTCAGCTAGGAGTGTGACTTCATGAGCACCTGGAATTTCGGTTGGCTTGAGCTTGTGCAGGTCTTGTATAAGCTGTCTAAGCTACTATGAGCTCAGGCGTACAACTGTGTTGTCTGGAAAATCGTGTTTGGTTACAGACCTACACTTCCTTTGGCTTTTACAGTCTTTCCACTCCCTCTTAGGAAGATATGTGATAACATGTCCCATTTAGAGCTAGGCACTCCTCGGTCTCTTGTTCTCTTCACATGGACCAGTTGTTGAGCTCTGTATCAATTACCATATACTGGGGGGAAAAAAGCTTTCTGGTGAGGATTAAGAGACGCACTAATTTATTGGTATAAAGAAAAGTTTATTCCTATGCCCATTTAACAGAATAATAGTAAGTTCTCCCCTAAGGCCTGTGACCTAGTCAGTCACTGATTTTTTTTTTTTTGACCCAATTAATGGTACCAGGCATGGGGCCAATCTTAAATAGTAGGCTTTAAATGCAGGCAGAGAGTGGTTGGTTACTCCTATAATACACATGCCATTGTTGTACCCAAAGGTATATTTTGCTGGGCAAATAGTTATTGTAGGTCTCAGTTTCACATCTGGGTATGGCTGACGGCTGATGGTTTTCTCTCCCGGTACTGTGCATAGAACCTCCAAGCCCCATGAAAGCTAACCAATAGGAATGAAGCTTCCACATCAGTACACAATTGATTTCTCCACGCTCTGTGACTGAGATATATAATATTTTCAACAACAGGTCCTTTTGTTGTTATTTAGTTATTAGTTAATTAGTTACTTTGTTTTTGAAACAGGGTCTCGCTATGTAGTCCTGGCTTGCTTGGAACTGGCTATGCAAACCAGGTTGGCTTTGAACTCAGAGATCTGACTACCTCTGCCTCCTCATTGCTAGAGCTAAAGGTGTACCTGGCAGAAATAGAATCTTATAATCAAGTTCTGGAGGGTAACCAAGAGCAATGGCAAAACCCTGTGATGTTTTGGAGGGGGCATATGGGATCCCATTGATCAACAATTCAAAAAGAAGTAACCCATACCTGGCATCTGGCATTTTATTTGATAGCCAGTAGTGTCTGGGAAGAGGTAATATCCCCTCGTTAAAGGGTAACTCCATTTAAACCATATATATATATATCTCCTAATATGATCTATATTAGGAAGCTTCTACAGTAGTAAGTTTCCATATGACATTTCCAAAGGTTTTAATGTTATTGATCCTTCCCCATACTCCCTCCCCTATCCTGCACTCCCATCCTGAACCCTCCCCCTTCTAATCACCTACATTCCAGCCTCCTTTCCTTGAAACCCACCTCCACAGGACCTCACTAGTCTCCTGTCTTCCGTGGGCACTCCAATGTAAAGACACACATTAAAGATTCAAAACTAGCATCAACATACAAGAGAGAACAACATGCAGTGTTTGCCTTTCTAGGTCTGGGTTACCTCACTCAAAACGATTTCCAGTTCTACCCATTTACTTTCAAATTTCAATTTTTTTCTTTACAGCTGTTTTTTTTTTTTTTAAAAAAATTCCTTGTTCCCCATTACACTCTCAAATGTCCCCCCACCCCACCCCCACACACCGAGAAGTTATCAACATATAAACTTCTCTCCTTCCAACTCCCCCTCCCCCAAAAGTTTTCCCTCAGTGGTTAGAGGGACACTTGCAGGTTCTTCAGGACAGGAGTGATACCTCATCTGTTTTCATTTAGTTCCCAGTTAGCACAGACCTTGTGCCTCTAAGCTGAACACAATGGTCAGAATTCTGGACAACTGGGCCATCCCAAGAGGATGGATGTAAACTTGATGGGGGTTCCTTCCCACCCTGAACTCACCCTTTTCTCTTGGGAAGGAAAACTTCATCTCTCAGACGTCCAAGGCCGTGTCAGTGCAGTCACAACGTGGCCATCAGCAAAGCCTTCCTTAGTGAATTGTTTGCCTTAGTTCTTTTTCTTCTGTGGACTCTACTGTCCTCACTTTCAGATTATGAACTCTCCAAAGGATTCCAAGCTGGATTTTGCAACTGTTAGAGATTTGCCAGATGGATTTTTCTCCCCGTTTCTTGTTTAAGGCTTCAGCAATTTGGTGTATTACAAATAAAAAGTGGCTTCCAAAGTGACTTCAACCCCCATTTAAAGGAAAACCGTCACTTACACTAGTGGATGAGGATGACTTATCGCTGCTCCTTAAAATAACTCACTTTAATAGGAGCAAAGCACTTGTTATTGGACAGTCTTATAGAACGTCTGGCTAATTTATAACCTTTCACATTACCAAGAGGGGAGAGCGCTTACATCTGAAAAGAATAGACTGTTTTCCTGCTGAGCAAGTTAATAGAGTTTATTATTTTACTGTCTCCTTGCCATTCATAATTAAGCTAAAAAGAAAACAGCCAAGTTGTGCCTGTGATCCCAGTACTCAGGAAGTGGGGGCAAGAGGATCAGGAATTCAAGGTCATCCTCAGCAACACAGCAAGTTTAGGTTATCCTGGGCTACAAGAGACCCTGTCTCAAAGAAACAAAATGAAACATGGTAAGAAAACAGTGAAAAAAGAAGACAGTGGGGGTATCAGTCAAACACAATTCTCACAAAGTTTTGCCGAGCCAGTAAATTAGAAGGGGGGACATGGGGCATGAAAACCTGAAAGCAGGGTTGTGATATGAATCCCAGAACTTCTGGCATCAAATTCCATGAAGACATTAAGATTACTCTATTGTGAGCCTGAGCATAAAGAAATGTGTTTCTTCTTTTATTAAATTCTAAAGGATGAAAGAAAAAAAAAAAAGAACTAACACCACACAAAACTGGTTGTGATAGTGCATGCCTATAATCCCAGCACTCAAAAGACGGAGGCAGGAACATCAGAAGTTCAAGGTCACTCTCAGGCTACAGAGAGAGTTTGAGGCCAGCCTGGGTTACCTGAGACCCTGTCTTCAAACAGAAAATAGAGGAACTGCTAGGAAATGTCCACATTTCTTTTCTCTTTTCCTCGCTTCTGTTAGACTGTCTTTCTTCTTATATTTAAACTCCGGGTTCCAAAGGGACAGTTCGAAGCTGTTTGGAGATATATTAAGTCAGACAACACCAGATGACAAGTAGCAACTTAATTCAGAGCTAAAGACACAGAGTGCTTTTTATTAGAGGAGCCGAGTGGGGAGGAGGAGCAGACGGAGAGGCTCATTAAAGTTATGCTGTGGATGAGGCCAACAGGGGTTGCTTGAGCTCTTAGGAGAAATTACTTTAATGTTCTCATTAATTCTCCAGTTCATTTCACTGGTTTCATGGGCATCAAAGATATTTTCTCTGCCGCAAATATTTGCACAGGAGTTCTGTGTCAACAGTGAGAGGCTCTGGATTTCAACAAATTGGCTGATGCCTCTTGGGACATGTAAAAGCTGAAGGCAGGGCTTGCCACACCCTTGAGAAGGAAATCAGTCCCTCTGTAGCTCTCCAAACAAGCCAAGTGGCTCCTTTCTGCTGGGAAGATGCAGGACCCAAGGAATGGGGATGTGGCTCAGAAGCAGAGCACTTCCTTAGTGAGGGTGAGAAGGCCACGGGTTCCATTTCTGATGGGGGAAGACAGAAGAGTGTTATTGGGGGCATCAAAGAAATAATTTCAGATCCTAATAAATATGGGCTATAGGGGATTAGCCAGAGCTGAGCTGTTGATGTTATTATCAGAACTTTAACGCCTCTCCACTGTAGAAACCTCTGAGGTCTTATATCTTCATCCTAGCTTGGTCCCTTATGAGGACTCCTGAGACTCTGGGATCAAGTCCAGACAGAGTCTATTAAACTTGAATCATAGCTGGGAGTGTCTACAAGGGGAACTAAATATAAAGAGTGCATGTACATGCAGCGGAGTGAAATGTGGGCAGTATGCACCATGGAGGCCGTCAACACAGCAATCCAAATCTTCCCTTATAGGTCCTCAGGCAAATCCAGAAGTGTTGGCTAGGCCTTTCCCCCAGCCCCATGCTGTTACCAAACAAATCTGCATTGTTCTTGTTACAGGAAGAAACACTGAGCTCTTGGGGACAATTTGTGTTTATTTTCATTGCTGTGTGTCTCCCCAAGAGTTTTAGTGAGGACTTAGTTAGCCTTATCAGAATCTGAGCTCCCTACACTCTAAAGTCCTAACAATATTTGGGGTGTGGGTGCATGTGCACATGCATTCATTCATTTGGTGGCCAGAGATTCGTGTCTGGTATCTTTTTTTGTTTTTTTGTTTTTGTTTTGTTTTTCCGAGACAGGGCTTCTCTGTGTTGCTTTGGAGCTTGTCCTGGATCTCACTCTGTAGACCAGGCTGGCCTCGAACTCACAGAGAACTGCCTGCCTCTGTCTCCCAAGTGCTGAGATTAAAGGCATGCACCACCACCACCCAGCATGGAAAGGTTTATTATTTTTTTTCTTCATTTATGCTTACACATCACAGTCCATCATTGAAGGAAGTTGGGGCAGGAACTTAAGCAGGGCAGGAACCTGGAGGCAGGAAAATATGCAGAGGCCATGGAGGAGTAATGCTTACTGGCTTTCTCCTCATGGCTTGCTCAGCCTGCTTTCCGATACCACCTAGGACCACTGACCAGGGCTGGCACCATTCTCTGTGGCATGGGTTTACCCACATCAATCGCATCACAGGCTTTCCCACAGGACAATCTAGTGAGGCATTTTCTCAGTTGTGGCTCCCTCTTCCAAACTGACTCTAGCCTGTGTCAAACTGACATAAAAACCAGCCAGCACAGTCAACATCAATATTATTTGTGATAAAGCTTGAAACCTCTTACTTTGCATTTTATCACTCAATTAAGGACCACCTACCCAGGAATGGCAACCGCCCACAGCAAATTGGGTCATTCCCATTAATCACTGATTTAAAAAAAATGTTCTACAAATTTGCCAAAGACAGTCTGGATGGAAGCATTTTCTCAATTTGAGTTCCTCTTCTTAGGTAACTCTAGCTTATGTCAAGTTGACAATAAAAAATGTTAACCAGAACATGATGTAAAATAAGGACAGAGTCCACAGTCAATAGCACCAAATAATTATACTACAGTGTCTTCCTACACGTAACAGACTTAAGCAGGAAGGGAACATCCTAAAATCTATCCACAGCGATCATTGCCTTTTCTTGCTGGATTGAGAAACCCTGTCTGAACACATTTGACACCACGTGTCCACAGTCATAAGACTGCTTTGATGGTGGCCAGCGTGTTGTTTTCTTAAGCTCTCATTTAGAAGTTTGTTTTTTCAGCTGACTGGATTTGTTTTGGGCACCCTGGCGGTAGAAAGCGACATTCTGTCCAGTTGATATGGAAAGGCAAACTGAGATTTTCATGGACCCCTTCTTTGAATCTGACAGTCTCAGTGTGCTGCGTGGAAACCCTGGGAGGACAGCTTGCTCTGCAGCTTGTTTTTCAAAACAAGCTTTTTGGTCTTCCAGGATGGGAGGATTCTGTTTAAAGCATGTACACTGTGAATCACAGTTTCAAAGGAACATGACAAATACAGATCTCAGCCAAGCAATTTGTAAAGCTGGATGGCTGACACAAATCCAGGAGAGAGCAGAAATACAACCCAAACAAAAACAGGGTCGAGTGCCTTGAGGTAACCCAAAGTAACGCAGGGCAGCTAGTCGGGATGAAGAGGACAGAGTGAGCCAGGTCAGGGAGCAAGACCCTAGAGGTGGAATTGCCTTGACGAGTCAAGCAACCTTAGATGACAAGTGCCTCCAAGACTCTGGGAGGAGTCAGGATGCATCTTGTGATAGTCTGAATGAGCAATGTTCCTCAGACCAGTGTGATGGTTGGCTCTGGAGAGCCTGGTTAACAATGACTTGTCTAGCGCTAGTGATGTGTGGGCCTTTGGAGTGACCTGTGGGAGCTCATGACTCTGGGCCAGACTCTCTATGTGGCCATCGATCCCTTTGAGATGGCCGCTTACCTGAAAGATGGTTACCGAATAGCCCAGCCCATCAACTGCCCTGATGAACTGTTTGCTGTGATGGCCTGTTGCTGGGCCTTGGACCCAGAGGAAAAAATAAACAGTTTTAAAAATTTAAAAAGAGAGAGAGAGAGAGAGAGAGAGAGAGAGAGAGAGAGAGAGAGAGAGAGAGAAATGTTTCTATACGCTTTGGTCTTTGAATACTTGGTCCCAGTTGTCATAGGGTTTCCATTGCTTTAATAAAACATCATGAACCAAAGCAACTTGGGGAGTAAAGGGTTTATTTCACCTTACAGTTTCACATCACATTTGTCTATCGCCAAAGAAAGTCAGGGCAGGGACTCGAGACAGAAACCTAGAGGCAGAAACTGATGCAGAAGCCATGAAGGGATGCTGCTTGCTGCCTTGCTCACCATTGCTTACTCAGCCTGCTTTCACACCCCAAGACCATCTGCCCAGGGGTGGTACCACCCACAATGAGTTGGGTCCTCCTACATCAATCACTAATTAAGAAAATGCCCTACAGGCTTGCCTACAGCCTCATCTTATGGAGGCATTTTCCCAATGAGGTTCCTTCTTCTCCAATGACTCTTACTTATGTCAAATTGACATAAAAACCAGCCAGCAGAATGATGCTGCTTGGGGAGGTTGTGCGACTTTTAGAAGGTGTGGCTTTACTGGAAGACGTATTTCACTGAAGTTGGGTATGAAGTGTTTGTAGTCTTGGCCCATGTGATGGTTTGAATGAGAAAGACCCTCATAGGTCCATAGATCTGAATAATTGGTCACAAAGCAGGGGCACTACTTGAAATGATTAGAGGGTGTGGCCTTGTTGGAGGAAGTGTGTCACTGGGGGTAGGCTTTGAGGTTTCAAAAAGCTCCTTCCAAGCCCAGAGTCTCTTCCTTTGGATCAGGATGTAGTTCTCAGCTCTTGCTCCAGTGTCCGCCTGCATGCTGCCATGCTTCCTGCCCTGATAATGGACTAAACCTCTGAACTGTAAGCCAGCCCCAACGAAATGCTTTCTTTTATGAGTTGCCTCGGTCATGGAGGCTCTTCACAGCAATAGAGCACTGACCAAGACCCCCACTTCCTGTCCACTCTCTATTTTGTGGTTGAGGATGTGAGCTCTCAACTTCCCGCTCTGGCCACCATGCCTGCCACGTACTGCCATACCTGACAGATGTGATGGATTCTTGTTCTTCTGGAACTATCAGCCCACAACAACAACAACAACAACAACAACAACAACAACAACAAACTGTCTTTCTTCCATAAACTGCTTTGGTTGTGGTGGTTCATCACCGCAACAGAAAAGTAATTAATGCATGTCTGAACAAGCAAGCACCAAAGCTCTTCAAATGTGCTTGATTTCCCTTAGGAAACCAGTTCTACACAAAGCCTGGTTATTTTTAGTAACACAACCCCATGGTTAATTAACACAAATTCCCATGGTTCTTCTCATGTATTTCATGACCTTTTACTTTTCTTTTATAGAAAAAAATTTAGACAACGTCTCATATGGCCCAGGCTGGCCTTGAACTCACCATGTAGGCATGGTGACCTTCAATTCCTAATTCTCCACCTCTGTCCACAGTGCTGGAATTTCAAGAATGCACCACTCCTGCTTTTTTGTGGTAGTAGGAATTGAACCCAGAGCTTTGTTCCTGCTAGACAAGTGTCCTACCAACTGAACCACATCTTCAGCTTTTATGATCTTTCTTCTCACTAGTCACGTATAAACAACGGTCCCTTCTTGAGCTTCTAGCTTCAGAATGTATCCGTGCTTCCCATTGGAGCCATGATCCTCACAGGCTGGGGTTATGCATGTCTATTCTATTCACGGAGTTATGCTCGGCACTTGCACTCTCACAGTGCCTAGCAGAGGCTCATTGCATGTTTGGTGAGTGAACAAATACACAAACAAGTGCATGCTTGTGCTTTGCCAGGCATTCTGTGTGCTCACTGATTCGTTCACAATCTTCTTCATGATCCCATGAGACGGGCAGTTACTATTGTTTCTGTTTCACAATTGAGCAAACTGTGTCCCAACAAAGTTAGTTCATTTGGCCAAGGGTACATGGCAGAGGCCACAAACCCAGGCCATCTGGCTCCTGAGTCTACTTCTGATACAGTGTTCTTCATAATCAGCCGTTAAACTTCATACACGCCTTTGCAGTTTTCCCTGAAGTCACCCTTGCTTTTCATTTCCTACAGCATTCTTCTAACAGGTCAAAGCATTTTCTACAGAAGCCTAAATACAAAAGAAAGTCACTGCTTTGTTTTATTTTGTTATTTACTTTGGGACAGAATTTTATGTAACCCAGGTTGACTTGGAACTCTTAATCCTCCTGCCTCATCCTCCTGAATACTAGGATTTCAGGAGCAGACCACCTTGCTTCATTTCATTTTGCTCTTTTTACTATTTTTTTAAATGTTGTAATTAAATTTTTTTAAATTTATTCTTCTCTTATAGAATACATCCTGACCACAGCTTCCGCTCCCTCCACTCCTCTCAGCGCCCTCCCCCATCCACTAGTCCCCTCCTCCTCCCCCGAGAAAAGAGGAGGCCTCCCAAGGACATCAACTGAACACAGCACAGGATGCAATAAGATCAGGCACAAACCCTCACATCACGGCTGGACAAGGCAACTCAATAGGAGGAAAGGGGTCACAAGAGCAGGCATGAGAGTCAGAGACACCCCCACTCCCACTGTCAGGAGTCTCCCCAAACACCAAGCCAACAGCCATGATATATGCAGAGGACCTAGCGCAGACCCATGCAGGCTCTGTGATTGTTGCTTCAGTCTCTGTGATCCCCCATGATCCCTGCTTAGATGATTGTGGGGTGGTCCTCTTCTGGTCTCCTTGACCCCTCCTTGATCCCATAATTCTTCCTCCTCCTCTTCTGGGGGACTTCCTGAGCCCCAAGGGGAGGGACCCAATGGAGACCTCTAACCTGGACTCCCTCTGTGTAAAAACATCATAGTTTTTTTAAATTTAGATTTATTCACTTTATGTTTAGTGTTTTGCCTGCATGTAAGTATGTGCCCTCATTTGCATGCCTGCATAGATGAGAAGAAGATGTTAAATTTCCTGGGACTGGAGTTACAGACAGTTGTGAGTTACCATGTGGATGTGGGGAACTGAAGCTGGGTCCTCTGCCAGAGCAGCCAGTGCTCTTAACTGCTAAAGCATCTCTCCAGCCCTGCTGTGCTCTTGTAAAAACACCCAGTAAGCAATATTCTTATTGCTTATACCAAAGAGCCTTGAATTAACTTAGCTGTTGAAGAAAGCTAAGGCTAGAGAATGGAAATATTACTTTAAAGAGAACTATTAAATTTACATTTCCTTCCAATAGATGGTAAGCCATTACAGTATTTTCATAAAAATTTATGCTAAAAAATTTACCATGTGATAGCACAAAAATTCATTTTTCCTTTCTTTATTTTTCTCCTTTTCCCATAAAACCATTCTGAAGAAGTAGGAATGAGGAACAATTGCCCAGGCCATAAAATTGTAAATGTTTTTTAACCCTTAAATTTCTAATCCAAGTCTCTATATCTTTGGGTTTTGGGGGAAAGACAATGATCTTGCTAAGTTGCCAAATCACCTCAGGCTTTAAGGAATATTTCCCAGTGTCTATCAGAATGGCTGAGCAACAGGGCCTTTCCAAAGGTGGTCTCCATCCCCCCAAGAGAACATCTTTTTTAATCCACAATCAGTTTCCTTCTATAATACCCACTGATCTTCCAGCTTCTCTTTAGGTTTTCTCTCTCTCTCTCTCTCTCTCTCTCTCTCTCTCTCTCTCTCTCTCTCCCCAATTTTTGATTTTTTGAGAAAGGATTTCTCTGTGTAGCCCTGGTTATCCTGGAACTTGTTCTATAGACCAGGCTGGCCTCAAACTCAGAGCTCTGCCTGCCTCTGATTCCTAAGTGCTGGGCTTAAAGGTATGCACCATCACACATGGTCTGGGTCTCATTTTTTTTTAAACATTGAAATTGCACAAATTGGAGTCCATGGGATAATAAACTAAAAAAAGAAATGAAGAGAACACAAAGTTGGCGGGTAAGGAGGAGGAGCTAGATCTAGGAGGAGTTGAGGGGAGGAGTTAAGGGTGCATATGATCAAAATACACCGAATGAAATTCTCAAAAAATTAATGTGTTTTAATTAAAAAAATTAAATACTTCACCTACCGGTAAGATGGCCCAGCAAGCAAAGGACTTGCTATCAAGTCTAATGATTTGCATTTGATCTCTTTGACCACATCGTGGAGGGTGAGTATCAACACCCACAAGCTGTGCTTCAACCTCCATGTATGTGCAGTGGCAAACACATACATGAACACACACACAGGTAATTTAAAGTTTTAAAAATTAAATACCTCCCAGCACTCGGGAGGCAGAGCTAGGCGGATCTCTGTGAGTTCGAGGCCAGCCTGGGCTACCAAGTGAGTTTCAGAAAAGGACAAAACTACACAGAGAAACCCTGTCTCAAAAAAAAAAAAAAAAAAAAAAAAAAAGAATACCTCAATCAATGCTGAGGAAACAGCTCAGCAAGTAAGAACACTGTGCAAGCCTGAGACCTGAGTTCAATTCCCCAGCACTAGCTACAAAAGCTGGGCTTCATTGTAAGTCCCTATAACACCAGCATTATAAGGGGTGGAGACAGAGGGATGGCTGGAGTTTGAACGCTACTATCCTAGCTTCCAATTCAGTGCACACCCTGCATTCAAACGTGTAAATGCGTATACACGCGTGAGCACATATTATACCTGCATACATATGTTAAAAAGAAAATACCTCCAAACATATATTTTGTGTAACAACTCTCTTCAAAATAAAACCATCCATCTTGGAAGTAAGCTCCTTAAGGCACAGGCTATTCTAGAGAAAAGAAGAACTGGGAAGCTTGTTCAGCTCTGGAAGCAAACAACTCAAAAGCTTCAGGAAGTCTCTGAAATTGACAAGATTCACTAGGCCTCTCCAGCTCCAAGGATATATCAGCTGCAAGGACTGCTTAGACAAGCTGAGCTGCCTAAAAGAGTCTCAGACCAGCCAAGCTGCCTGGAAGAGACAGGGATCAGCTGAGCTTCCTGGGAGACACTGGGAACAACTGAGCTGCCTGGAAAAGGCACTCTCTACCCTGTTGAGCTAGCTGCCTGCAGGGTGTGCAGTGTACCACAGCTTTCCAGCTTTCATGAGCTGTCACCCATGCTGGGGTGGGTTTTGTTGGTACAGCTGTCTCTGAGTCATTTCTGCTCCCATATTAATGTAAGTAACCCTAATAAAACTCATCGGTTCACCAAGTTGGGTTTTGGTGGTAGCTGTACTTTGTTCTGTTGCTGGCTCCCATATCTGTTCACATTTCCCCAGGAATAGCATTGCACAACAGAACATAACCTCAATAGTAAGAATTCACAGTTCACAAGCTCTAAGCTGGCTGATGTCAATCTGCACAGTTCTAAAAGGAGACCCATCAATACAATGACACTGCTCTTTATTTTCAAAACTGTCTTGGAGGCGATTCTGCATGCTCACACTTAATGGAGACGATACTTTGAAAACACATAGTGTAGACTGAGGGCACTATATTAACACCACTCACAAAAGGGCATGATCGTGAAAGAACAGAATTAGCGAATCTCATTCGATACAGGTTCATGTTCTACATAGGTCAAAACAAATTAAGTTTACTAGTCTGTGATCATGACTTTATTTAAGTTGTTTTCTTTTAATAGTCCCAGGTAAGAACACTGTCTGCCGCCAGACATAGAATCCAAGAGAAACCTTTCTTCCCTTTGAGAGGAAAACATGTTTGTGTGTCCTCCGTGCTTCTGAAGAAATGTGGAAGAATGGCCATACTAACAACCAACTCTTCAAATCCCCGGGCTCGAATTGGTGTCCCCAAACTAATTTCCACTGTATTATCACACTATCTCCCTGGAGTAAGCATGGGCCCTACAGGTTAATGCAGTCCCACAAGACTGCCCATGCTTTAGACTCCAATTTTCCTCAGTCCAAGATGTCCTGTATTTCTAACTGATGGGATGCAAAAGAGGGGTTACTATGCCCTCCCTTCGTAACTGGACATTTATGACTGTGACTCATAACTCAGGGCAACACTCACCCCTATTTGTTTGTGGGAAGGTATGTCAAAAGGACCCAAGTGACTGGCAGATGGGTAGATACACAGGGTATGGCCCAGCAGGGCTCCAAGTGCAGAAACATCCGTCTCTGTGAAGACGAGGGTACTACCCTCCTGTGAGCCAGGGCCACGCCATTTTGCAAAGCTCCTTCATTTTGAATGATGACAATTCCCATGATGGCAGCAGTCTGGGCTCCAGAACTAAAGTGACCTGGTTCTCTAAACTCTCTGCCCCATGAACCTCAGTCATGGCCACCATAGCTGTCACGATCTGACATTCTTTAACTGACTCACTGGCTATTCCCAGCAATGGCAACTCTTGGCCAAAAGGAACTTTTCACCCTCCTTCCATACTCTGTACTTCTGTAACAACCTCAGTTTGTAGATAAATGACAGGCTGGTTCTTACGGCAGCTCCTCAGGATGTTTTCTCCCAAAATAAAGGTATTAGCAAGTCACCTATTACTGTCTGTCTTTCTTTCTTAACCTCTGAGCCATCTCTCCAGCCCCTGTCTTTCTTTCTTGCTGACCTTTCTTGCTAACTTTGTAACACATGGATACATCCAATGAACCCAAAACTCTCATGTTACTTAGTGGTATTATGGAGACTTCCTTACATACATAACTGCTATGGTGTGGACTCTGTTTTCCAAGTCTATGTATTGGGGGCTTGGTTGCCTGCTTGTGGTTCTCTTGGAACCTTTAGGGGGTGGGGCCTTGTGGTGGAAGGAAGTTCACTGGGGAGTAACCATGACAAAGATATCAAGACCCTAACTATCTCCACCTCTCCTTCAATACCCCCCATTTCCCCAGCCACATGTCAGGTTTTTTGTTTTTTGAGACAGAGTTTCTCCATGTAGTTTTGGTGCCTGTCCTGGATCTCGCTCTGTAGACAAGGCTGGCCTCAAACTCACAGAGATTCGCTTGGCTCTGCCTCCCAAGTGCTGGGATTAAGGGTGTGCGGCACCACCGCCCGGCAAACGGGGCAGTTTCGTTCTACCTCACTCACACTTCTCACTGTGCCGGTATGCTCCTGCACAGGCCGAAGAAGAACAGAACCAAAGAGCAATGGACTGAAATGCCCGAACCAAGAGCCAAACCAGCTCTTTCCTCCATGTAAGTTGTTTCAAGAATTATGTCAGAGAGCAAGGAAGTCTCGAAGTCTGAGTAGTAAACAGTGGCTGATGAAATTATTGGCCACTGGTGACTGAACTCAGTCTCCAATCTGTCTCTCCTGCCTTAAGATCAGGAGCTAGGCTGAAAGTTTCCATCCTTTCATCACAAAGTTGGTTCCTCTGTCAACTGGACTCACCTTGAAGCTACCTGGACTTCAGCCACCTGTTAGCTCATTAATATACAATAAGACACCTATCACACTGAGGATTGTAAGGCCCTTGGAAGCTCTTATGTCCCGCACTGGGGAATGAGTCCAAATATCTCAGCAGAACATGCTCCGAACACACATTACTATGGAAATCACCAGGCTTTTAGGAGCTTTGTGGTGGGATCAAGGTTCGGAGACTTAATATCTTATTGTATTACATCATATTTTTAACAAATAAACCCCACAGATCCCTCTTTTTTAAAGATTTGTTTTGGCTTTAATTATGTGTATGAGTGTATGTGCTGGTGTGTGGGTATGTGCATGTGAATGCAGCTCCCTGCAGAGGCCAGAAAATGGTATCAGGTTCTCCAGAGCTGGAGGTACAGGCAGTTGTGAGATGTTTATCACTGGTGCTGGGTGTTGAACTCCAATGCAGTATGTGTTCTTAACCACTCAGCCATCTCTCCATCCCTAAATCTCATATTTCTGTTTTCTTTTTTTTTTTTTTCTCCAAAGTACTTTTCTCCTTGTCTGCCATGTGTCCACAACATCACTTCAGGTGAGTGCGATGGCTAGTCTTGGTTGTCAGCTTGACCATATCTGGAATCAATTAAACCACAAGTTTCTTGGCACTCTGTGAGGGATTTTCTTAATCAGATTATTCGAAGCAGGAAGAACCGACTAAACGTTGGTGGCACCTTCTGGTGGCAACCCAGACAAAAGGACACGGAAGAAGGAAACTTTATTTTGTTTTATTTATTATTGCCTGACTGCTCTCACTCTCGCTGGCAACTTCATCTACCCTGTTGCTGTGGTGTTTCTTCACCAACCTTAGAACCTAATCCAGATTTCCACAGACTGAAGATCATCAGCTCTTCAGGAATCCTCCAGGCCTCCAGTGTCAGAATTGGACTGTTCAGACCTCCAGGCTTGGGAACTGAACCACTACAGGATTCTCAGCCTCTCCAGGGTGAGGCACTCGTCCTTAGACGACCTGACCTCCATGCTGTAAGCTGCTCTCCTAAATCCCCCTTTGATATAGCCATTCTCTCGGTTCTGTTCCTTTCCAGGCTCTCACGAGCACTTTTCCTTCCATGTTGTCTTCATTTGCTCAGCTTTCCAAAAACCACTGTTGTAACCAGACCTCACCCAGCCTGTCGCCGCCGAAAGGCCGCTTTAGCTTTGCCCTCTGTGTGTGAAGCTGGAACCCTTCCCACAGCCAATGCGCACTTCTGGCTATAGTCACTGCGTTGAAGTTGCGTCTCTCGCCCTGTCTCCAGAAGTGGACACCGTGTGGTGCTCCTGGTCTTATTTGCTTGAAGCTGGTGTTGGTTCCTCACCATAGTCTCCAATCCAGGGCTTCACGCGCTCTTTTCTCCCAGTGTAGGCTCTTGGAGGAACCTGAGGCGCTGGGAGCTTATTTGTATAGAAGAGACAGCATTCATTCAACTTAAGGAACAAATAATTCTGATCTTCCACAGTCTTCTATCTGGAGAAATAAAAAGTCAAAACTCTTTAGACCATAATAACCACCACCAACAAAACAAACAAACAAAAAAGAATGAATTCTAGAGGAAGAACATTTGTTTGAAAATATGGAAGTCATGTGACTTAACACGGGAGATTTCAATGGACTTGTGAAGGCAGGAATATGATCTCAGGGACATGAGAGAGAAGAAGCCTGTCATCAACCTCTGCTATAGAGAGATGTGAGATAGAGATGCTTCCTGGATGGAAGATGATTGGTCTTTCTTAGCATTGCTCAAGATAGGAGATTTAGCATTCTGTATTCTAACAAGAAAATACTGATGAAAACTTTGGTGCCAAAGTATTTGAGATAAAAGCAAATAAGAAACAGAGTTTGGGCTATTGGCAAAAAGAGTGTGACTAAAAGTTTATTCTGAAGTCATTCTACAAAATAAATGTTAATAGTAAGAATGACCATGCAGAATCAGACATTTTTACTAAGCACATTGTGTAACCAAGTACTCTGCAGTTTTATTTACTTTGTTATTGAGACAACACCTAGATGAATACATAGCATATGTTTACTTGGTTATAACGTGTACAAATGAGGAAGTTGAGGCTTCCTGAGTTTGACTCAAATGAACCCTGTGGCTGTCCAAGTGCTGATTGTCCGATGGTGCACAGACTTCCATCCAGCAGCTTCCCTGCACACGCTTCTTCATGCTGGGCTCCTACCAGAGATGTGGTGACTGTCAGGACATGGGAGAGCCTGCCTCACTGCCCTCTTTGAAAGCTTGCTTCATTATTTCCCATTTGGAATCACTACATTTTCTCCCATATTTAAAATTGTTAGCATTGTCGATAAAAGTGCTATTTCCACATACCAGCCACTGCCTGGAAACAAAAGGTCCTTTGGGAATAAATCTGGTCTATTCAGGACAAATCCTAGCAAGCTGTGTTTAAGGTTATTTATATTTTCTCCATTTATACTTATTTGAAGATCACAAACAACTGTACATATGTTCACACTGCAATCTGCTTGGGAACATAAAAGTATGTTTTGTACCATTTTAAATCTTCTTTTATTTTCCCAAGACTTTGGTACACAAAAATGGTGCCCAATAGAGGAACATCTGTCTGCTCACAGGAAAGTGTTATAGAAAGCTCAGACTCTTACTGTGTTCCCTCCTATCTGGGTCATGAAGTCCCCCTGGGAGCAAGAACTTCATTGTCATGAATGTTGACAAGAAAAGCCTTCCTTCTATTTTTAACACCAACTAGGGATAATCAATTGCTACACTTGAACAGTTCGTTAGCCTTTGTGCATCTGTGCCACGCAAGAGGCCCTGATGGCCTGAAGTGTACCCAACGGGGAACATATTAATTTTGAAAATATTTTATTGGCATTCATCTGGAAGTTTAAAACTGAAAATGTGAAAAAAAATAAACTCTTTGCCTTTATTTCATTAATTATTCTTTTTAAAATTTCTTTTGAAGGTGGATTTACTTTATTCTGTATGTATGCATGCCACACTGGCATGTATGTTTACACACTGTGTACATGCAAACAGAGGATACAGGTGCCCACAGAGGCCTGCTGACACTAAGTAGGTGCTAGGATCTTTACCTAGACTCACTGCAAGAGCAACAAGTGCTCCTGACCATAGATCCAATCCTCCAACTCCCTATTTATTATTTATTTCTTTATTTTTGTTTTTTTGATACAAGGTTTCTCTGTGTGGCCCTGGCTGTCCTGGAACTTGGTCTATAGACCAGGCTGGCCTCGAACTCATAGAGATCCACCTGCCTCTGCCTCCCTAGTGGGATTAAAGGTATGTGTCACCACAGCCCAGCTCCTAATTATTCTTTTATTTTGCCTTTTTTTTAATTGGGCCTCATGTAGACCAGGCTAGCCTTGAACTCACTGTGTAGTTGAGCCTCACTCATAGCTTTTACATTTCTATTTAAGAAGATTGTACTAAGAAGATATTAACACAAATGTACAAAATAGTTTTACTTCATGGCTTATTTGACAATGTTATTCTAAAAAAAAGAAGAATATTTTGTGTTTACAAAAATACCATCTCGTTTGACCAGTTTTCTCAAGGGCCTTTTCTGACCCAGTAATTGTCAAACTGTTCTCCCTGCCCTGCAATTACAGGATCTTACCATGTAGCTTGAGCTGTTCCAGAACTCAATTTGTAGACTAGGCTGGCCTCCACCTCACAAAGCTCCTACTGCCTCTGCCTCCCCAGTGCTGGGATTAATGGTGTCCACCACCACGATGCCCAGCCCTAACTGTTTTCTGAAGCACCACTCACAACCCCCTTGTAGAAATCCTTTTCTCTTCTGCCTCCCTTTCCTGTCACAGACACTGAAGCCTCGGCCTCTGGGCAAGAGTTCCCGCGCACCCAGATCCGTGTTCCTCCATTTTAAACAGCCTAACACCCACAGGTCCCAACTTGTCTGTGCCTCTGCCTCTGACAGAACAGATCCTGTCAGAGATACGGTCCCCATGAAAATCACAGAGCTGCGGTTTGCTTGGTGCTTATTTGTACTGGATGTTCATGACCCCTGACCATCAGGAAATGAACTATCAGGACACAGCAAACTGTAAGCACAGAGAACGGAGAGAAAGTAGGACATGTTATAACCATCATGTAGGTGTGTGTGTGCGCGTGCGCACCTGTGTTCTGTTTGAAAAGGTGTCATCTGGAATTCACCTGGAAAAAATAAAACTGAAAATGTGACCAACTTAAAAATTCTTTAAAAATATTGTGTTTAATTAACCCGTTAAAAATTTTAGAAACAACGGGCATGGTGGTATACATCTTTGATCCCAGCACTCAGGAGGCAGAGGCAGGTGGATTTTTCTGAGTTTGAAGCCAACCTGGTCTACAGAGCAAGTTCTAGGACAGCCAGAGCTGTTACACAGAGAAACCCTGTCTTTTTGGTTTTTTGAGAAAGGGTTTCTCTGTGTAGTTATGGTGCCTGTCCTAGATCTAGCTCTGTAGATCTGGCCTCAAACTCACAGAGATCCACCTGGCTCTGCCTCCCAAGTGCTGGGATTAAAGGTGTGCGCCACCACTGCCCTGCAAGCCCTGTCTTAAAAAACAAAGAACAAACAAACAAACAAAAAAACACAAAAAAATGCAAAACAAAAAACAAAAAAGAAAAGAAATGATCCTCCTACCTCAGCCTCCTGATTGCTGGGATTACAGGCTTATACCAGAAGGCCTACCTAGGCTACCTACCTCCAATAGTCTAGCCAGCAAACCCGACTTCAGCCCAGCTGGAACAGTATGTATGCCTGACACACAAATATCTCCACTCATCACCCATTCTGTGGTCACTCCATTTCCAACCACTTCCGCTCATGGTTACTTTACTTCCTTTTTAACTATTTTCCAACACTGGTATTTTCTGGCTGGCTTTGCTCAGGGATGAGACTCACACCGGATGCTGGGGTCAGATTTCAGTCTTACTTTACATCTGCAGAACCACAGTGTCAGGAGAGGACTCTGGAGATCCATGTTGTTGATCAGCATCCTCCATACTTAGCACCAGGCCACACTGCTTGGAGAGGAACCTGAGAAGTGCAGAGTATGTCAATCACAACTCAAGCACTGTGCTGTGTGGCTGTATTAGTTTTCTAGTGTGTGGATGAAGGACCACACATTTAGTGGCTTGCAACAATGCATATTGCTTGCCACAGTCTCTGTGGGCCAAGACTCCATGTCCCACAAACACTTACGTATGGACACTGCCATAGGGAATACCGGCTTCTCACTTGCTGTGAGCGAAAGCTGTCCTAGTCTCTCAGAGGTCATCCACCGCTCCTTCCCCATGATCCCCTCCAACAGTCAGCTGACAGCATGGTGCTTCTGGTCTGCTATGCTAGAGCCACACATTATGGAACAGAGTCACAGCAGTGACATCAGCTCTACTGGGTATCAGTCAGGGGTCTCTAAAGGAACAGAACTGGTGGAATGGATGTATATGGTAAAAGGAAGTTAATTAAACTTGTTTACAGGACAGGGTCTGGGTAGTTGAACAATGGCTATCTTATGTGGAAAGGCTGAGAAAACCATAGTTATTCCGCTCAGGAGGGTGGCTATCTGGCAATGGAGTTCTAGAGGATTCCTGGAGAACTGCTGGTCTTCAGTCCACGCTGGAATCCTAAGGAAGTGGGATTTAATATTGGCAGCAACAGGATAGTTGACCTTTCAAAGGAGAATGAGGGAGAGCAGCAAAAAGGACTTTCCTTCTTCCACATCCTGTTTATATGGGATGTCATCAGATGCTGTGGCCTAGATTTAGGGTGGGCCTTTCTGCTTCAAATAATCTAAGAAAACTTCTGACAGCAGTGTCCCATAGCTTGGGTTTTAGTTGTTTCCAGATGTGGTCAAGTTGACAACCAAAATTAGCCACCTCATATTGACTGGGGTTAAGTCACAGGTTCTGTCTATACAGAGTGAGAGGAATTGCATAGGTCTGTCATTGGGACATCTCCACAACTGATAAAGACATGGAGGCTTACAGTCATTTTCTTGTGCAGATCCCAAGGTGGGGGAGGAAGTAAAGGAGGACATATTTTTTTGCTTCCAAGGATTGAAGGAAATCTCATCTTAAACAACAACAACAACAAAAAGAGTTTGTTTGAATATGTGTTGGGGCCTGGAGGTGGGGAACAGTTTCCTCTAACATGTGGGTTCCATGGACAGAACTCAGATTGTCAGGCTTGGTGACAAGCACTTTTATCCACTGATCCATCTTGCCAGCCCTGCCTTTACCTTTTAATCATTATGCCTTGTTCTAAGCCAGAGACCTGTAAACATCTGTCGCAAATGATGGTAAAGATTTATGTTTCATAGACCATCTGCTCTTTGTGGCGATCGCTCATCTGACAATAGAGCACACAATCAGCCAAGCCAAAAAAAAAAAAAAAAAAAAAAAAAAAGAGCACACCCATGTCCCAGCTAACATTTATCTATAGACACTGACATGAGAATTGCACTTAAATTTCACATCACAAATCATTATTGTTGTCGTGGCTTTTTCACAACCCCTTAAAAGGGGCAAAAACAAAAAACAGAACGAAAACCCCCCATTCTTAGCTCACAGGGCACACAAGAACAGATGGGGGGCTTGATGAGACTTCAGGCCACAGCTGACCAAGCCCACTCTCAGTGGACAACTGCTGCACAAACAGCTGGCATTTGCTATTTTTAAAATACTAACAACTGGGCCTGGAGAGATGGCTCAGCCACTGAGTACACTGGCTGCTCTTGCAGAGGAGGCAGGTTCAATTCCTAGCACTCACATGACAGCTCACAACCATCTGTAATTCCAGTCCCAGGGGATCTGACACCCTCTTCTGCCCTCTGTAGGCACTGAATGTATGTGTGCCCAGATACACACAGGCAAAACACCCATATACATAAAAATAAAAATGGAAAAATGAAATAAGATAACAATAACTTAGGAGTCATAACGAGAGCTGCTTCATGAAGCTGCTCTCTGAAGTCAAGGTGATGCCATGGGTTCACTAGGCAGAAACACTTCCAAGTGACGAACGCAATGGTGGCCATAGGTGTGAGTGTGGGGTGCATGAGTGTGAGCACGCACACACGTAGGCCAGAGGTCAACCTCAGAGTTATTTCTCAGGAGACATTGTACTTGTTTTTGAGATCTGACTGCTTGCTGGCCTCAAGCAGACGAATTCTCTAGTCTTCACCTACCCAGCACTGACTGGGATCACAAGCATGCCTAGCTCTGTGTGTGTGTGTGTGTGTGTGTTCTGGAGATTTAACTCGGCTCTGTAAGAAACAACAGTCCTCACTTCATAATGAGAGTTCTGGAGAAGCAGTTTCATTTACAACTTTGCAAGGCTGGGCATCAGCCTGGAATGTCAGGGACAGTGAGTACAGAGGACAGTTTCTAAACTCTCACACCTGGCTCTTCCTTTTTTATTTAACAACCAGGAGGATCCAATACTATACATTATCTAGGTCTTTCCCTCTGCTGTTTAGCATGCTTCTTTCTTAACAACAATAACAAAAACGTGTGTGGGTTCATTGCTACCAACTTATATCCTGTTTATTTTAAAACTTATCAGACAGATGACCTTACAGGTAAGCTTGGCTGTGAGTGATTTTCTACTCTAAATTTCTAGATTGTGTGTATGTGTGTGTTGGATAGCTGGGTTTGAAGGCATTAACAAGAGTCTAGTGTTTGATATTCAGCTGTAACTGGACCTAAGCTGTCTGGAGGCACTTTTGGAAATGAGCTTCCAGATGTAATTTCTAACAGGTCCTCATGCTTGCACAGCAAACATTTTACCTACTGTGATCTCCTCAGTGCCAACAAGTCCTTTGTGATTGATGTTGGACTGTGATTGAGGCCTCTGTTGTGAAGTTAACAACTCAGACACTACAGTGGTGAACAGAGGAGATCTCTTCTCTCAGGGTTGCCAGCTTTTTGGAGAGACATGTAGCTAATTAATAGCCACCTAGATACTAAATGGTGCTAAGTGCTAAGGAGAAGAATAAAATTACAGGCCATGAGAGGGACAGGGAGAATTTACTCTTGGTAGGAGGTCAAGAAATATGAAAATGACATTGAGTAGATGCCTGAAGGACATGGGATCGGAAGCCAGGGAGAGGCTAAGAACATGTTGTAATTTGGAAACAGCAAATGCAAAGGCCCTGAAGCAAGAATCCACTCAGTCTGGCTGGAGAGCAGCAGGAAGACTAAGCATAATGGGCATAATGAACAAGGGAGCTGAGGAAGAAGGAGCTGGAAATTGAGCATGGATCCCCGAGGCCCCTGGAAATCACTGTAAGGATGGGGTTATGTTTCTGAATGGGGTACATAGTTTTGAAGAGCTCTGAGCAGAAAAATGACATTGCCTAGTGTCTTAATTACTTTTCTATTCATTTGATAAAACACCATGACAGAGGTAACTTACAGAAGGAGGGTTTAATTGCATTTACAATTCCTGAGGGTTAGAGTCCATGACAGCAGAACCAAAGCATACTGGCAGGAACAGCTAAAACATCCAAAAACCACAAACAGGAGGCATAAAGTACAATGGGGCTGGAACGGGTCTTTTGAAACCTCAAAGTCTGTCCCAAGTGACCCAACTCCTCCAACAAGACAATATCTCCCAACTCTTTGCAGACAGTTCCACCAATTGGGGACCAAATAGACGAACATATGAGCCTATGGGGGCCATTCTCTTTAAACTAACATGCTTAGCCTGCAAATTAACCAATGGGAAAGGAGGACTGGGCTGTAATAGGGAGATCTGTTGTTATTGTTCGTGGGGTCAAAGGTTTCTTGCTGTGGGTTCTGGATCTGTGATTAGAAGCCTGCTTCATGATGTTCTTCCCAAGTAGACCTTCATTAGAGTAAGCATGGTGTCTTTGATTGGGCACTGACATCCCAAAGCAAGAGATCCATGACAGCAAGCTTTGAAGTTAACAGGGTAGCTATCAGAGGAAGAGAGACGAGTGTGACACCACATAGGGGACATCCACAGGCTAGTTGTCAGAATCACTGCACGAGTTGCTGAGCTGTGCTGGTTCTGGTGACCTTGGCTTGTGGATGACAGCATGCATGTGAAAGGTCCTATGGGTTGGTCATGAGCAGGACCTTATTGAACTCAACTACAACTCCGAAGAAAATTTCCCATTGTTGTCTGTATTTGTGTTAGGATTTGAGAACTTCACTTACTTTGTCTCCACAGGGTCACACTCAAAACTATGCTACTACTAAGTAAAACTACATAGCTACATTTGTTAAATGGTCTTTAAGAGGTGACTGGTGGCTTGTCACCCAGAGCTGAAGTTTATTTAAACACCGATATGAAACTTTGTGTGAAATCATCTTATTCTTTCTTCTTTTAAAAATATTTTCTTTTAAAACCTTAAAATTTTACTTGTATGAGAGTTTTGCCTGCATGTGTGTCTGTGTACCACATGTGTATTTGGGGCCTGAGGAGGCCAGAAGAGGGCATTGGATACCCTGGAACTAGAGTTATAGATGGTTGTTGCCATGGTCATGCTGGGAATCAAAGCAGGGTTCTCTGGAAGAGCAGCCAATGCTCTCAAAAGCTGAGCCATCAGCCAGGTGGTGGTGGGGCACACCTTTAATTCCAGTACTCAGGAGACAGAGCCAGGCAGATCTCTGTGAATTCGAGGCCAGCCTGGTCTACAGAGTGAGTTCTAGGACAGCCAGGGCTACACAGAGAAACCCTGTCTCAAAAATAAATTAAAAAAAAGAGAAAAAGCTGAATCATCTCTTCAGCCCCTCTTTCTTCTTTAAAAATTTTTATTTATCTGTTTATTATTGTTATTATTTATACCTATCTTATGTGTATGAATATTTGCTTGAATATATGTGTATGCACACACATGTGCCTGCTTCTCACAAAGGTCAACAAGGGTTACAGATGGTTGTGAGTCACCACGTGGGTGCTGGGAGCCAAATCCAGGGCCTCTGTAAGAGCAACAAGTGTTCTTAGCCACAAATCCACCTCTCCAACTTATTATTATTGTTAATTACTCTCCCTCGTGTGTGTGTGTGTGTGTGTGTGTGTGTGTGTGTGTGTGTGTGTGTATGAGCATAGACACAAATGTGGAAGTCAGAGGACAACTTTCTAGATTGTTCCCTCCTTCCACCATATGGTTCTCAGGTTGTCAAATTTGGTACCAAGTGCCTTTATCTGTTGAGCCATCTTGCTAGCACTTTGATTTTTTAAAGACATTTATTTTTATTTTATGTGTATTTGTTTTAACTGCATGTATGTCTGTGCACAGTGTTCATGCAGTGCCCAGGAAGGGCAGAAGAGAGTATTGAACCCCCTAGGACTAGAGTTACAGGTGGTTGTGAGCCACCATGTGGGTTCTTGGCGTTCAACCTGGGTCCTCTGAAAGGCCCATCTCTCCATCTCTTAGCCAGCCACCCTTAATACAATTTGTTTTATATTTATTGTGTATATTTGCAAACATGTACAGCATATGTGTAGAGATCACAGGGCAATATGTAGAGGCCAGTGTTCTCTTTCCATCATGTGGGTCCCTGGGATTATGTTTCAAATTTGGTCATGTGGCTTGGCTTGCCTTTGCTACCCTTTTTTCTTCACGTGGAGTCACTTCTCCATTCCGTTGAGTTCTGGGAATTCTGCCTCAGTACCACCAGGAGTTAAATGGGTTTGACTTATGTTCTGGGTGCACCAGCAAAATGGCTTTTAATGGAGTTGAGATTTTTTTTCCGTCTGTTTTCAGTATAGACAGGACTGCTGTGGGATGGTCTTTCCGTATGCTGTGAATATGTGTGGCTACCATTTGTAATAAAGCTGCTTTGGCTTATGGTAAGGTAGGATAAGAGCCAAGTGGGAAATCCAAGCAAAGATACAGGGAGAAGAACGGCAGAGTGAGGGGACACTGTGAGCCACCGGGGTAGCAAGATGTAACAGAACACAGGTAAGGCCATGAGACAAGTGGTGATACATAGATTCATAAAATTGGGTTAATTTAAGATGTTAGAGCTAGCCAGCAATAAGCCTGTGCCATAGTCTCTGAGTGATTATTTTATAAGCTGCTGTAGGGTTAGGCAGGACACAGAAAAGCTTCCAATTACATAGAGCCCTATGGACCTGAGTTCAGATTCTCCAGGATCCAATACAAAGGCAAGCACAGTGGCATGTGCCTAGAAAGGCTGACCCGGGAGTATTTTAAAGGGAGCTGAGTTTGGGCATCTGAGCACTTCGATAGAATACAGTCAGTGTATACAGGACACGTGCCGTCAGACACGCTGATGAGTCGGGTGTCATTTGGATGATATTAATTTGGAGGAGGAGATCAAAGTTCTGGACATGAGATTATTTGGACCAAGGAGCACTGGCAGGGTCTTTTTAGTCCTTTGCCACTCCTGTTTTTAATCAGGTCCTTCCTCATACTTGTATCTGATTACTGTAGTTGGAAATTTCTCTGGTACCACCCAGCCCCACGATCTGGACGAATCTCTCCCACAGCAGTCCTGCAGCCGCTTACAAAATGATCATTCAGAGGCTTAATAGTAATTACAAACTGTATGGCCTACAGCTCAAGCTTCTTGCTCGCTAGCTCTTATAACTTAACCTATTTCTATTAATCTGTGTATTGCCACATGTTCCGTGGCTTTACCTGTGTCCCATTACATGTTGCTCCATGGACGGTGGGCTAGCGTCTTCCCGACTCTGCTCTTCTTCTCTCTGTATCTCTGCCTCTAAGCTGCCTTGCCATAGGTCAAAGCTGCTTTATTTATTAGCCAATGGGAGGAACACATATATTCACAGTGTACAGGAAGACATCCACAGCAGATTACTGCTTTTGACAGTTGGAGGATCATTAAGTTAATGCTCTTTCTTCCCTTCTTCTTTGTTTTGCTTGTCCATGTTGATCATTGCTCTCACCATGCAAGTCACATGAGCTCCTGCATCATTAGGGGGAAATGCTGCTTTTAACTGGCATTTAATGTTCTTTAACAATAGGAGGCTGCACTGAGCCTTTGCATAGTCTTATGTGCCTCATGTTTGAGTGATGTGTGTGTGTGTGTGTGTGTGTGTGTGTGTGTGTGTGTGTGTTTGTATTCACATATGGGTAGAGGGTGCCAGAGGTCAATTTTGGGCGTCTTCCTCAACTCCAGCAAAATGACTTTTAATGGAGTTGAGGTCTATTTCTGTCTGTTTGCTTATAGACAGGGTCCTTTGAAGCCCCATTCTGGCCTTGAACCCAGTATGTACTTGAACTTCTAAGTGGGCAGTTTGCCTGATGAGCTAAACCTAGCACAACCGGGAACTTACTATTCTCCTGCCTCCACCTCCAGAGTTTTGAACTTTACCACCATGCCCAGTTTTCAGCATTGCAGAGGACTGAACCCAGCACTTCATGACTTATTTCTTTACATTTATTACTTACTTAGTCATGATTATTTTTTTGTGTGAGTTTGTGGGTGTATGTGTCATGCGTGCCGAAGCCAGAGAACAACTTGTGGAAGTTGCCTCTCTCCTATCATGTGGACAATGGGGATTGAACTCATGTCTTGAGGTCTGGTAGCAAACTGTCTCTTGGAGCCCTCCACTTTAGATTCTGAAAGGTCCATTCCGCTAGATTGGGTGGCTAGTGAGCTCTAGGGATCACTTGTTTCTGTCCTCCAGTGCTACAGTGTACTGTAGAGCTGTCTTTTAGGGGGGGCTTGCTCAGCAAGCACGTGACTTACTGAGCCATCTCCCTATCCCCTCTTCCCTATGAAACAGGGTCTTATGTAGACCAGGTTGGTCTCAAACTCTGTATGTAGTTGAGAACAATCTTTGCCTGTATGCTTATTTTTATGTGCCTTGCATGTATATCTGTGTGAGGGTGCCAGATCCTCTGGAACTGGAGTTACAGATAGTTGGGAGCAGCTGTGTGGGTGCTGGGAATTGAACCCAGGTCCTGTGAAAGAACAGTCAGTGCTTTTAACTGCTGAACCATCTCTCCACCCCCTGACAATCTTGAACTTCTGTTCCCGACTCCTTCTTTTGAGTTCTGGGATTATAAGTATGTGCCATTATGCCTGGTTTATGCAGAACTGTGGAGCAAATCTCGGCAGGGCTTTGTGCATGCTGGGCAAGCACTCTGACAGTTGAGCTCCAGGCTCAGTCCCATCTTTGCCTAGTATACTCTGCACTCCTGTGCAATCTGCATGTCAGGATGATGCCTGTCACCTACCCCTCCATACTCAGTCACCCACACACCCGTCATCCTTGTGAGAAGAGTTCAGTCCATTTGTGAGTCTCCTTCTCATCACATTGTGGTCTTGGCTGCTAGTGGACCTGAACTCCAGAGCTATGCTGTCCAATATGGCATACACTGACCACAGGCAGCCATTGAGCTCTGGAAATGTGCCTGGTCCAAAGTGAGCTGTGCCATGAACATCAGTCACACACAGGATCAAAATGATCTAGCCAAGAAATATGAATATACAGGCTTATTAAATTGTGCATGTGAAACTGTAGCACTTTCGAGGCTGAGTGAGGAGGATTGCAAGTTTGAGGCAACCTGGGGATCCTTTAGACTATAAAGAAAGATCCCATCTCATTAGTGTTTCTAAATATTAAAATGGCAATATGTATTATCTTTGGTTAAATAAACTACATTGTTACAATTCATTTTATTACTTGCCACTTGTTACTCTTACTACAAAAATATGGTTACAATATATTTCTCTTGGATGAAGTTAGAAGGCCTATTTCCTTCTATGTTGGAGAGAGTGAGTTTCTTTGGTATCACTATGGTTGTAACTATGTAGCAGATAGCCATATTTCAGCTGCTCTTCATTTCTGAAATCTTTAGCAGACTGAGCGCCTCTTGAGGAAGAACCTTATAAAGGTGTAGTTTAGGACTTGATATAAAACACGTTGCTATTCAATGAGTGTAATAGATCTGTCGGTCCCAGTGGGAGGCCAGGCATATGGCACTGTAAATGTTTTTTTTTTTTTCTTGGATATGTAATCTAAGAGTAAGCCCTGCATGTGTGTGAAATGCCTTGGAGATAATAATCTTCACAGGATGACTGCATTTCAAAAACCATTCACACTCTGTCTTTATTCTTTATGTGTGTTTATGTATGGAGGCACACATGTGAGTGTGTGCATGTTCATGTAGAGGCCAGATCAGCTCTGGGAGTCATTCCTCAGGCGCTGTCCATATTTTTGTTTGTTTGTTTGTTTGTTTGTTTGATTGAGACAAGCACTCTCCAAGTAGGTCAGTGAGACCCAGGGATCCACCTGTCTCCTCCTCCCCATCACTGAGATTAGGCACTGGGATTACAAATACACCACAAAACCTGGATCTACCCCCCACCCCCAGGTTTCTGGGAACTGAACTGAGCCATCTTCCCTTCCCCCACCTCCCTTATTTTCAATGATTAACTTTCTAAGGGTGAGCTGCTTGGTACAATGATTTTCCTACACATATGGAGTGTGTGAGTGTAGCTAGATAGAATTGAAGTTATATTCTGTGTGGTCACATGTGCCCACCTGCACATAGGCACAAAGCCCAGATAAATCCTAATTAATTCTCAGAACCCTCTGGGGTATTTATAACCAACTGAATCAATTAACTGTGAAACAGAAATACAGATAAAGTCCGTGATTATTTTTTAACTAGAAACTCTAGAATTTAAATAAGTAAACCCATTTTAAGATATTTACACAACATTTGACCCCTGACTTTGATAATTTTGCTTCTTAAACAGACTGGGTTGCTTTAATGCTTACCTCAGACTAGAAGCTATTTGCTAAGCTGAATATTTTATTGACATGAAGGTGGCTTGGCTATGATCCATCTTTATGGTTAGATGTTATTTGAGGACTACAGTGGTGAAAATAAATTAATTATTTGTCATAGAATTTTATGAATTTTTTTAAAGACAGAAAAAGATCTGGCATTTGAAATTACAAAGCATCAATTTTCATCAATTTTTAATATGAAGAGATTATATATAGATAGATAATATATATACATATATATGTATATATATTAGGGAATAAGGATATAGCTGAGTTGGTAGCATGCTTAGTCAGAATGCATGAAGCCCTAAATTCTATCACCAGCATTTCTTAAATCAAGGGTGGTGGCACCTGCTTATAATCCAGCATTCTGGAGGTAGTGGAAAGGGATTCAGAAGTTCAAGGTAACCCTCAACTACATAGTAAGTTAGAGGTTAGTCTGGGACATGATAAACTCTATCTAAAAGAAAAAAATATTACTCAATACAAGTACTCAATGTGGCTGGGCCAGGATCTGAATGGAGTGTCGGCTCATGATCTGCTGAACCTAATTCATGAGAGTTAATTCCATCTGTAGGTACTGAGGCTGCCACAGGCAAAGCTCTGAGGATGTTGCAGAACTATGCAGGTGAGTTACTAAAAGGTTAGAATATGGTAAATGTTCCAGGAATTGCATTTTAAGATGCTACCACATTTCAAGACTTCACGTTGAAGGTGTGAGCACAGTATTTATGGCTGTACTAGGGAAGGAGGCATGCTTTCAAGAGAGACAACATTTGACTGACATCTATTTAGTTGCTAATCAAAGCTTGGGACATTTTCAAACATGCTGCATAAGACTAATGACAATCACATCTCTATTTAACTAGCCAAATAAAGTCTCACGATTTATTTTTATTTTATTTTTTTAACAATACAGGGTCTCATGTAGCCTAGGCTGTTCTTGAACTTGCTATGTATTTGCAAATTACTTGCTATGTGCTGGGATTATAGGTGTGGACTACCATATCCAGTTTTTATGGAGTGCTAGGGATCAAACACAGGGCTTTGGACATACTAGACAAGCATTCTGCTAGCTACATCCCCAGCCCCTGTCCAGTCAGTTCAACTCGTCCAACTTTGAGCTTTCCTTGCCCACTCCTTCCCAGTCTTTTCCTATCCCAGCCTAGGCTTTGTTAGCATCCTTTACATCATGGCGACTAGACTCTGCTGTGTTACATGCGCCACACAGTAACACGTATTAAGATTTCTAATAATTTGTTTGATCCTCACAACTTATGAAATGGCTCTCACCAGTTCCTTTTCTCAGCTGGTACAGGCGAGGCTGGGGAGAGTATGAACATCACAGTTGAAGGTACTAGTGCTGAAATGGACCTGAACCTAGATCAGTGCCATGCTTTTCTTTCTTTCTTTATTTTTTGACATACCCACTCTCAGCTTTATACTCCTCCCATGTGTAAAAACAGAAACACCAGCCACGCGGTGGTGGCACATGCCTTTAATCCCAGCACTTGGGAGGCAGAGCCAGGAGGATCTCTGTGAGTTTGAGTCCAGCCTGGTCTACAGAGTGAGATCCAGGACAGACACCAAAACTACACAAAGAAACCCTGTCTTGAAAAAAACCAAAACCAACCAAACAAACAAACAAAAAACCCAGAAACACCATCTCTATCATTATCCATAATTATTGTGTGCACAAGTATTGTTTTTATTATTATTATTATTATTATTATTATTATTATTATTGTGTGTGCATTCACGTGCGTGCGTGCGTGCGTGCGTGCGTGCGTGCGTGTGTGTGTGTGTGTGTGTGTGTGTGTGTGAAGGTTGGAGGACAATTTTTTGGGGCAATTTACTCTTTCCACTATGTGGGTTCTGTGGTTGTAATTTAGGTAGTCTTGGTGGCAGGTGCCTGGCGGGCTAAGTCGTCTTGCTGGCCCATGGACCCAAGTATTGATAATGTCTGAAGCAAGAAAACCCCAGCAGGAGTTACTGGCATAGTATGACGGACAGGGTCACTGGTAGACAAGTTCAACAATGTAGCCATATAGAGGTAGTATGAGTCTTTCCCAAGACTGTGCTCATTCCAGCATTCTCTTGTGGGCTTGGGAGGGTGACTTCTTGAGGGACATCTGAGGGGAAGATACATGATGGTATCATTTGCTGCCGGGTGGATTAAGAGCAGTCAGAAGGGAGGAAACATGATGTTTGCTCTGACCCAGAGCGGTGAAGCCAAGGAGAACGTGCAGGATTTTAAGAAGCCAAGGAACTTCTTTGTTTATTATTTAAAAAAGGGAGGAGGGATGGATGGGCGATCCCCAGAGCCAGATTTAAGTGCTGAAGTTCTTTGGGGGCTCACAGGCTCTTTAATGGGCTTAGAAACCCTGCAAATTATGAACAAATCCTGCAAAATGAACTTTCTGTATCGTGTGGGACAAACTGGGGCCAACAGCGACTCTCGAAGTTTGCCATTCTTTGAAGACAACGGTACACATTTATTTAGGAACCGTATCTTATAAGACAGAAACCAGCTTCAGTCACTTCTCTAGACTTGGTCCACGTTATTATTAAAACATTTAGAGCTTGAATATCACCCACTCCCTATGGAGATGGGGGTGTGTCAGTGCCTGAGTTAAGAGTTTTCCTCTCTGAGCATTCGGACTGTATTTTTCAGAGAGCTGTGTTAAGTTGCTTGCATTGAAGAATTTTCAAGAAGCAAATGTATTTGAACTGCGGCTTTTAAGTCCTACTTATTTAAACAAGTGGGTCACCAAGAAACTTTAAGGTAAATAGTGGCCTCAAGAGGAAGTACCAGGGCGTCCAAGCGTCTCCAACCTCTCTTGGGAGCAGCCAATTAATCTCTGCTACAGAACAGCGCCGCCCGGCCTTGCACCGGAGCCAGGCACTTAGGACAGAAAGCCTGCCTGGCTGCGGACAGAAAGACATTTGGCCTGGAGGTTCGTCCTCAGTCGGTTCCCTATCCTCCCCGGGGCGACCCGGGTGGCTGCTGGGCTCTTAGGGGCGTCCCCAGCCTAAACTGCTTTCTCCCAGGAAGGGGATTAAAAGTCACAAAGAAAGGGAGGGGACTTCGGTGGAGCCCCTGGGGGCGTGGGTGGGACGTCCCTGAGTGTGTCTTGCGCCGCAGCTCGCCAGCAAGTGGGCTGGAGGAGGACGCGCCCTGCCCAGCGCCGGCCCCTAGCCCAGCGCCGCGGGCTGCGATGCGCATCGCCGCACGGTGAACCAAGCGGCCGCTCGGGCAGCGGCCGAGGCCTCCCGGGCGCCCCGCCCTGCGCCTCCTCCTGCCGCCTGCGCGCGGTGCTGTGCGCCCGGCCCACCGCTGCTCCTCCTCCCTGCCTCGCGGTCCCCTCCTCGGAGTCCCGACTGAGCGCGAGCGCCACACGGCCCCGGGCCGCCGCCGAGCGCGCCAAGACGCCAAGACGCCGAACAGGTGGCCGGAGGCTGCAGGCGCCCAGGCCGGGGACAGGCGAGGCCAGGCGAAGGCGGCCGGGCTGGACATGGTAGCCTGGCGGCTCCGTGCCGCCGCCTGCTCGCGCCCCTAGCCGCCGGCGCGCCGGCGCAGCGGCCCCACCGCGCCCTGCGTACAGTCTCCCGGCCCAGCGCCGCTCCGGCCACGGACAGCGAGGGACGGCGGCATGAAAGTGACCGTGTGCTTCGGGAGGACCCGGGTGGTCGTGCCGTGCGGAGACGGCCGCATGAAAGTTTTCAGCCTCATCCAGCAGGCGGTGACCCGCTACCGGAAGGCCGTGGCCAAGGTGAGTGGCCTGGGGCGCGCGGCGGGGAGCGGACGGGGAAGGCGCGGGGATCAATATGGCGCTTCCTGGAGACGGAGGAGGGAGACCGGGAGGCGGGGAAAGGGAAAGTGCGGCAGCCGGGCGGCCTCGTCGGAGCCCCCGGCCCGGACCTGCGGCCGCAAAGTTCTCGGCGCGCTCGGGCTGGGCCGCGATCGCCACCCGCACAGTCCCTGGACACTGCCTGGGTCCTCCGGGCTCAGGAGTGGGCGGCCCGGCTCCCGGAGCCGGCACCGGGCGAGGCAGAGTGCGGCACGCGGGAGGCGCGGCGTAGCCTGGCGGGGCGCCTCTGCCCGGCCGACCGCGGGCCCTGGCAATCCAGCTCCAGGCCTCTCCCCGAGCAGGCAGGCCTGCCGCCCAGGGTTGGCCATGGAACTTTCGGGGTGTGGAAAGAGTTGGGTGATCCCGTAGACGCGGGAGCCGCAGCCGGGCCGTGGACCTTCTGTGTTCTTGCGGGATCTCCGGGTCACGCAGGCAGCCCTGGTTGGGTCGGCCCGGTTAGTGGGCTCCAGTGGGGGCGATGGAGTGGCTCCGGTGTTCGGTTCCTTGAAACACCTCAGCCTGGACTCGCTTCTGGAGTCCAAGCTCCCTCCGGACCTCCACCCTTACCTCGTTGGATGTGCTCGGGTGCGGAGCCGGGGCTGCACAGGGCCTGGGGTCGGAGGAGCGTCCCTTCTCTGTTTTCCTGCTGGAGTAGTAACATTGTCTCCCTTAAACCGCATTCCTCCATAATGGGGCAGAAGTGGAAGGGCGTTTTGTTAGATTGTATTACCCTCTGTGTTTGACAACAGCCCACGCTGAAGTTTTCGCTCTAGCACCTGAGGATATTTCCTTTGTACGAGAGTGGAATGTGTTCCCTTTGGTATTTCCCGTCTGTTGTCTGTTCAGTAGTGGAGTGGCCTGCCTTCTGTGACTCCAGAACAAGCGAGAGGGGGAAGGTGGCTTTGTTTGCCTAAGTCGCCGAATGCTCATGGGCCACCCTCCATTTTTCTCTGAAATTAAGAAAGGGCAAAGTGGTTGCACCTTTGTTTTACTTTGCTTTTACTCTGTTGGAAAAATAGCAAAATTGCCCCTTTAAGGAAACTTTGGGGGATGGTTAGGAACCCGATACAGGGATAGGAGATGCTGAGTTCGACAGCTGTAAGTGTTCTTCCAGTTGGTCGAATTCATTGAAAATCAAACAGCGTTTGTGGAAATTGGGCACCTGTTTATCTTGTAAAGCTGACAAGAGGGGAAATCCTCTGTAACTTCACACTGAAGTGTTGTAAGCATCATTTCTGATTGACAGTTAGTTGGCAATTTAATGTTGTAAGGGAATAACCAGGTTGTCTTTGTACTCTGCAGACCAACATTGTTAGCTGTGGGAAAAAAAGAAAAGAAAAATGGCAGTAACATATAGTGCATAGAAGTGTGCCTAGTTCCAGAGCAGAAGGCATGATGCTATTGGCCTCTGCTTGGCTGATTTTGTTTGTAAAACTAGCCATGTTTCATGTTGCACACCCCGGGCAATGGTCAAGTTGCCTCTTGAGGGAATACACAGGTAGCTGTTTGACTGGCAGAATTATTAATTTTTTTTCTATAGAAATTAAGCATTTACTATTCAAGGTCAAATTAAGCACATATTGTGTTGTGGGGCTAGGCATTTAAGGGTCCAATAGGCTTCCTTGTAGAAGATGGACTGTGAAAATCTAAAACAAGATTCCTGTGATTCCTCAGGTGAGGACGGCTGTGGTGTGGCTTGTCTGTGCCGAGGGAGGAAGATGTCTCTAGGATACCGGATGGATGAAGTTGAGTGCCCTTGTTGATAGACGTGGCCTGTTCACTCTCAGCAGTGGCTGTCCCATAGTGAAGGAACAGGGGTGGGGAAGAGGTCACAGAAAGAGCAGGAGCTGGGAGTAGTAATTGTGAGATGGCCAGGTGGGAGAAAGGAAGGGAGAGGGATTGCTAGAGATAAGAGAGTCAAGGATGATTCACTGGTTTCCAAAGCGCTCAATTGAGGAGGTGGGTGTGTTTGTGTGTGTGTGTTTAGAGATCACAGCTCGTTGTGGGGTGTCTTTCTCAGTCTCTCTGCATTCTCTCTCTCTCTCTCTCTCTCTCTCTCTCTCTCTCTCTCTCTCTCTCTCTCTCTCCAGAGTCTTACTGAACCTGGAATTCAAGGCCAAGCAGGGATACAAAGCCCCCTTCCCCCCCTAGATTTTCAGCATTCAGAATTTAACCATTGGCTCACAAGTTGATTCATAAATGTTCAAAGGGTTAGGCTTGGTGACACCTAGCATTATCCCAGAATTTGGAGGCAGAGGCAGGTCAGTCTCTGTGAATTCAAGGCCAGCCTCATCTATAGAGTGAGCTTCAGGCCACCCAAGGCTACATAGTGAGACCCTGCCTCAAAAAAAAAATCCCCAAACAAACCAAAAACCCAAACCAACCAAACAAGGGCTGGCTCAGCAGCTAAGCACACTGGCTGCTCCAAGAGGACCCGGGTTGGATTCTCAGCACCCTCATGGTGGCTCACAACCATGGCCAGTCCCCCAGGGGGTCTAATGCCCTTCTGGTCTCAGCAAGCACTACATGAGTGTGGTACCCACACAAGCAGACAAAACACCGACACATTTAAAATAACCAGATTAACTTAAAAGCGACTTTATCCATTGGTTGCTTTTCCTCTTGGAAGGTTAGGTAATGACTGAGAGTACTCTTTAGCCTCTCACACTTCTCCCCATCCTATATAAGGTCATCAGGGAACAGACGCATCAACACTGTTAGTGTTGCAACTTCTCTTCTTTCTTCTGCTTAATAAGACAGGATAGATCCTGTGTGAAGAACTGGGTAGCCAGGTAGTGGGAGAATCTTGTTTAGGTTGCTAGGTGACATGAGACATGATGAGCTCTCACCTGCTGGGGGAAAAATGTGGGTAGGCAGAGCATGTTCAATGTATGAAAACCCATGAAGCAGAAGGAAAAAGAAGGAAAAGAGCTGGAAAAAAAAAAAAAAAAACCAGCCAAGTTTTCTGTGCGCTAAGCACTTTGTGGTATGTTGGGGCGAATTTTCTGGCATTCTGTTTGTGTTATTTGAGCTGTTTTCTCTGTAGGTTGAACAAATCAATTTCTGGCCAGGAAAACGCCATGTCTTAGCACCAGAAATGTCCTTAAGAAGCTAGTGTTAGACAGCTTACCCTTAGTCATAAGCAATCTCTCTCTCTCTCTCTCTCTCTCTCATCTATCTATCTGTCTGTCTGTCTGTCTATCTATCTATCATCTATCTATCTATCTTTCATCCAGCTGTCTGTCTGTCTGTCTTTCAAGACAGGGTTTCTCTACGTAACAGCTCTGGCTCTCCTGGAACTCACTCTGTATACCAGGCTGTCCTCAAACTCACAAGAGATCTACCTGCTTCTGTCTCCTGAGTGCTGCTATGATTAAAGGCATGAGTCACCACCACCCAGCTGTAATCTATATTTTTACACTAGTGTAAAAACATTTTTGAATGTTTTCATGAATGGTGATGGGTTAAAAATGGATGCCTTTCTTCATTTACCCTCCATCATCAAGGCCCTGTTTGAGTAGATACTGTGCTAGATATTGACAACCAGCTTATGTGGATGCTTCTACTGAGTGTGTCCAGTTGGAGGGCCATTTGTGTCTCTTTGTGTGCTCAGAGCCTTACTATTTCTGGTACGCACAGACCCTTAGCTTTAAGCATGGGTTTTATTGAAGAAAAGCTGTGTACTAAATGTCGTGCTCTGGACTTCATAGAAAGAGCCACCTTTATGCAGTGGGGAGTGGTGGGTATCTTGTAGTCATTAGGGTTTGTAGTGGGCTTTGTGGGAGGGATGGCTAGCCATGTTTAGGGCCCTGCTTTCTAACTGAGTAGCTGAGTGGCCTCAGAAAGCACCTGCTTTGCAGTGGGAGAGTTCTGGATCTGCAGGTCTGCAGTGGAGTCATGGTGTGTGAACCTGGAGAGCATATTGCCATTCTAAAAGTATGATGGGATGCACTGTAGGAATATTGGGGTTTTGGAGGGCCTATGTTAGGATCAGGCCATGGAGGACAGGAAATGCCAGGGAGAGACTGGGATGTCATGTGGTTTTTTAACAGAAAAGACAGGAGAAGTAATTGATTGGATGAGCCTGGCTTAGTTGGCAAGAAAAGCTTCTGTAGACAGGAGAAGGGATTGCAGACAAGATGAGAGTTGGGGGCTGGAACCCCTTGGGTCACCTCCCTTCTCCTTAGAGCCCTGTCTGGGGAGAAGATGTTGGGAACCTGGATATATTAGCTGTTTAACTTTGGGTGAGCTAACACTCAGTTTCCTCATCTCGCTAGCAGGAGTAAAGTGTGTGTTGGACATGATGAATTTGAATTATTCTGAACTCAATTTAGTCTGTGGAAGCTGCTCAGTAAAGATTAAATCAGATGCATTTCATCTGCAGAACACGCTCAGCTTTTCTCTCTCCCGTAGTTTCTGCTTGGCTTTTCTTTTGCTTTGAGTGTAATTTAATTGAGGAGCTGGTTGACTTAAGACCTGCTTATGCAATGGTACGATCAGAAGAGCAGATTGATTCAGTAAGTCTAGGGAGCAGAAGATGCCAAGGCTGCTCTAAGTGTTTCAGATGACCTGGCTGGGCCTCTGCTTCTGAAACCAGTCTCTTAAGGGTGACTTAGCAGCAATTCGTTGTTTAAATACAATTTAAAGAGGAGGGGATGTGGGTGGGACATACCCACAAACCTGCAGTTCAAGTGCTGGGAGGGCGAGAGGCAGGAGGATTGGCCACAAGATCCAGGCCAGTCAGTGAGTGTCTCAAAGAACAAAAAAATAAGTCAATAAAACAACTTATAGACAGGAACTTAAAAAAAAGACTTTCTTTTGGGATATTGTTAATTACTAAACTTATGAATGCCTGGTAGTTGGTATGCTTTGTGTGTGTGTGTGTGTGTGTGTGTGTGTGTGTGTGTGTGTGTGTGTGTATGTGTATGTGTGTGAATGAATGGGTGACATTTTGCCACACAGTTGCAAACTTATTGGAAACTTGATGGAAGTTACATTATAGCAGTGATTGAGAAGATATCGGCAAGAGTAAGAAAAAAGGGAAGTATAAAGTATTTTATTATTTGCAACATTTTCTGTCTTCCAAAGAGGAAAAAGAAACATAGTTGAAAGGCTTGTTTCAAAATGCAGCTCTCAGTGTCCTCCTGTCTCAGAGGTCCAAGCGTCTCTAGTGACCTGTTGCTTTCTTGCGCAGTCTTCTCTAGACTCCATACCCCATGTTCCAGCCCCTCAGATTTCCCTGCACTTTGCAGCCTCGGCTCTTCTCTTTCCTGCTGCTTCTTCCTAGAAGGCTTGTTCCCTCTTTGCAGGCTTCCTTTGGCCCTCAGCTCAGGCTCACCCTCTCTGGGAGTGGGTTGTGTGTACTTGGCTGTTTGAGGACCTCTTTTCTCTGTGCTTCTCCTGAGGACTTCCTGTAGCTCTTGTACTTTGTAGGACTCAAGGGATGTAGAATGGGGCTGTGATTCTCTTCCAGGTGAGATGCAAGCGCCTCCCTTCAGTCTCGCTGGTTCAGCAAATGTCTGCCACATGGCCATCGTAAAGGATGAGTGAATAGAGTTGAGAATAAACACATCACACACATACTGCATGAGAAGGGCCCTTCTGAGAAGATACTGACTCCTACTTGCTAGTTAGAAGGACCTTATGGCTTGTGTGTCATGTAGCATGTATAGCGTGCAATCAGAACTAAGACTGAGAGGGTTTTGACAACCTGGAAGATTCTCTGTCGGGCCAGCTATTTTCAAGGAGTTCAGTCTGTCTGTGAGACCAAGCGGAGCTTAGTCCTGGAGTTTGCACTGGTCAGGTTCAAGGCATGTGGCCAAAGCAGTGTGGGAATCTGGCCTTGACTACACTTAGGCTCGGTCTAGTGCCTCCATCCCTTTCAGTGGGAATCCTTGGGGCTGGGCCAGAAGTGAATGCAAGTGTTTAGGATTTGAGATTCACAGGATGAATGTGGCTTTGGAGAAGCACTGCTTGGCTTAATCATCCTCATGGATGAATTTCTCATTGGAGGTAATGCTTAAAGTCCTACATGGACCATTAACCTGCAGATAAATCCTCCATCTGTCCCGGGAGGTTCTTACCTTCCTGTGGCATTGGATGCATGTTTGTGACAGCACACATTCAACAGATCTCTCTCTCTCTCTCTCTCTCTCTCTCTCTCTCTCTCTCTCTCTCTCACACACACACACACACACACACACACACACACACACACACACACACACGCATTTTCTCTTTTCAGGATTGGAAAGAATGGGGGAAAATTAGGCCAGTAGGTTCTTTCCATAGGTTATTTTCCACTGGGTGGAGTTGGCATTTTAGGCACACACAGCATCCTCCCTTCTCTGTAGCCAACAATTCTACATTCCTATCTAGACCTAGGTCAATAGCAGTAGAGCTAAATCTTTTTGGTGACTTTTCTGTTTGACACAGAAAAATAGAATATTAATTCTTTTTGTTGTTTGCTTGTTTGTTTGTGATTTTTGAGTCCCTGTCTTACTCTGCAGCTCAGGGTGCCTCAAACTGGTGGTCATCTCCTTTGGTTACATATGTGTACCACAGAGCCTTGCTGCAGAATCCATCTATCCTTCCTGCATTCCTTCTTTCCTCCCCCTCCCTCCTCCCTCCCTCCCTCCCTCCCTCCCTCCCTCCCTCCCTCCCTCTTTCTCTCTCTCTTTCTCTCTCTTTCTCTCTTTCTTTCTTTCTTTCTTTCTTTCTTTCTTTCTTTTCTTGATAGGGTCTCTCTGGCTGCTTTGGAACTCAATATGTAGACCACCTTGACCTTGACCACACAGAGCTCTCTCCACCCCTCTGTCTTCTAAGTGCTGGGATTAAAGGCCTGCCTCATTGTGCCCAGCCTTGGAGAGTCAAATTGTAATGAAAAGAAATTTAATGTTTAGTGACTAAAGGAGGAAGCTGTCTGATGTTTTTCTTCTGTTACTATTTTTCCTTTAAGAACTTTGGAAAGATTATGTGAAGATGTGTTTCTTCCGTGGGGGCTGTGCTTCCTTATGTCTGGCCTTACATCTGTGGTGATTTACCCCATTAAGTAATACTCTTGTGCTCAAGATTCAGCTTGTTTGCTTGACTGCTTACCCAGCCTACACAAGAGAAGCTAGGTTCGGTCTCCATTACTGCATAGAACTGATTTGGAGAGGCACACCTGTAATTTCTTCACTTTAGAGTTGGGGGCCCGGGGCGGGGGGTCAGCTGGAAGTTCAACATAGCAAGTTCAAGGCCTCTCCCAGCTACATGAGACTGTGTTAAAACAAAACTAACAAAACCCAACACTCTTGCTTCTTCTCTGATCTCTGTCAGTATTGGTACTTATGAATAAAACTTAAAGCTTTACATCCAGATCTCCTACAATATTGTTTTTTTCTTAAATTCTTTAATATGCAGGTAAGAGAAATGAAACATTTATCTAAAAGCTTAGATATAAATGTTCATTGCAGCATAATTCATAATGACACCACATAGTCCCTGTGTTGACCAGCTGATAGATGCTCAAACCATTTGGCTAGGGGCAAGGAGGATGCAGAGTGAATTGGCTCATTTTTAAAAAAAGGCCTTTATTTAATTATTTTTGTTAATTTTTTAAGATTAATGTATTTTATGTGTATGGGTGTTTTGCCTGTATGTATGTATATATACCATGTATGTGTTGGATCCCTTGGAATTGGAGTTACAAATGGTTGTGAGCTACAGTATAAATTCTGAGAACTGAACCCAGGTTCTCTGCAAGAGCAGCTAGTGCTCTTAACCACTCAGCCATCTCTGCAGCCCCAAGATTTGGTATGTGTGTGTGTGTGTGTGTGTGTGTGTGTGTGTGTATGTATGTATGCCATGGGTGTGCAGGTACTCATGGGGGCCAGGAAAGGGCTTTGGGTTGCCTGGAGCTAGAGTTACAGGCAGTTGTAAGGTGCCAGTTATGGATTCTAGGACCCAAACTTGGGTCCTCTAGAAAGAGCTGCAAATTCTCTTAACCACAGAGCCATCTCTGTGTCCTGGTTATTCCTTTTATGAGTGATTAAATAGTCTAAATGATTATAATGGTCGTACAACTATATACTAAAAATTATTAATTGTGAACTCTGTGTGTGTGTGTGTATGTGTGTGTGTGTGTGTGTGTGTATGTGTGTGTGTATGTGTGGTGCAGAGGTTGGTATAGAGTGTCTTCAGCTGTACTCCACTTGTTTTTTGAGGCACAGTCCCTAGATGAACCAGGAGCTCACTGACTTGGCTGCACTGGGAAGCTGGTGAGCTCAGGGGGCCTCCTGATTACAGGTGTGTGTCATCAAGCTGTGCTCTCACACAGGAGTGAGGGAAGGGACTGAGGGCCTCATGCTTGTGTAAGCGTTAACTTTCTAACCCCAATTGTATCCTTTAAATGGATGAATTTTATGGTTTATGATTATATCTCAATAAAGATGTTAAAAATAGATTACGTAAGCCAGTATGAATAAGATTCCATTTTTAGGTATTTTATAGTTCTGAGAGTCCCATAAAACATGTCTTTGTGTGTCAGAGATAACCAAATACCCCAATTGAGAATGATTTTTAGGGATTTAGAATACGATGCGCTAAATTAACCCTGTTTTCTTGGGCCGGTGTAGTCTATCATGCTAACTGTCCGCCTGGGAAGCTCTTACCCGATGAACCTCTGTATCCCGTACACTTTATTGCCATACCCCCTTGGAAGGCTTCTCAGCTGTTAACCCATTCCCTCAGTCCTGCTCCCCAGCTCCCCAACTGCCTTTGCTGAATGGAGCTTGACTGGGATGTTGCAAAGATACCTAAAGGAAGCGTTTTACGTGTTTGCTTTTGGCTCTCAGTGGCGCCCCCCTTCCCTGCTCATCTCACCATATTTGAGGGCCGGGCAGCTCCAGTTTCAACCCTTGAGCACTACCAGCGTTTCTGGTCTGCAGGGCTGGCCATGATGCTGCTGGATTACCAGGCAAGTGTGACACTCACGGGCTTTGCCAGGGAACAGACAGGGTACTGGATCCCCTTCCACTCACCGTGGACACATGCTGGTGGGAGTCAGGGTAAATGCAGCTTAGGGTGTCCTCAGAACTCACTGTTTCAGGGTATGTGTCTTCGAAGATGAATCACATGCTCAGAGATGGTTTCCTCAGACTGTTCCCTTCCTGAGTTTTAACTAATGATTGCTCCGACCTGGTGCTGAATGGACGCCGTATGTGTCCCTATGTGCATGCATATATGGAGGCAGCATTTTCATGTCTGTAGCTGTAAGTAGTTTAGCGGTGTCAGAGCTGTAGGTTCTCTCACTCTTTGTGTTCTATATTCAGATATCGCAGAGCTGAGTCTTGGGCCTGTGTGATGTTTCTGCTTGTGTGTGTTTTGCATCTTTTTAGAGTAGAAAACTAGTGTGTATTACAGGTATTGTGGTTTCGAAAAGGCCCTTTTAAGATCGCCTACATGGAAAAACGAATGTTTCTGTGTACCTAACAGAATAACTCACTGTTCATCCCGCAAAACGAAAATGGCCAGCTCACCAAAACGTGGGGGTATTCACAGATGAAAACCACGAAGCAGAAGGCGCTGGTCTGGTGTAGGCCGTTGATATAAGCATAGGCTTTGTGTCTTACTTTTTAGTGTTTAAAATACATGGAAATTGGCAACTCTTGCATGTGTGTGTTTTAATTGTCTTTTCTAAGCCCAATATTAAACCTACTTTTTAATGTAAGTTCTTTTCCAGGAAACATTTTCTTATACTACAAAGGCATTTCAGATGTATAATTTATAATTCTGAAACCCAGTGTGCAGTGTCCTTGTGAGTGATGGCGAGCAGATTCCTGCTCGGCAGGTTATCCTTCAGCTAAGAGTTCTCTTACAGCCCAGAGGACAGTCAGAGAGGGCAGGATATGGGCTCCTGGTGGAGCATCGTGCAGAATGTGACTAAGCACTAAATCCACTGATGCTAGATGCAGGATTTGGGATCTTCACCTCTTGGTTGAAGTTCCAGAAAAATCCAGAGCCTCCATTGTGAGAGTGCATCTTGTGGTCTGCTCACCGTCGAAACAGTTGGACCCGGAAGCTGGACCATCCAGTATTCAAGTCTTGAAGAACTCATTTAATTATGAAGGCACATCCTAAAAGGTTTTTAATTTTTTTTTCAGGGAAACTTGGAATGCTAATTAACCGCTAAGCATTCTGTGATGTTAGTTTTATTGTTCATGTTTTATGATCTACTGATGACAACCCAGATGTCTGCAAAAACACATCCAGTTTCAGGTAGCTGCAACTGGAAAGTCTAGCAGGGGATGTTTTCCTTGTTAAGCAACGGACATGTCAGAGTGACAAAGAATGGAGGATGATCTTGGGTGTTTAATGTTCCCAATCTTATTGGCTTGTTGCCAGGGATCAAAGAGGATGACTTTTGTTGTCGTTGTTAGAATGTGTTTTGGGCATTGAACCCAGTACCACACTAGTCCGGTGACTCCTAAAGCTGTATCCAAAACAGAGAGAGGGTGCAGGCCCTGTGAGGAGTTGACGGAGTTCTGTCACCTGTAACCGTTGCTCAGTTCTGCTAAGGACCGCTCACATAGCCTTCTGTTTTTTCTCACCCACCTGGGTCTGGACAGTCGAGTGGGTTAGGTAAGCAGCCTTTCCTATAAAATTATTCTAAGAGACATTCACATCTCACTGGTCAGCTGGAGGCTCCAGAGCTGTTCATAGAGGAAGTTTTCATTTTTGGCTCCGTGTGGCCCCTCATCCAGCAGTGGGCCTGTTTTCCCTTCTGTACCTGGGGATACTGTCTTTCTTGGGCTTTCTTTCTTTCTTTTTTTTTTTTTTTCTTTTTTTTTCCCCCCAGACATGGTTTCTCTGTGTAGCTTTGCACCTTTCCTGGATCTTGCTCTGTAGACCAGGCTGGCCTCAAACTCACAGAGATCCGCCTGCCTCTGCCTCCCGAGTGCTGGGATTAAAGGTGTGCGCCACCACCAACTTTCCTTCTTGGGCTTTCTTGAAGAGGAAGTGATTACGTATTGTCTCCTCACTGTGTACGAGACTCTTAGTCCTATTCAATAGCTTTAATCTTTTTCTCCCACCTCAGGTTTTACTTATTGGCTAGACCCACTTTTAGTGGCTAGTTTATCAATCAGCTCCATTTTTATCTAATTTATTATGTCAAGTATTGTTTTTCAAGATGGTCTGCTAAAGAGTCACTTTTTCTTCCAGGCGTTTTATAGAAATTCAAGTTTGGTGTATAAATCATCGGAAAAGGAGAAAAACAGTTCTAGGCCCCACAATGCACAGAGGCAACAGATCAGAGACGATTATCCTGCTCCTTGATCTTACCTGGCTTCTGTTTCGTTTTTGCACGAGCAACAGTGGGTAGAGCGCAGTGGCCTGTGCACTTATCTGTGGTGCCTGCACTCTACCCTGAGTTACACTCCTGGCCTGTGCTGGGGTTTCCACTAATCCTTGCTACTTTCTACAGCAGAAAGCTGCCATACTTCTGTGTGAAAGGAAATTGACCAGTATTTTGTCCAAGGTAGCCTTCTGTGATAAAACGCTGACCAAAGCCAACCAACCAACCAAACAACCAAATAAAAAATAAAACAAAACCAGCAAGGGGTTTATTTTCAGTTTTCGGAGTAAAGTCCCTCATCACAGGAAGCACATTAGGAGTTCACCTGGAGAAGGTGTGGTAAGCTTTCCCCAGGTGCTTCATCTTCGAGATTCTAGAGACATCAGGAACATTGACAGCCTCTAGCTCCTTCTGCTCCAGGGCCACTCACTGCTGGCAGGCCCTGGGACAGAGTGGGGAGGGACAAGGTCAGGGTTCACTCAGCTTATGAGCTCACTCAGTCCATGGGCAGTCCAGTCCCTGGGACCTGACCTCAGTGGGACTGGTAGGGTCAGTGGCAGGGTCTGTGAAGGTTTTCAGAGGGAAGGGGTCTCTAGGCCTGTGGCTCATTCAGAGGCAGGAGCTGAAGTGCAGACCACAGAGGAGTGTGGCTTACAGGCTTCTCCATGGCTTGCTCAACTTGTTTTCTTACACAATACAGGACCACCTGCCTGGGGAGGCACCGCCCACAAAAGGGCTGGGTCCTCTCACATCAGTCATTAATCAAGAAAGTGCCCCACAGACATGCCCACAAGCTAATCTGATGGAGGTAGTTCCTATTCCCAGGTGACTGTAGTTTATGTCAACTTGATAAAAGTTCATCAGCATACGTTTATTAACTATATTCTATTTATTTCTTTATTTGATATTTTTAATATATCATGAAGCCCAGGCTGGCCTCGCAGTGCCTGTGTAGATGAGTGTGACTGACTTTCTGGTCTTCTTGCCCCGAGCTCCTCAGCACTTGGATTGCTCCCACACCCGGTTTATACTGTGCTGGGACTGGAGTGCAGGGCCTTGGTAGTGCTGTGCAGGCATCTACCAGCTGAGCTTGTCTCTTCGAACATTTTGAAAGGCATCAACTCTATATTTTCACTTAATATCCTTTGAAACTTGGAAAGGATAGGAGTAGGAACTGTGAGTGTAATTTGTTTGTGACATGCACGAAGCTTCTAAAGATCTGCTGGATTCCTTAACTAATTAGTTCTGAGACTGCTCCGGGGGCTAGAAACCACCTGTGCTGGAACTGAAATGGAAAGGAGACATTGTGTGACCACTCTGAGCCTTGATTATATAGGCTTCTATCACCTCTGTGCCCATAACCCTTTCTTACGTTTCCGTGAACCTCAAGATGGTGATTTTGAACAGCCACATCAGCGCATGGGAACACAGAACATCTTTTGCTTGTACAGTAGTTGAGGGGGTGGCAGATTGATCGACACACCTCGTAATACTTAGTTCAGCTAAGGGCTCCCATTGTCAATCACCTCTTGACTTCACCCAAGAATTGACCTATTTATCATATGAGAAATAGGGAGTGGTGTCTTGAGGGTGTGGTGAGCTTTGGGTAGAGCAGGAGGTGTTGTTAGATTAGACTTACACCATCATGGGCACATGGCTTTGTGTTCAAGAGGACCTTCTCTTCCCATCTCTCCACTCTGGAGCACAGTATTGGCTCCTGCCTCTGGACCTTCGAGGCTGTATTAATTAAAATAGTGCTTCCTTCTGTCCTCACATGCACTTAGGAAGTTGTGAAGCAGTGATTAGAATAATAAAGCCGCTGAGTTGGGCAATGTTATTTTCACTCTCCCTTCCAGCATTTGTTTGTAAACATTGCTGCACAGGAAGTACACTGAAATGTGAAGCTTTAGCTTTCAATTTAAATCACAGATGGAGTTTACATATTTCTGGGCTTCTTTGTTTTTGTGCTTTGTTGATAAAACGGGGAAGAGTGCTTTCAGAAACATTCTAGAACATCCACATATTTGATAGACGCAATGGTAGAAGCTGGGCTTGGTGGTACATGCTTGTCTTAGCATTTGGGAGGCAGAGGCAGGAGGATTACTCCAAGTGTGAGGCCAGCCTAATCTAGATAGTGAGCTCTGGGCCAGATGAGACAAGAGAAGGAAAATTTGAAAGGCAACCTGGAAGAATTTTAGCCAGATTGTAATCTGCTTTGAGAAGAGTGGTTTTGGCACCTTCCTCCCATTGCAGGAAAGCTGCTTTCATGGACTCAGGGTGTTGATGTTACTACCCGATCTTTGCTCTTGACGTCACGAAGATCCTTAGGTCAGAGTAATGGTGGAAAGCTCTCACCAGAGTGCTGTACTGGGGCATGAGTAACTTGCCTATCAACTTGGGGAGTTGTTGAGAAAGGGCTTTTCACAGGGGTATTCAATCATACTTTCTTGGGTCACATTTACTTCAAGGGCATTTCAGAGAGATCGCAAAGGAGACCCTGTAGAGATGCCAGGAAGCAGTGATGATTGTGGTCATTCCCAGGCGTTGGGTGGTGATGGTGGTGCATGCTATGGCTGAGTGCCTTACTTGTGTGCATGTTCACCCCAGAGAGGGTTGCTGGTGATGAAATTCTGACTTCCCCAGAGAGGAATGTTGGACTCATGGACTGCACAGTGACACATGTTGGTTCTCTCCTGCGCAGCTCTGATGCTATAGAGCTTGTACTATGACTGTCTCCCTGCACAGGACACACTGTGTGGCCACATACTGTAGGATATTTCAATTCTACAGGAATTGCTCAGAAGAGCATGTTCTCATCTGTTGTAAGTTTGCTTGAATGACTTAGGGTAGGGGTTCAGGGATAAGTGCACATTTACTGCTGAGGATCAGCTGCTTAGCTAGGGACCCTGGGCCAGCAGAGGTCACATCGGTTAGAAATACAGCATCTTGACCCTCTGTGTCAGAGTCTGCATTTTACGTAGATTGGCAAGTGGTGCTGGAACAGTTAGAACTCAATCACTGCACTGCAGGAACACTTGAAAAGATTTTAAAGACCGATGCCTGTACTGTATACAGCAAAGGAACCTGATCTCTGAGTCGGGACTGGATGCCAACATTTCTGCAAAGCTCATGAAGGTTCCTGTACAACCAGGATAAAGAGTGGCTGGCCTGTGCCGGTCTACAGATCTCTCAGGTGATTGGACGTTGGGATGGGGAGTCTAAGCTGCCTTTCACCGGGTGTTGGATTGTCCAGTGCCCCAGTGGGAAATGTCAGCTCAAGGGCTGGTCTTCTATGGCATTTGCCCACAGTACGTTGTCCTTCCTACCTGACTTTCCAAGTCATTATATTTTTCTGCCTGGTCAGTTTGCTGGTTCTCTTTTGTGCAAACAGTTGATAGCACATGTATTATATACACCTTTGGTTTTAATTATGAATTCTTTAAAAGTATTTATTTAGTATGAGTGTGTGCACGCACATGCACTCATTTGTACATGTTTGAAGATCAGAGGACAACTTATGAGAGTCAGTTCTCTCTTTTCACCATGTGGGTCCTGGGGATCCAATCTGGGTAATCATTTCTGGTGACAGGCACCTTTACCCACTGAGCTGTCCCGAAAGCCCCTGGTTATAAACTCTTTTGGTTTATGTTAAGTGAATCCATGAGAGTCTGTTAAAGGATATCAAGGATTTATTAAGATATAAAATGGGGAGAAATACATTCATGGATGCAGGATAAAGTAAACAGCCGTCGCCCTCCATTCTGCCCCGGGGAGTGAATGGAACCAGCCACCTGGTCTCTAAACACACACACACACACACACACACACACACACACACACACACACACACACAGAGAGAGAGAGAGAGAGAGAGAGAGAGAGAGAGAGAGAGAGAGAGAGAGAGAGAGAGAGAGACCGAGACCCCTGTCCTCAGCTTTAAGTAGTCACATACCCACGCCTCTATCGGGCCAGATACCACAAAGTCACTGGAGGAGCGAATTCCCACAACAGGTTTACTTTTTGTTGTCTTTTTTGAGACATAGTCTTGGGTAGCCCAGACCTACCTCAAACTCATTGTGTGTTTGAGGATGACTTTGAATTCCTCCTGATCCTTCTGTCCCTGCCCCCAGTGTGGTGTTGGACCTAGGGTTATGTGCATGAAAGCACTCTACCACCTGTGGTACGAGGCAGCCCTAGCTATTAACTCTTACTGGTGTGTGGTCTGGTTAGTAACCCCGCCGCTACCTAGAGCTGGGTCCAGATGTTGAGAAGAGGCAGCGAAGAGACCGCTCAGGAGGTATTAAAGAGAGCAGGAAAGCAGAGGCCGGTGGGGGAAATCGTGAGCCATGTGGCCAGTCTCCCTGGGTCCTCTGGGTGTCTGTGATTTGTGGACAGACACAGGACAGCTCAGTTTGTTTTGTGGTGAAGCTGGGGAGAAGGCCTGAGTACTGGACTAAGTCTTTTGTTAGAGTTTCTTTTCATGGTTGTTTCTGAGTGCACACCTGTGTGCTAGACAGGGCATGTCAGAGAAGCCCGGAGACACCTTTTGGCTGGCCATAGAACATTCCATTTACATCGTTTTGTGCTCTGCATCGTAGGACATTTCTTAGCCCTGCCCCAAAGTACCAGGGACCTGTGAACCTCAGAAGACCTCAGAAGGTCTGTCTGTAGCAAAGCCCTGTTCTTTCTGTTAGCATGGCTACTGGTAGACTTGCCTTGCCTCCTTTCCCCTCCCCTCTCCTCCTCTCCCCTCCCCTCCCCTCCTCCTTTCTTTTTCTTAATGCAGAATCTCCCTGTGTAGTCCTGATTGTTCTGGAATTTGCTTTGTAGATCAGCTTCAATTTAGGATTCCTCCTGCCTCTGCCTCCCAGTGCTGAGGTTAAATGCATGTCCCATTGTGCCTTGCTGTTTCATTGTTTTAACATTTACTTACTTATCCACTTATCTGTGTGTGTAGATGTGTATGGACATGCAAGTGCCATGGCAACACACTTGGCCGTTGGATGACAACTTGCAGGAGTTGGTTCTCTCCTCCTACCATGTGCATTCTGGGTATAAAACCCAGGTCACAGGGCTTGGCAGCAAGTGCTTTTAACTGCTGAGCCTGTTTGTATCCTGTTTGCATTGGCAAGCTGGGCTCCTAGTACAGCTCTGGGCCTGGTCTGGCCCTCCCTCCCTTAAGCTTCTTCCTCTGTTGGCCCACGGTGTGCCGACATAGAAAGTCACTGACCTGCACTGAACTGCAGGGTTTGCGGCACACCTGTGGAGAGGTGTATCTTCAAATATGCTGCAGCTATAAGAATGCACTAGGACTGGGGCCCTGGAGAGATGGCTCAGCAGTTAAGAGCACATACTGCTCTTCCCAGAGGACGTGAGTTCTGTTCCTAGCATCTACAACAGACAGGTCATATACCACTTGTGACTCTAGCTCCAGGGGATCTGATGTTCTCTTCTGGCCAGAGCTCAGCTGAGCTTTTCTTCTGCTCCACCTCTATTACTTGAGGGTGTCCTGGCCTGGAGAGGCCAGAGTCTAGGGTGTATGTCTAGTGTATGTAGGGTGTCCTGAGTGTGGGACTGGGCAGGTACTGTTCACCAGAGCACTGTGTGAGGTGGCGCAGCATGCAGGTCCCCAGTTTGTTGTTGGGCATCTTAGGCTGTATCTCAGGATCCTAGAAGGAGTTCCCAGTCAGGATGAGGAAGCTGCCACTTTTGAGACTGAGACCCGGAGGCCAGCACAGCAACACTGCCCTTGTATGTACTCAGTCAGTCACCAGGTCTGTGCAGATTTCATACTTCTCTAAATCAGAGGTGTCAAGTTACTTTCGGCAGCTGTCTGTACCCTGCTGTAAGTGTGTGCGTGTGCATGTGTGTGTGTGTGTGTGTGTGTGTGTGTACTGAATATAGAATCAAACATCCTTTTAATTGAGGTGTGTCATGTTTTAAACTTGCCCTTGTTTTGATCTAGGCAAGGGTTGTAAAGTATATGTCCTGTGTGTTTGAGGCTGAACAACATAAGTAGTAGTCTGTTTACATATTTCATGAGCCAGCCACCTGACAGCTTTCCCAGGCTACATGCTAGAGTGAGATAATGATAATAATAGCTTAGGTTTATGTGGCATCTTTCTCTGAGAGGTTCAAAGTGGCTGAGCCACTTGAGACTCCATTAGGGCCGTGTCCTGTGAGGTAAGCGATCTCCAATACCCTTCAAGTTCCTGCACACGTGAGGGAAGTGGTGATTCGTCCGTTCACTAGCGAGCAGTGCGTGGAGGGTCACGTGCAACCCTGGATTTCTGAGAACTGCGACGCTAGTCTGCCCTTCTGAGACATGCTTGTGTGAATGGTGGGGGATGTTTACACGATCTGGCATTGACCAGAGTTTCCTTTGTACTTGTCTCCCAGGCGGGCACAGCCTCCACCAGTTTCCCTTGTATTTGGCTTGTTCTGTCCCCTCCCTCTGACCTCCCTCCACCCCGCTGTGTTGGGGGTGCTCACCCTTGCAGGTACCCTCATGAAGCGTCTGTAGAGTTCTGCAGCTCTGTCTGCCGACGGCACCGCCTTGGCCTGTTGTATTGGTGGCACCCACTCATCACTGTGAAGCGTAGGGCTGACATGGTTCGTGTAGAGTCAGGTTCTGAACTGCAGGGCTGGTGCATGACTAAGGCAGGTGGTAATTAAGGAACAGTCCTCCAGGTTTGAGGCGCTCCTTGTAATTAAGCCTGAGTGGACAGTAAGGGGTCTGCTTCATGTACAGCATGGAGTTAGTAACATGTTGCTCATCGGGGTATATGTGCTGCTGTATCCCTGGAAGCAATGTTTGACTTGAACTTGGTCCTTAAGTCATTAATTCATCATTGTACATTTTTTTTTCGTGCTAGGAATTGGACCTAGGGCTTTTATGAATACTAGCTAATTATACCAGCAGCAAGCTATATCTTTTCTCCACCCTTTCTTTCTTCCTCCCTCCTTCCTCCTTTCCTTTCCCTCTTTTTAAAAAAAAATTGTTCAAAGCCTGTGGACTTTTCTGTATTCTGTCACCTCCATCCCCACTCCACATTGAAACATAGCCTCCCGGAGGGAGGAGGAAGGGGGTCAGGAAGCTGAGGAAAGTTCTAAGACTCCCGAGGCCTCTGCCCACAGTTCTAGAAGCGGTAAATAACTGGCGGAGGTGGGAGACACCCGAGGAATTACCTGTAAGCTGTGCGGGGCGGCAGCTCCCCTGAGTTGTCACTCCTGCCGTGATGGGCGTTTTGGTGATGCAGCTGCTTTTCAGCCACCCGTGCTCCGAAAGTGACCACCGTAAACCCAGTGGCTCACCAATCTAGACTTGGTTGGAATCGTTTCTTTGGTCTGTTGCCAGTGCCCTGTCTGTGATGCACGGATTTTGTTCGTGCCTCTCCAGGAAAGTCAGACAGCGAAAGCTGTAGAGGCAGGAAGAACAGCAAGGAGTTCCCATGTGCCCAGCCACAGCATTTGGTGCCTGTGAGCTCTAGAATTAGAGAAGGCATCGTCTAGTCGTTGGTGCCCCAAGATTGTGCCAGAGGGTGTGGGGCTGTGCTGACCCGCCTTCACAGGTCCTTCGTCTTTTCTGCCCGAGGAGGCTGGAGCATTGCTTCTGTATACTCACCTTTAAGCAGAGCTCAGCACTGGCTGAGACCGCGGCTTTCTGGGCCCTGTGGTGACTAGCCATCTTTGCTGAGCTGCTGCTAAAGTCATACTGTACCCTTCCCACCTCAGTAGAGGACTGTGCATGTGGGGTGACTATGGCTGTGGCTGTGGCTTGTGTTGGTTTCTCCAAGTGGAGCTGGTTTTTTGTTTTATGATTCTAACGATCCAAAGGTGTATATCATCTATGTGTCCACGTCTTAGTGTGTGCATGCCTGTGTGTCCGTGTGCCCGTGTGTGCTGTGAGTGTGTATGAGTGTATGGTGGGGGCTCGGATGAAAGGGATGTTATTACCAAGCTGTTTCCCACTGCTGATAGGCTTTGGGCTTATTTTATAGTCACAGGCTTTCAAGTGTCTCTGAGGTAATCATTGACTCTGTTGTGTAACTCTGTGGATTACAGAAATGCAGTCAGCTTTTGTATGACTCATAAATCTTAAAAAACATTCATATTGAGATACTTAGAATTTCCTGGAGGTGTGTGTGTGTGTGTGTGTGTGTGTGTGTGTGTGTGTGTGTGTGTGAACTTTGCAACAGAACTTACCAGCCTTTTCATTCTTTTTTCTTAACTCTGTCGTAACTTTTCACCCTGCTTCATTTGAAAGAACACTGGATTTTTTCCCCCCCTCTCTGATCCATCCCCCCTTCTCCTTTGCTTTGGCCACTGTGGTGTCTGAATTCTGCTGACTGTTAGCAGTGAGTAGGGTATTGGAATCAGGATGAGGAAGGGCTCCGTAGCCGAGGGGGAGACTCCTTTGGTTTTGAGCTGGCGCTCCGTGCCATGGCGGTGGAACGGTGCCAGCATCTTCTTCCTCCTTGTGTATCGAGCACCATTACTGTGCAGGCCTCCTCAGGGACCTGACGATTGGTAAATTAGTGCCGGCAGAGAAGTGAAAGGCAACGTGGAAGTGGTGTTTTCCTTAAGCAAATACACTCTTCGATTTGCTTTATTGGGTTTTGTTGTTTGAATGAGAATTCCATTCTGTTACGGTGTGGACGTGGGTGGGTGCCCACACTGAATTTCAGGCCTCAGAGCTGGTTGATGCTGCCTTTGAGAACACATGCATCTTTAATAGCCAGAGTCATTTCCAGATTCATTGGTAGCTGAGTGGTACTGTGACAAGTCTTGTGGCAGCCCATAGCTGCACATTTCATCTTCACAGCTCTCAATTTAGGACTCTAGAGCCCAGGATTCTGTCAGAGGCACTGAAGTGAGCCACCACGCTGGACACTTCCAAAGAATATTTTACTAATTAATTTAGTGTGTGTGTGTGTGTGTGTGTGTGTGTGTGTGTGTGTGTGTGTGTGTTTTAGCCTGCAGAAGTCAGAAGAAAGCATTGGACCTTCTGGAACTGTAGTTACAGGTGGTTGGCAGCCACCATGTGGGTGCTAGGAAGGAAACTTGGGTCCTCTATAAAACCAGTACATGCTCTTAACCACTGAGCTATCTCTCCAGCCCCTGCATTTCTTATAATAAAGCAAATATATATAGTATGAAATTAGGAAATCTAGGTGATTCTAAAGATGATAATAAAGCATGAATAACCCTACCACTCAGAATAATTTTAAGAGATTATGTTTTCTATCTTTCTGTGTGCTTGTGTGTGTAGATGCCCGAGGCCTGTGTGTTTGTAGGTGTGTGTACAGCCATCTTCACGTCAGGTAACCTAGACGCTTGCCTTGGGATCCTGTACAGGCATCACACCTGTTGTGTGAATGTTTGCAGCCTGGAACATCCACAGTGCCCCAGGGGAAGCAGGGAGAGGAAGGTGAACCGCTGGAGTATGTATTTGATGTATAATTTCATTTACCCACCCACATATAACTAGGGTTAGAACCCAGAGCTCTGTTTTTGCTAAACACTTCACCATCCATTGATACCCCCAGCCCACACATGATTTTTAAAATAGTTGATGGCATAGTGCACATGTAATTCTTTCAGCTTACTTTACTTAACATATTAGCATTTTGCCCATGTCCCTTAATATTTTTCAGGATAATTTTTCAAGGCCATTGTAGCATTTCACTGTGTAGATATATAAAAATTTACTTATTATTGAAAATTTCGATTACTTTCTAATTTTTACAGTGCACATGCTATGCATGTGTGCTTGCCAAGCACATGTGTGCCTATGTGTATGTGCATGTTTGTGTACCTCAGTTTGCGTGTGGAGGTCAGAGGGTTGTTTCTGTCCATCAGCCATGAGTCCCAGGGATGGAACTTAGTAGGGTAGTCAGGCTTGTGTGGCAAGTGCTGTTACCTGCTGATCCATCCCACTGGTGCGCATCTTTTCACATTTTGTCCTCAGAGCTGGGCATGGTGGTACAAGCCTGGAATCTTAGTATTTGGAAGGCTGAGGCAGGGGGATTGTGGGTTTGAGGCCAGACTGGATTACATAACAAGTTCCAGGCTACCTTGAATTACATTTAGAGAACTTGTTTCAGCAAAACCAAGACTAAACAAAACAAAAATGTTTTCTAGCATAGAGTATTTAAACTTGCTGAGGTAGGATTACAGAGTAGGAAGTTGCAAGGTCCCCTCGTCTATGTCTTTATGGGTTGATAGTAGCCTCATTACATCTGTGCATACTGGTCTGCCAAGGTGACTGCCTATGCTGGGAGCCCTACTGGGTGAGTAGGGACAGTTTTAACCACTACTCAGGATGCAGGATCCCAACCGACACTTTAGTCATTGTTGATGCTGACTTCTTGAAGGTTGAGTGGGAGACAGAGAGTAGTCCTCCCTCATCTAAGGATTTGCTTCTGTATTGTCAGTGTCTTGTGGTCAGTCATAATATGAGAATATTACGTGGAAGATCTCATGGCTGAGAATGTGTCTCCCTTGGTAATGTGCTCCTCTAGCATGCATGACGCTGACTCCCATCGCCAGCACCACATAAACCTGGTGTGGTTGGACATTGCCTGTGTTCCCAGCACTGGGGGTGTGGAGGCTGAAGGATCAGAAGTTTAAGGTTGGCCTCTTCAGGATGAGTTTGAGGCCAGCCTGGGCTGTATGAGTTCCTGTCTCAAAACCAAAACCCAAACCAAAACCAACAACTGCTGATAGTCCCATAAGTAAACAGTTTTTAAATTTGGAGCTGCATTTTGTTCTGAGGAAGTGTGAGGAAATCCTACTGTGCCCCTTTCCCATGCGCTGGGGTGATAGGCCAGTGCCTCCATGCTGGGGGCTGGTGGGACTAGTTAGATGAATGTGGAGACTGTGTTCTTTTTTAAAAGAACAATGCATTGCAAGCATACGCAGTAGTTCTGATGTTTGATCTGTCTAGAACAGTGATGTGGATTTGTTGCTTTTTCTTTGAACTTTGCCTGTCAGTTTTGGAGTACTAAAAGGAACCTGTATGTATGCATATATTAGAAATGATTCCAAGTATAGAGGTATATATCGGAAATGATCTAAAATCTAACTTTCTGAGGTTTTTAGAAGATCTACAGTATGTAGCAAGTGTCAGGAATGGGGAATGGGCCTTGTGGAGATCTGGCTCCTGTCCTCAGCTGGAAGGCATGCATGCTTCTTTCCCTCCTGATCTCCACATGTAGTGAGATACCTCTGGGTATAGTTACTTATAGTTACTTTCGTCTGTCATTCATGAAGTCCTTGGTTTGTCTACCTTCGTGGCATTAGTAGTCTTTTATAAAACCGTTCAAAATGTGAGAGGACTTGGCAATTAATTCCCTGGTAACCCACACGCGCCTTCCCCCTACAGGGGCTCTTCTGCTGTAAATGTATAGTTTTCATACACTGTGGGGCTTTTCTTTCTTTGGGCTGTTCTGTCAGCATTCTGGTGACCTAGAGTCAAGGTGATGGGTGGGAGCCATGACTAGAACACAGTGATCACAGCCATCTTCGCGTCAGGTAACCTAGACGCTTGCCTTGGGATCCTGTACAGGCATCACACCTGTTGTGTGAATGTTTGCAGCCTGGAGCATCCACAGTGCCCCAGGGGAAGCAGAGAGAGGAAGGCGAACCGCTGGAGTATGTATTTGATGTATAATTTCATTTACCCACCTCTGCCTATTGACATTATTTCACTGATTGGTAGTGTCACCACACATGTTGGTAGAGAAGAAGAGATGTTTAGGGTGGGGAGAAATGCCTGAAATAAGCTTTTCTTTCTAAAAATGATGTGCTATATAACATGCCTTGTAAATGCCTTCTCTTGCGGGTTACCCAAAGAGTATGGATTTCAAAATGCATAAGTAAGGGAATATTTGGAAAACAGTGGATTTATGCCCCTAGGGTTACAAAAGCCCAGCTTTGTGGCACATGGAGGCTTTTGGAGATTTGGAAAATCACCCATTTTCAATAGAGTAAGATTGTAAATGTGTATGTTTTGTTAAAGATAGCCTTGCCACGTGGACTGAAAGATCGACAGCATTCCTAAGTGAAGCTGCCGTCACTACTTCCCCCTCGAGAGTCCTTCCACCCCATCTAATGTGCAGCACGTGCACTTCCCTGCGGCTACTTGATGCTATAATTGTTTTTGTAAATTAATTGGAACAAACTCCAGTATCCACTTTACTCCCAGCAGTTCCAAGTTAAGGAGACATTTAGATGGTGATTAGATTTCTTACACTCACTTTCTTTTCCTTTTCAATTCTGCCCCCTCTCATTCTCTGTCTGTCTCTGTCTCTGTCTCTCTGTCTCTGTCTCTGTCTCTGTCTCTCTCCTCTCCCTGTTTCTCCCTGTCTTTCTCTCTCTGTCTCTTTGTCTCTGTGTGTGTGTGTGTGTGTGTGTGTGTGTGTGTGTGTACACAATCTTGGTGTCAGTCTTCCCCTTGCCTTGTTTGAGAGAGTGTCTTACTTACTGTGCCAAGCTAGCCAGCCCACAGCTTCCTGGGATTGTCCTGTCTCTAGCTCTTGTCTCATCCAGGAGTGCTGGAATTGTACCATGCGCTGACACATCCAGGTTCTGCAGATCCAAACTCGAGTTCCATACTCCTGTGGCAGCACTTTGCCCACTGGGCTTCTCCTCGACTTACCTTAGTTTTCTAACACTCGCTCTCCTTCCCTCCCTGGATCAGAACCTAGAGCTCCTGCCCAGCCCCTACCACTTAACTTTTTGAAGAGTGTACTGAGAAGTAAGATCAGGGATGCCTACTAGGAATATTACTCTGGTAAAGTGGCTAAGACAGTCTTTGTACCAGAGAACACGAGTGTTCCTACTTGATGGTCTGGGACACTTTACCTGCTCTTCCCCAAATTCCACAAGAGGCAAAGAAATGGGAAAAGACAGGGGAAGAAAATGTTTAAAAAATTTTTTTTTGGCTAAAATGAGAAATATTAAACTCAAAAGTTTTTTTTTCTTCTATCATTTCACGAGGACCTATACTTTATTTGCTTTAAATTTTAAAATTCATTTTTATTTATTATTGTACGGATACTTGCATGAGTGTGAGCACACTGTGGTCAGAGGGCAGTTTTGGGAGCTGGTTCTCTGCCTTCTGCAGATGCCTCTGAGGACTCGCGTTGTCCAGCTTGACTGGCATTTTTGCACCCTGAGCCATTTCAGCTTCTATAGTTAAATTTGCCATTTGAATTTGATGACTTCAGTGCTGTTAACTTCGTAGAACACTTTAAAGAATCACGTTGTAGATCTAAACATGAGCAGTTTCAGAAACGACACTTGAGATATACGTTATTTTGAGTGGATTTCAAAGCAGTTAAAGGGGTGCATTCGCTTAAATGACACAACGCCAGTGTTTATCTTCAAGTGACGGGATTATGACTTCTCCTGAAGTTTTTATAATGTGCTTGTAATATTTTTGTGATGAGTTTAGACTATATAATCATTTGCTTTTATTTAAATGTCCTAGGGGACAATAAAATAAGTATATTTTAGAGAGCATATTTAGATATTTAGATGCAACATCTCAGTGTGTAATACATCCAAGTAAGTGCTTTTTTTTTTTTATTTATTTAAAATAAACTTAGACTGTGGATGTAGGTCAGTCAGTGGAGTGTTTGCCTAGCATGTATGAAGCACTGGGTTTGATCCCAGCTGTGCATAAACTGGATGAGGCAGTATATACTTTTAATCTCAACCCTGGGGAGTTGAATGCAGAGTACTACAGTGAGTTCAAGACCAGCCTAGGGTTCATGACACCCTCTTCCCCCTGACCCCCCGAAAAGGCTTTGTTGTTGCACAGATGAAAGTTTTTGTTTTTTCTTTTTTTTAAAGAATGAGTGTAAGGCTGATTCTGGCAGTTGGGGATTAGAAAAGATGGAGCATTTCTCTCCAAAGATTTTCCTGTATCCTCAGGTTGGTCTTCCTGTACCTGGTTCTCTCTCGGGGTGTTTAGGAATCCCCCCTTAATCTCATAGGTCACCTTTATAAAACTTGGCCTCCCCACCCAGGACCAGTCGTGGAGGCTGGGCTCTACGTTGGCGCTCCTAGAATTTCTCAGGATCCTCAAGGATGCATGAAGCTTTCTTGTGCTTCTTAGTTTAAAAAACAAATCTTTAAAATTAAAAATTATTGTTAGCTTTTCTCTTACTTTCATACCAGCATCTGGGTCCGGACGCCTACTAGGATGATATTTAAGGCAAACAAAACAATAACAGCAACATAAAAATCTCCAACAAAAGCCATCATGTATATTTGAATCAGTATGTCTTCTCTCACGTAAGTTAAACATCTAAAGCTATAGCCCCCAGCCACACCTAAGTTCCTCACAGCTGCTCACTGGAGGCATTGTCTTCAGAGCTGAAGGGCTGTGGAGAAAAATCTCATTAATTGAGCAAGCCAGCTGTCTCCTTGGCTGTTTGCTGTTGCCGGCCTGAGCCCTGCAGTTCAGGTGTGGACTCTCTCCACCCTCTCAGATGCCTCAGCTTTGGGTGGAACTCTGATTCTAGCTCAGGGCCGAAATTTTGTCTTTTGTTCTGTATGTATAGTCTGAAATTGTTAATTTCTTTTGGTTCTCCTTTGCTACTATTATTTATCTGTTAATTTCTCCTTTAATGAAACATTATTTTGGTTGTGACAGGGTCTCATGTAGTTCATGCTAGACTTAGGTTTGGTATGTAGCCAAGGAGAGTGGCCTGGAACTTCTGATTTTCCTGCCTTCACCTCCCTAGTGCTGGGGATACAGGTATGCTGTACCATCCTTGGCTTATATTGGTGGTAGGGATGGAACAAAGGGCTTCTTTCCTGTCAGGCAAGTACTCTACCAACTTGGCTATGTTCCTAAGTCATAGTAAAAAATATGTACAGGTAAAAAGAGTGTCTTTTTGAAAAAAGTTTTTGTTTTGTTTTTAACTATGTGCACATGTGTGTGTCCTTGTGTCTGATATGGGTCTGTGCACATGAGTGCAGCTGCCTTTGGAAGAAAGAGGGCATCAGAGTCCACAGAGCTGGAATTATAGGCATTTGTGAGCCACCTGGTGTGAGTGCTGAGAACCAAATGTGGGTCTTCTGTAAGAGCAGTGAATGCTCTTAACTCCCGAGCCATCTCTCCAGCTCTGAAGAATGTGTCTTAACGGAACTAGTCAATTTGCAGATGAACTGACGGGCTAGAGAATTACTGAATACCACATTTCACAAATGAAATAAAATGTCACACTTAGAATAAACTACTACCTTTGGAAAAGCCAGACTGTGTTTGCATAGGACTAACATTTTGATTTTAGATGAATATCTTTAGTGAGTAAGAAAGGGAACAACCATTCCTGTTTCACTGGGTTTTTGTGTACTCTAAACATTCTAACACTTTTGGATAGTTCCCAATATGCCTCCACTTATACGCTGGAGTGACTGCCCTTTACAGATGAGTAGAACCATCTGCAAGAAACAGAACCATCTACAACCAGTAGAACACCCAGTCAGCACAGGATCTTCCTCATGGCAGCCAGTGCCACTGTGGAATCCTTTCCCTGGGGCGAGGGAAACTGACTGTTTCATTGTATGTCGTGTATACATTCATAGGAAATTCTAGCTCTGTCTCACAGTGTGTAATGCATCCATAGGGGGTCCTGGCCTTGTTTCACAGCATATCATTCATGCATTCCCAGGACTTCCTGGGCTCTGTTTCATTGTGTCTCATGCATTTATCACAGGAGACCCTGCCTTTGTTTCACCGTGTATCACAAATCCACAGGAAATGTTTCTCTGTGTATCATATGTGTATTCTCAAATGATCCTGGCTTTTTTTCATTGTATATCATTCATGCTAGGAAAGCACTTTACCAACTGAGTAACATTCCCAGTCCAAGCATTAACTGTTAGAAACAAGCAAGCAAGCAAGCAAGCAAGCAAGCAAGCAAACGATGCTGAGGTCTGATGAATCTGTTTATTCTGTTCCATTTCTCCAAATGTGGAAACTACCAGAAGACATCGATAAAAAGAGAATGGGAAATGACTGAAGAGCGGACAGGAAATGCCATCCCCCTACCAAGCTCATATAAGGAGTATGGGCTTAGGTCACAGGCACAGTGAAATCTCATAGCTCCCTCCTGCAAGGATGTCTCAGTCACCAGGCAGGGAACACTGTGAGGTTGAGGAGCCCCACCATGATTTCTGTCCTTGATTTGTGCATACGTGTGGTGCAGTGCTGAAAAGGGCCAGGTGGGGCAAGGCCCCCAGTCCCCAAAGACCCACAGTTTCGTCTTGATACCTAGCTTGAACTGGGAACTGTGGGATGTGAGCTTAAGTTACTGTCTCCAGTTCGCAGCAAGTACAAAATCAATGTAAACACACTCTTCATCTATAGGAAATCCTAAGTTGCTTTTATGTTTGCCATTGTGGCTATGTTTAAACAAACAAACAAACAAACAAACAGAACAAAACAAAACAATCTTGTGATTTAGCCCAAACGCAAGAAGTTTCAGCTTCTTCTTATGCTTGATGCTGTGAGTAATGTTTTTAGCATTTCCTTATTATAGTGCATTGTGTTTTCCTTCTGGACTGATTGTTGTTTTTTGTTAGTTTATAAGTCTTGTTTCACACACAGAAACAGAACAGGAAAATAACAGCCATTTGGGATAACAGCTCTCTTTTATATTGAAGAAGTACAGCTTTTGTAAAAAGCGTTTAAGAGACTAGGAGTGTATTGTTGGCCCAGGGGATCAAGCAGGCATGAGACCAAAGCCTAAGTTTCTCCTTCTCAATGATTTTTTTAATGCCTCCCAGCAGGCTTTTCACTGCAGAGTCGGATTTCCTCCCATTGTGTGTCCTGGTGACCTCTGAGAAATAATTCTGTGGTGCAGGGTGCGTGTGACACTTTTCTGATTACAAGCTTGTAATAATGAGATGTTTATACCCGAAAATACTGCCAACAGAATTTTATTGCTGGGGTAAGGGAAGTGCTTATGCCTCCTATTATGTCAATTGTTACTTTATATTCTCCATCATTCTGAAGGTATTTTGAGAGGGCTTGCACTGAATACCTTAGCCATAAACCAGAACTTGGGCTTAACTGGGAGCATTCTTAAAGTGTTTCACAAATTGTAGTTGTGACTCCAGTTTTGAAGAGCATCCATATTTGGGGGCAAGAGATTGAAAAGCACAGTAGTCCTTGAAGACTTATATTCCAGGTTATTTTTGTCAAGGACAAATGAATGTTTTTTATTGAAGAAGATTTGGTAACTTCAGAACTATTCATGGAAAGATGGAGCTGCTGTCATATTCATTGTGGTTTCCATGGGGCTTACCCACAGGTATTCACTGGCGTCTGGAGACAGAAGGGAAAACAACAGGATGTTCTTGGGAAGGGTGGGTAGAGAAGTCTTTTATTTATTAATTTTAATTTTATTTTTTATGTATGGGTGTTTTAGCCTGTACATATATTGTGTACCACATGTGTGCCCATGGAGGCTAGAAGAGGATCCCCTGGAACTAGAGTTAAAGATAGTTGTGAGCTGCCATGTGGGAGCTGGGAACCGAACCGGGGACCTTTGGAAGAGCGGCCAGTGCTCTAACCACTGAGCCACCTCTCCAGCCCACTATCCAGAAGGCTTAATGTCATTGGTTGTCCTTGATATTTTGAGGCAAGTTCTAGCTCTCCCAGGGTTGCCTTGAAACTATAACCCAGGCTGGCCTGAAAAACTAGCCTTGTCTAGCCCTTCACTTCTCAGCTTTGGGATTCTAGGTGTATGCCACCAGGCCCGACTGGGTGCTGAATTTTCTGCTCACTGCTGTTTGTCAGCATTTTGTCATCAATGATGCTGGTCCCCTTCATTTTTAGGAAACTCAGAAGATACAATGAGAAGTATTAAAAGAAAAGAAAACCTGAACACTGGGAAGAGAATTAATCATACCGGGTCCTCCCAGCAGCAAGCTGCTAATGTTATTGGAAACACTGTCTGGGGACAGGGAAGGTGGCTCCGTGAGTAAAGTGCTTGCTGTGTAAGCCTGGGGACCTGAGTTTCGAACGCTTGCACCCGTGTAAACAGCTGCTAGGCAGGGGTGGCATGCACTTGTAATTCCAGTGCTCAAGAGGCGGAGGCAGGCAGATCCCTGGCACGGGCTGTCCAGTCAGCATTGCTGTGTCAGCCAGCCTCCAGGTCCCAGTGAGAGACCTTACTCAAAACCAGCAACAGAATCCCACAGAAAACCACCACACCAAACTTCAAGGTAGATGGCTGTCTGCTGAGGAGTGATACCAGACCCTTGCCCTTCACGTGCACACACGTACACATCTCTGCACAAACTCAACCGCATATGCATACCTGCACGCAAGAAAACATGGTTAGTCATCTGTATCAATACAGTACCTGGTCTCTGAGTTCATAAATTCACACGGTGGAACTTAGAGTTGCAAAGTGGAAGGTTCTTCTAGATACATAGATGTTTTTAGACATGGTGGAATCATCTCCCCACTGCTTTGCTGGGGTGCCCTGATGCCGTGTGCTGCAGGCCTGCTCCTAAGCAGTGACATCTTTTATTAGGACCTGAGTTTGCAACTTTTGTTGTGTTTTCACTGTTGTTAATTTATATTATTTACCACTTAGCAGCTTAGATCTCATATGTTCCCTTGCATTCATGACACGTAGCTCTAAAGGGGATGAAATTAAGGCACCATGGCAATATTGCTGACCTTATACCACACCAGTTCATTGAAATAGCTATTGCTTTCTGCCTGGGCCAAGCCCAGTGTTTAGAATTCAATAAACTGAAACTCTGACTTAGAAATTGCTAGGTTTAGAATCTGACTTAAACTGCCTGGTCCTCTCACCTTGTTTCAGCCCCTCCCCCATCTACCCTCCAGACAGTACAGAACTTAAATATGCTAGTTGAAGCTGAACACCTTGGCTTTTAGTTCAGGGAGTTTTATTTCAATTCTGGGTTCAGTAATGAAAGACTTCAATGCCCAATCTGAAAAGTTGCTAGTTCTCACTCTATAGTGTGGTTTCAGCAGGTGGGACACTATCTAATTCACTGTTTGACTGCCTCAGGTAGTGCTGTGGTAATTGTTGAACATATTTTTCTAGCACTTGATAACCGTATTCTGAGCAGGCAAGACTTCATGCTCTGACCCTGATGGGATCATTCTCACTTTCGTTATTCTCTGAGCCTCAGTTTCCCCAGAATCGGCTGCTTTCCCCGGTTCCTAAGGCAGAGAAGCCATTAAGCCTTGTAGGCTTGTGGCCGTGGCTGGGCGACCATTGCTCACCTGCGTGTGAGCGCTCACACGGCTACCCAGGTGCTGAGCTGCATACTCTCCCTTTTTTTCTTTTTGTAAAGGGAGTCCTGGAGAATAACGCTTAACCCAGCTCTTGCATGGTGGTTGTTCAGCGGAGCTTCTTTCCCAGCCCACATCTTTGCAGGAGGTGACACGGTGTTTGTCTTGGTTTTCCTAAGCCTAGGAGAACCTGTCATTGGTTTGCAGTAGAGCTAGAAGGACAGGGAAAGGTGTTAGCTGGGTGTGAGATGGAGAGGACCCCCTAACCCCTGTCTGGTGGAAGCTTCTCACTAACCGAGAAGCAAGGATTTTGGCACAGTTGGCTGTGCTGAAACCTTTGGTGTGAAGGTGGCCGACATAAAAATAATATTTCTTTATATATTTAGGTATTCTAAAACAGCAGGGAGCCAGGCTTAAGCACTGTGTATATATGACCTCTGGTTTGACCTCATTCCTTTCTGCAGACTTCTGGGGCTTTCAACAAGACAGTGAGTGAGTTAGCTTCATTGGTGAAGATAGCTTATCTTGCTACCCCCCAGGGTTAGACTTTTACCTTATCAGTTGCAATCAGGGGTCCCTCAGCCACCACCCCCTGATCTCATTTAGGTTCCTTAGCAACCCTTTGAAGATAGTAGCTTCGAATCCCACCACAATTCCACATGAACTGCTGCAAAGAATGAGCTTGGATTTTTCTCTTGAGAAAATCATGCTCTTGGGTGGTGTGTCCGACCTTCCTAATATCTCTCCTTCTCTTAACCCTGCAGCTTAAGTCTGTGTTAGAATATCTTTATTAAAGCTCAGTTGTGCTTCAATCACGTGACCTAGTCTGAAGTTCTTTCCAGCATCACAGCCACAAAGCCTGGTTTTAGCATTTGAGGTTTCTGAAATGTTAGAGGAACTCTTCAGAGCACTATGGGTAGCAGCATGGACCTGTATCTTCTGTCCCTGTCCTCCATAATACTGGCAGCTTGATTAATTAGCCAGTAATGAATGTCTCTTGCTGTGCTCCTGGGTCTGGCAAAGAAGGGTGTTCTAGAAGGATGTCCTCAGAACTCCCAGTTCAGGGTGAGATGGCCGTACAGATGTCCACAGAAGTGGCCCGTGGGGCAGGGGATACATGCATGGTACTACATAATTATACTATAATAAAAATTATTTTGGATTTATTTTGTGTGTATGAATGCTTTGGCTTCGTGTGTGTACATGGGTCACGTATGTGGTAACAGCTGATTGTGAGCCACCGTGTGAGTGCTGAGAAGAGCAAGTGCTCTTAACTGCAGAGCTGCATCTCTCCAGCCCCAGGAAGGCTTTCTGGAGACCCCAGGCTAATGGCAGATGTCACACCGTGCAGAGGCCTGTGAGGCAGATGTGAGAGGAGATGGTGGAGCATGGGCTTGCAGTTCTGAGTGCAGAGCCCCGGGTGCAGACTAGCTTGCATCTCCTCCTGGGTACTGTGGGGTGCCCTAAGCTGGAAATGACACTACCAGCCGAGGTCTGGAAGCTTTTGCCTTAATTGTGGGGGTGTGGTGTTGGGGGTGGGAGTGTGCGTGGCTCCTAGTTTTCTGTTCACACAGCTGCTCCCTCTCTAGCTGGTAGAGACAAAGAGGAGCCGCGGGTGCCTGGTGGCAGCATTCTGCACACTGCAGCATCCTTTAAGACGTGTTTTCTTCCTCTGCCTGCTGAGAAACAGTTTGCTCCTGAGCTTCAGGGAATCCCGGGCCTTATCTTGCTGACAGAGTGTTCTGTAGATCCACCACATGTTTGTTTCCTCCTTGGCTGTGTGCCCACTCTCGGGTTCTCAGCTCTATGGTTGAAAGCCAAGGTCCCCAGCCGGCCAGATCCATTGCTTTGGATGCTGCTGCTTTTCTTCCCTGCCCTGGGGTTTTCTTGCTTCTCCCCCGTGACAAACTTAGTCATGTCTTGTGGGTAATATACCTGCTTCTGGAACTTCTGTAAGCCCTGGAGGTGGGGCTGCACTGTGCTCATCGTTCTCAGCTCTAGTGACTGCATCCTGGGCTTCTCTGGTCAGTAGACAGCAAACTCTAATGCTGGTGCCGCCTCTGGTTCCCCTTTCTTGTCCTTTTCTTTCTTTCTTTTTTGAGGTGTGTGCATGTACTTGTGAAGGCCAGAGCTGATGTCGGGTGTCTCCCGCAACTGCTCTCTAATTTGTTCTTTCCCTTTTTTTTGAGATGGTTTTATTAGGTAGCTTTGGCTCGCCTGAAACTCACTATGTAGACCAGGGTGGCTTCGAATTCACAGTGATCTGCTTGCTTCTGCCTCACAGATGCTGGGATTAAAGGTGTGCCGCCACTCCTGGCTTTGAGCTTAGGTTTTTTGAGATAGAGTCTTTCATTGAATCTGGAGCTCATTGATTTGGCTGGCCAGCCCTTGAGCCCGAGGGATTCTCTGGTCTCAGCCCCCACCCCTCCCCCAGTGCTGGGATTACAGACATGCTGTCATGCCTGGGTTTTTATGTGGGTCCTGGGGTTCTGAGCTCAGGTCCTCAATGCTTGGATGATAAACACTTCACTGGCTGAGCAATCTCCCCAGCCCCCGCTTCCCAGTTTCTTGAACCTGTATGTCTTCTTGCTTTGCCCGGCACCGAGTCTTCTTACAAGCCGTTAGAACAGTTGAGTTACTTGGCAGCCTTGAATTCCACTTGCCTGCCCAGCCTGGGTCCTGTGAACATTTGTTCTTCATGATGGTCCCTGGTTTAAAGCCACATAATTTAGAGTTCTGCTGGATGTGGAGCAGATTCTTTATAGCATGCCTTTGGCAAGCTCTATGCTGCTCTTTTCTGTGGCAGATTGCTAAGTCACAGGGATTGCTGGTGATCCCAAGGGCAATAAGTGTGGAGATGGGGGCTCAGGGGACCTGCACACTCAGGAACTTGAACCCGGAACAGAAGGAGAGGTCAACAAGAATCCCTCATGACACCAAAGCACCCTTCTACCTTCTCCATCTAAAACAGCCAGCTTCTAGAAGTTTCTGAAATTCGGTATCTGTGAAAGCAAAATATGTGTATCATTATATTACTTTATTCCAGTTCAGTACTCTGAAGTCTGACCGCTAGTACTTGGAAGATTGCTAAGCAGTGACAGACATACACATGCAGCGAGTTTTAATCCACATGTCTGGAGAGGGATGTCTCCTCAGTATGTGAACTGCGCGTGTGGAGTTGGTTGTGGTTTTGACTGCTGTTTTTGTTTGCTTTTATATTTGCAGTTTTTTTACATTGTGTCATATACATGTATTTCTCATTAACCCAACTTCCAGCCTAGGCTTCGACATAATCATGACCGCTTTTCACATGGCATTCCTTTAAGTGTAGGCCTGAGCCTTTGGGTTTTCAATGGAAGCAGCAAGGTCTTCCAGCACTGAAGGGCCGACCCTGTGCTCTGTGAGGGATGCACTGCTAGAAAACCCACAAGTGTCTATGGTGTGTGCTGTTGAAGTGGTTGCCAAGGGCGGCTCTGTATTAACATTTGCTTCATGTTAGCAGACACATCTTGTGTACGGTGTGACTCAAGGCTGTTGTAAGTTCTGTGGCCAAATGCATGAAGTGAAACGATGCATTTTATCAGCAGTAGTATTTAGGGTTAAACTTTTCTAATTAGAAAAATTGAAGCCTCGTTCTTTTCCCATTCACAAACGAATTGTCATTGACCCAATTTCTGTATAAATGTCATTTTCTCATTTCAGTTAATATATCTTGTGACTACTGATTTTTTATGATTGAGTTTTCTCTGGTGGAAAGTAGTGATGGGAGAGAAGTGTGGGCTGTGTTCAGTCACGTAGAGAGTTGCTGGTTTAAAGTAAAGCATATTTTATTTTGCAGGTGTGGAAGTCTATGGGAGTTCTGATGTCTTTACTTCTGAACATTTAACCAGCTGATCAGTAATAGAATTAACTTTCTATTATTCCAATATGAAAGCTTCTAATTGAAAATATGGAGCACTTATGGAGCACTTGTTCTCCATCAAATTGATGAGAAGAACATTAAGAGCCCAGGAGTGTTTGCCCAAAGGACTCAAATAGGCAGTTTGCAGAAGAAGGAATTAACCTCCAAAAGACTCTCCACAAAATGTTGACTATGCTGGCTGGTTTTATGTCAACTTGACACAGCAAGAGTCATCTGAGAGGAGAGAACTTCATTGAGAAAAATCCCTCTGTAAGATGGGGCTGCAGGCAGGCCTAGAGGGCATTTTCTTAATTAGTGATTGATAGGGGAGGGTCTAGCCCATTGGTGATGGTGCCATCCTGGGCTGATGGTCCTGAGTTCTATAAGAAAGCAAGTTGAGTAGGCCATGAGGAACAAGCCAGTAAGCAGCATCCCTCCATGGCCTTTGCATCAGCTCCTGCCTCCAGGTTCCTATCCTGCTTGAGTTTCTATCCTGACTTGTTCAATAATGACAAGTGATGTGGAAGTGTAAGACCAATAAATCCTTTCCTCCCCAAGTTGTGTTTGGTCATGGTGTTTCATCATAGCAATAGAAACTCTGACTAAGATATTGATCAAACCTAGTTAGTATTCAAAGACTCAGAAATGAAAGTATTATCCAATTAATTTGCTAAATGTGGAGCACTTTTATATGTGTGTTCATATTTTCAAAGTTGCAGCAAGCTGGTATGTGTGCACACTGTTGGCCATATCCCAAGTGATTGCACATCTCCTTTGAAAAGTAAGTTAGCAATATTACAGAATGGATAAAGATATGTACGTTTTTTCTTTCCATCCTTTAGAAAATTCTGTATCCCAAGGAAACTGCAATCATGGGTCTCTTAGTTAAGTGCCAACATGAGAAAGAAAGGGGTTATTTTATTTTAAAGTTTACAGTCCTTGATAAAGGGAAAACAGGGCAGGAACTCAGGGTAAAAACGTGGAAGCAGGGACTGAAAAGAGACCTTGGAGGAACACTGCATACTGGCTTGCTCCTTATGGCTTTCTTACATTCCCCAGGAGCACCTGCCCAGGAGTGGCGCTGCCTGTAGTGCTTCCACCCTCCCATTTTAGTCATCCACAGACTTGTCCACAGGCCAGACTGATGAAGACAATTCCTCAGCCGAGATTCCTTCTTCCCAGGTGACTTTGGCTTGTGTCAGGTTGGCAAAAATCTAATTGGCACAGTAGCTAAGGATATCCGACCTAGCATTATTTAATTTCTGAAACAATCAGAATAACCTTAAATGGCCAATGACATGGTCAAGTCAGCTATAGTTTGTCCATCAGAACAAATAACATGCAACCATTAAATGGGCATAAGAATTGCTTAGCAAAGTGAAAGAGGTTATATTGGGGTAAGTTGAAAAAAAGATCAAAGTCTTAAGAGCCCTGTGAGCAGAACAGTGTGGGGTGTTATGACCAAGGTGAACACTCAGACCCTCTGTGTGAGGGGCAGAGAGTGTCTAGGTGTATTTTCCTCTGATTGTCTTAGTGATTAGTGTTTGTGATGAGTCTCTTCATCAGTGTGAAGAGAACACTAAAGAATCAGAAGGCTGTGGTAGGAAGAAATGAGGTGATGTTCCGGGATGTCTGTCTGATACGTTGCTGGTTTCATGTGCTCTGTCGGTGGGTACAGCTTTCCTTCTTGCCTTAGAATGAACAAGAAGTAATTTTGGTGAAGTTACATATAAAGTCTGTCCTGTTTGCATGGTCTTTTTTCAGGGGTGTTTTCTGTAGCCTTACCCTCTGTTGAGAATACAAGCTATGGAACCATGTGGAAATAGTGTCTTTATTTTTTTTTTAAAGCATTTTAGAGTGAAGCTTTAAGTCATCAAATACTTCTGATTCCTTTTACACTGAATTTCAAAGCATTATATTATTTCATATCCTTTGGATATCTTATATACTTGGCATATATATATAAAATCATCTTTAGATGCTGAAAGTAGCATTTGTATCTGGTATTGTCAATTGGGATCAGCATTTAAAGATGGTTTTACAAACAGTCTATTGACTCATGCTTTTAGGAAATGTACAACACTTTGTCTTTTTCTGTAGTACGAGGTTGTCAGACACATCCAGCTCCCACCAACTGGGATCACATGTTTTGGGATGAATGCTGAAATTTGCACAAATGCTTATTCATGCATTTTGTGGTGGATCTGAGCCATGAGAAGGCGCCATGCACTCCCTTTGCTACTGGCTGTCCTGTTCCATTTCTTCTTTGTACAGTTTTCTTTATTGGAGTAGAAGAAACTTAAATTGACTTTATAAAAAAAAAAATACGTATTTTTGTACAAGTATTTGGAGATCCTGGGTCCTTCCCCCTTGTAACGAGGCCGGTGCGTGAGCGGGCCTCATGCTTTTCCTTTCTCTCTCATTCAGCGCACACGCCGAGCGGTACCTTACCGGGCACCAGCCACCTTCTGAGGTACCTAGTGGTATGTGGGACATTAGCACTTGTTCAGTCTTTTCAGGGACATTTTAGGAGGCAAGGTTTATCTTTGCCTTTAGAATGAAATAATTGGTGTAAGACTTAAGTTTTAAAAACCAGCGAGGGCCACACCAGCTGTGTAACTATAACACGTGATAGAAAAGCTCTCAGCGAGGCATCTGTTTTTCTTACTCCCTTTTCCTGAAACGAAATTGTTCACCAATCTTCTGTTGGCTTGTATTGGTTTTGGTTCCACTTTAGAAGGAATTCCCTCCCTGCCTCTTTCTTTTTAAGTGTCTGTGTGTGTTCTGCAGGTGTCTGTGTGTGTAGGGTGTGCACACACACATGTGGAGGCCAGAGAACAACCTCGGGTACCACTCCTCAGATGCTGTCTACCTTGCTTTATGAGATGGGGCCTCTTTTGCCAGTGAGGCTAGGCTAGCTAGCTGGTAGGCCAGTGAGCCCCAGGGATTCACCTCTCTCCACCTCTCCAGCTCTTGAGATTCCAAGCTTGCAGTGGAATGCTGGACTTTTTTTTTTTTTTTTTTTTTTTTTTTTTTTTTTTTTAAATGTGGGCTTTGCGGTTTGAACTCAGGTCCTCCAGCTTGCAAGATAAGCACTTTAGTGACTGGACTACCTTCCTACCTTATCTCTAAGGGTGGGATTCCTGAATGCCAGGTCTGTTTCTTCAGGGACCAGCTCAGCTGTCTTTCAGGCTTAATAGTCATGGTTTACTCCTAGTGTGTTTATTAACTCCGTGTTGTGATGGTCATTAGCAGGATTCAAAATAAGTCCCTATCCTGCTGTTACTATAACAAGAGAAAGCTAGGTGGGTGTCCTGAACATGAATTTATCCAAGAGGTATAGGACACAGAGAACCCTGACCTCTGCTTGCTCAAAGGCAGCTTCACAGAGGATGTGTGACTAGACTAGGCCTTGAGGATTGGGCAGCATTTGAGTAATAAATTCTAGGTCAGGACAAGTTTGAATGGCCTTGACTGGTGCAGTGCACAGCATGCGGAGTTTGGGAGCTGTGGAAGGCGACACAGAGAAGGTGAAAAAGGGTCCCTTACTTTCTTGGAATGGGGCAGGAGAAGACGGACCCAGAGATGTTTGAAGAGGTGCCATTGCAAATCTTTGGAAGATAGTTCTGGGAAGGGTACAGCCACCCTAAAGGGTTGGTTACTCTTGCAGTGGTGGCGATGGAACATGGTACTGATAAGCTGCATCCTTAGTTCATCACAAGGGTTTTAAGTCATCTGGAATCACAGAGGGGTGTGCTTTTGAGAAACCCCACAATGGAGGCAGATCTGTCATCTAGTAAGAGTTTTGACACCATTAAAAAAAAAAAGACCCTTTATTTATTTAAAATTTTTTTTGATTCTTGACTGTGTGTGTGTGTGTGTGTGTGTGTGTGTGTGTGTGTGTGTTTGTTTGTTTGTGTGTGTGGCACGTACCTGTGGAGGTCAGAGCACACCCTACAGGAGTCTTTCTTTCCTCCCACCATTGTGCAGGTGTAGATGCTATTCCACAGGCCTGGGGTGGGGCCTGAGCACATCTCCTTGGTAAGTTCTGAGGTGAAGAACCTGTCTGGCTGGGGACAGCAGGTTCTGCAGCGGGAATACATTACACACCTTGATTGTAGGAATAAATTCTTGTGCCTAGGTCTTACTATCATTTGAATAATGCAGTGAGAGCAGATGTTATTTTCTATATACTTGTTTACCAAAGTATTGAAAACAAGAATGCTCCATTCTGCCCAGTGTTACAGATTCACAAGTGCTGAATACTGGCTGTAAAACACAGCGTCCCCAAAGGACTTGGCAAGTTGCCATTCTGAGTAGACCCTGGAAAATTAGCAGAGTTTGTTTTGATAGTCACACACACACACACACACACACACACACACACACACACACACACACACCAGACAGACACAACCAACAAAACAAAACCAAAAAAACCCCCAAAACCCCAAAACCCCAAATAAAAACAGTGGTCTCCTTTTATTTCAAATCTTGACATCAAAAGCAACAAAGTATTTTGTGAATGATGTAAGGAGTGAGTTAGTGTTTTTGGTTTTGTTTGTTTGTTTTGTTTTGAGTCAGGGTCTCACTGTGTAGTTTGGGTTAGCCTGGAGCTTGTTGTGTAGATCAGGTTGGCCTTGAACTTATGGAAATCTGTCTGCCTTTCTGCTGCTGTCTCTGCTGTCCTGCTATGGTGGTGCATGGTTGGCTGATAATTTGACCAGCAGTGCATGTCACATTTTGGTGTCACATGACTTTAATTGCTTATAAAAGTAATCCTCGTTAAGGAACAAAATTGTTCTTCTTTGGGAGCCTCAATCCTGATTATATCTTTCTTCTAGAGAAATATCTAAATCCATTTCAAGTAAGGGGAGATATAGGAAAATTATTAATAGAGAGAACAGGTCAGGTGAGAATTAGATCAGTCTGATTTTCAGTATTTTTCCCCCAAGTAATCCCTGTATCCTTTCCCGTGTGATGATGCCGTTATCCCTGTATCCTTTCCCATGTGATGATACCTATCCCCATATCATTTCACACCTGTTGCTGTGTTTAAGAGGGAGAAATTCTGCCCTCTTAATTGCTTTATGTCAACATTTAAGATTGAAAAGTATTAGTTGTTACCACATATAAAGGATGGACTTATTACCAATTATCAATAGATACTTTTAAAATTATGTTAGAGTTCTTTTTTTTTTTTTTTGTTTGTTTTTTGTTTTTTTGTTTTTCGAGACAGGGTTTCTCTGTGTAGCTTTGCGCCTTTCCTGGAACTCACTTGGTAGCCCAGGCTGGCCTCGAACTCACAGAGATCCGCCTGGCTCTGCCTCCCGAGTGCTGGGATTAAAGGTGTGCGCCACCACCGCCCGGCTATGTTAGAGTTCTTAAGGATGTGCACTTACTTGACTATGTAGCTTATTTTCTATCCAGATTTGTAATATAATGGAGTTTCAGGACATAACAAGTTTCATGTGATTTCCTTGGCTCAAAGGTATAGTTACGTTTGTTGTAGCTGGTTTACATTGTTGCTGGCTCTGTTTGTCATCTACCCTTAGAGCAACAAGAACCCCCCCCCCCCGCCCCCCACACACCACACACACATACATATACAGTACACACATGCATGAGCATGGGTTGTATCATGTCATGTAAATATTCTCTGCAGTTTGGTTGTAGTAGCATTCACAGTCAGATGCTCCTGGGATATACACAGACTTTTCTACCGACTCTTTTAAGAAATTTCTCACCTATGGGTGTAGGCGAGCGTCCTAATTTTGTTTCTGTTGCTATGATGAAACACTGACCAAATACAACTTGGGGAGGAAAGGGTTGATTTGGCTTATAGGTTGTGTAGTTCATCAAGGGAAGCCGAAACAGGAACTGCTAGCAGAGACTATGGAGCACGGCTGCTTACTGGCTTGCTTCCCATGAACTTGATCAGCCTGCTTTTAAATTCCAGGACCACTTTCTTAGGTGTGGCACCACCCACAGTGGTCTGGGTCCTCCCACAGCAAGCATTAATCCAGAAAAATCTGATGTCTGGTACTCACTCATGTGTAGCAGGCTTTTACTTTTGAGCCACCAACGAGCTCCCAAATCATGACAGGGAGACTTAATATTAGTTAATAAATGCTCGGCCTTAGCTCTTATTTTAATCTGTTTCTCTTTTATCTTTGTTTTGCCTTGGGGCTCTTTAACCTTTCGTTCTGTATGTTCTACTCTGTGTCTGCTGCCTGGCGGCTGCCTGGCTGGCCCCAGGTGTCTTCCTCTCTTTCTCCCTGTTCTCTTCCTTCCTCTCTTCTCTCTCTCTCCTCCTAATTATTCTCTCTGCCTATTAGGCTTGCCTATCCTTTCTCTGCCCAGCTACTGGCTGTTCAGCTCTTTATTAGACCAATGAGGTGCCTTAGGCAGGCAAGGTGAAACAAATGCAACACATCTTTACATCATTAAACACACATTCTTACATCATTAAACAAATGCAGCACAAACAAATGTAACACACCTTTACACAGTTAATGTAATATTCTGCAGCATAAACAAATGTAGCACATCTTTGCCTAGTTAAAATAATATTCCACAACATTCATGGTCTTCTGGTCTCCAAAGAGGCCAGGCAGGTAATTTATTCAGCTCTGACATCCACAAAATGCGCAGTATGTCTTGTAGGCTAAGGCTGGCTCCACTCTTCACTTACCACTGTCCTTTGTGGTCCCTCCCTGGTCCTGGCATGACTAACCTTCTGGGGTCTCCACTGAAGCTGAGGCTGCACCATCACCAGTGGCCTCTCTTCAGGAACTCTGACAGGTCTCAGCTTCTCTCCATGACCCTGTCCACCCTGCATCTTTCATGCCACCGGAACAGGAACCACGTGGGAGACTCTTAACACAATGCCAAGTTCAGCTTCCAGCGTGCGATGCAGCCTTGGCCCCCTCTGGACCACAGCTTATCTGAGCGGACTGTGAGGAAACACTCGAGAGAGGATTCCATCTTAATATCACTGGTCTCTTATTAATCAGAGCCGATTCTTCCATCCCCGTGGACCAGCACCTATTGTCACCTGAGTGACCCCAATAGAGTCTGTGCTTGCCTTTGAAACTTCCCAAGTGGGGTCTCCATCCTTTGCACCTCTCTCAACATTGCTGTCTTCCAAGTTCATTTAACAGCCCATTAAGCCCTGAGCACTCCAAGACCCCTTCTGGCCCAAAGTCCTCTCATAAAAGAGTTCAGGACATAAAATCCACATGGTTAGGTCTCTCACAGGAATACCCCATGTTCCTGGTACCAGTTTCTGTCCTGCTTTGCCTTTATTTTGCTGTGGTAAAACACTGACCCAAAACAAGTTGGGGAGGATAAGATTTATTTTATAATTCCCAGGTCACACTACATCACTGAGTCATGGATTTAGGACAGGAACTTCAGACAGGAACCTGGAGGTAGGAACTGAAGCAGAGACCATGGGGCATTAATACTTCCTGTCTTGCTCACCTACAATTTTGTGTGTCCAGGACTGGCACTGCCCACAGTGCACTGGACCCTCCTTCCCTAATCAGTCATTAATCAAGAAAATGCCCCACAGGCATGCCCAGAGGATAGCATGATGAAGACAGTTTCTCAGTTGAGGCTCCTTTGTGGTGATGTTTTGTTTGTGATCTAACAAATAAAGCTTGCCTGAAGATCAGAGTGTAGAGCTAAGCCGCTAGTTAACCATAGAGGCCAGACAGTGGTGGCACACACCCCTTTAATCCCAGCACTAGGGAGGTTGAGACAGGAAGTGATATGGCTGGGCAGAGAAAGGAATATAAGGAGGGAGGAGACAGGAAATCATGCTCTTTCAGGCTGAGGATTTCATAGAGATGAGAACTAGTGGCTGGCTGTTCTGGCTTTCTGATCTTTCAGTGTTCACCCTGATATCTGACTCTGGGTTTTTATTAATAAGGCCAATTAGAATTCGTGCTACACTCCTTCCCAGGTGTCTCTAAGTTGTGTCAAATTGACTGAGAACCCACACAGTGAGTTTTCTACAGTATATAGAGATTCAGAGAGATCAGCTGCCTGGATAGAGTGGGCTCAGACTCAATGACAGCACACACATGAGGATCTGTTTGTGTTAATAGCCAATATTGTTGACACACTTCATTTCTGGGGGCTTATATAGAGTCTGCTTTATGCTACCTGTCAGCGTCCCTTATTGAATGAGCTGTTTTGTGTATTTGTACTGTGGAGGTGTTAGAAAAGCCAGCACCCTTGATGGCTAGTGGGGATGAAGCAGTCTTGCCTTCCAGACTGAACCCCTTGGTACTCTGCTCTCTGCAAAGAAAGCATCTATGCTGTCTCTCATTGTTGCCCAGAATGAGATGATGTTTCCAGGGCAATCATCCTTTATCAGTTCGGCGATGTAGTTTGGTATGTTCTTGTAAGGCTACAGGAAGGTAGGCCTGAGATTACAATGTTGAAAAACTCCTTTGTTTCCACGTAAAAGGACAGGATGTTCATTTCTGTCAGAACTCCCAATACCAGCCCGAACTTGTGTGTCTTTGACTAAGCACCTATTGCTTCATAAGGCACACCACAGAATTAACAAGAGTCAGTGGAGAAAATGTTCCCTGACTGACCTCAGGATCTCACACTGAAGAAAAGCCAGCAAGTGGCCTCAAGAAGTGTGTGGGTTGGACAGATCCATGTGGTTTTTCTTGCTCCGTTTTTTTCTGTGTTGTGTTTTTTAAAACAATTTTTAAGATTTATTTATTTTATTTTTATGTGTATGAGGGCTTTTCCTGCTTGTATATATACACTATGTGCATGCTTGATGCCTGTGGAGGTCAGAAGAGGGTGTTGGATCTCCTGGACCTAGAGATACATATGGTTGTGGGCCACCATGTGGGTGCTGGAAACTGAACTCAGGTCCTCTGAAAGAGCAGTAAGTGCTTTTAAAAATCCGAGCCATCTCTCCAGCCCCATATGTTTGTTTATGTTTTTAAATTGCTTTGCACTGATAGCATGGTGAAGTGTGGCGACTTCATAGTGCTCCTACTGAAAATTCTGGAAACAGTAGCTGTGATCCCGTGTGCCAGGGATTGTGTTCCTCACAGGGCACCAACATCACTGCTTCACTGACTGGTAGGTGTGACTGGCAGTGTTGTACTCAGAGGATGACATGGAAGGCTGGGTGGTGTGACGTTAAACAGAGGGACGGTGGCCCTTGAGTGACAATCCCTGTGTCCCAAAAGATGTCACCCTCAGTTCTTTTCTACATGTGCTTCCAAAGGCCAGAACATTTAGTCACACAAGAGTAGTTTTAAAAGGATTTACTTTTAAAAGTAAGTGTATATAGGTGTGTATGTATGTGAGTGTGTGCACGTGAGTGCAGGTGCCCTTGGAGTCCGGAGGTATTGGATCTTCTGGGATTGGAGTTACAAGCAGTTGTGAGCTGACTAATGTGGGTGCTGGGACCCACACTCAGCTGATGCAGAAGTAGTATGTGCTCTTAACCACTAAGCCATCTCTCCAACCTCAAGATTTATTTTTAAAATAAAAAAAATTATGTGTGTGTATCTGTATAGCACATTTGGTCAAGGAAGTGGTCAGGAGGCCATGATGGTGGGTGGACTCTGAATCCTTAGAAGTCTACAAGCATTGAATGCATAGAGGTGCTGAACTCAGCTGTGCCTGCAGCCCAGGTCAGCAGCTGAAGAGGTGAGCAGGTCAGCACTTGCTGACCGGAAAAAGGAACATCAGTGTGAGATGGAAACACATGCAGTTTGGGTAGGAGGCAGAAGTTGGGATCGTGATAACTGGGCACATCCAGGAGCTTGCTAGGGAGGCCAGTGCCGGGAACTGGCTGTTGTTTACCTGTTTAAACCCAGGGAGTCAAAGCCCTGCCTGGAGCTGTCACTTTGCCCAGGGGTGGAGTCTCACCTGACTGTGCTCTGTAGATAGTGGCATGTGTGCAGACCTGTAGCCAGGGTCAAGGGACCCAGCCCTGTGTGTGGCTCTGTCATCTGCTGTTCAGAGAATAAGCGCAGTCCAAAGTCAGGCTTTCCTGCCTTCCTCTGCCCCTGACATGCTCAGAGGTCTTGGGCTCTGATTTGCCGTCCTTGGAACCTTGGGTACCCTGAGAACTCAGTTCTCAGTTCTGTAAGGGAACCTACACTAGAGATTAAATGGGTAGCTTCGGAAAGAAGAACATTTTATATGTGTGTTTTAAAAAACAAATTCATACTTTATTAATAGAGAGTGAAATTTTATTGCGTAACATTTTGTATTTTCATTCCCCTTCCTTGATGCTGGGGCTCGAATCCAGGCCTTTCAAATTCTATTATCAGTGGCCCAAACCTTGAAATCTCCTAAAAATCTCTTATGAATTTGAAGGCCACAATAAATATAGTCATTTATTGTTTTTAAAAGTCATGTTCCCTTATATTAATATCTTAAACACTCTTAATGGTTAACATGTTTCTTTCTGTGGATGTAATAGTATAAATAGTAGAATGTTTATTTGATTGTTCTTATTGAATATTTAATTTGGTTTTTTTTTTTGTATAATACCACACTGAAGTTATCTGTATGACAATATTTATCTTAATATCTAATTGTGCCGATTGATTCCATGAGTGGAATTATTGACTCAAGAGGAACAGTGCACTGTTCTTCCTCTGCCTTTATTTGCTAATAATATACATATTTTGCTATGAAATTGCACTTTCTAGAAGTCCCTGTGGCTCTCTGCTTCCTGATGCCGTATGGTGAGGGGCACACTGGTGCCCTCCCTGCAGCGGGAGGGGATAGTAGCTGTCTGTTAGCTGAACCCAGAAGAGAACTTGATGCCACTTTCCAGATCCCTGAACTCCTTCTATTAATGACAAGTAATCCTACATGCAGCCTTTCATTAGCTCAATTACAAGGTTGAATGAAAGACCTGTGGAGTCGGAGAGTCTTCCTGAGCTGCTGGAGGGTTCCACAGTCCTCTTTGAGGGCTGGTCTGATAACCTAGGCCTGTAGGAGCAGGAACCCACCTTCCCTGGAAGCCACCCAGGCCACCTGCTGGGCTCACTGAGAAGCATCCCTGCCTGTCCATCTTGTTTCATTTTGTTTTGCTTTCTTAATAGCTGCAGTCATGTCACACTTTTGATTTTGACTTGGTACCCTGCAATCCAGGCTCTATGAGAAGCATCCTTTGTCAGTGGTGGATGCCCAGCTGCCTGCTGTCCCGGCATCAGACTGCAGAGTTTAAGCTTTTAAGTACCTAAACTTAGGTAAAGCCAGATTCTTGATTGGCCCCAGAAAAAGGATTTTAGGCAAGCCAGTGTGAAGCAGAGCTGGAGTTTATCAAAAGACATTTTTCATTTTTGAAAGGTTCTTGAGAAGAAAGTAACCCAGGAGTATGGGCATGAGCTTCTCAAGGACCATGGGTGAGAGTGTCTTTCTAAGTGGCCATGTAGAGGTTGGAACTATGGCTCAGGAGCTAAGAATACCTGCTGCTCTTGTAAGAACCTGGGCTCAATTATCAGCACCCATGCGCAGGCTTACGACTCTCTCTAACTCTATTTTCAAGGAATCTGACACCCTCTTCTCACCTCTAGGGTTACCAGGCACACACACAGTGAACATCCATACATGAAGGCAAAACACACACGTAAAAATTAAACCAACCAACCAACCAACCAACCAACCAACCAACCAACCAACCAACCAACAAACCCCGAAACCCTTAGTCATATAGACTTTTGGTTGACTTCTGACACCACACCTTAAAGATTGCTAAGGAGCCTAAATGAAGTCCTCGGGTGGTTGATTTGCACTGGACAGGATCACAGCTGATTAGGTAAGACCCCAGGTCACAAGTGTTAAAAGGGGGGAGTTAATATTTTTACTGTCAACAAAGTTTTAACCTTATGTTTGAGATTCCTAATATCTAGGACAGGAGTTAGGCCATCTAGGCTTAGGCCTTAAACGTGGATGAATGTTATTTTAACATAAAATATCTCTCTATAAAAGGAATATTATTTCTTGAGGCATCCTTCAACAGTGTTAATGGTGCTGGATTTTTTTTTTTTTTACATTTATTTAATGTGTTTGAGTGTTTTGCCTGCACACATGTATGCAAACCACCTGTGTACCTGGTGGTTGAGGAGGCCAGAAGAAGGCATTGTATCCCTCAGAAATGGACTTAGGGATGGCTGTGAGCTGCTCTGTGGGTGCCTGGATCCTGTAGAAGAGCAGCCAGTGCTCTTTTATGTGCTCAGCCATCGGTCCAGCCTCTGCTGTAACTCTTGACTCTCAGCTGATCACTGGCTTCAGTCAGACTCAAGTCTCCCGCAGGGCCTCTGTTTCCTCCCATGTCTCCCTAATTTTCTCTCTTTGTATCCTGCCTCATAATAGTTTTTAGAGCTCATACCCAGCTCCCAGAGACCTTCTCCTGAGAGGCATCGACTGTGTTTCTTCCGGGAAGCCCCCAGAGGTTCTATGACCTGTGAACACAGTAGCAAACCTTCGTTTCCTGGCTCCTCAGCTTGCACCCAACTGCTTCTCCTGTCATTGTGAGTCACTGGGTGCTCCTGTCTTTCAGCTCCTGTGTAGGCTTGTGCTGCTGGCCGGCCAGCTCCTGTACCTGCCAGGGCACCCTTTGCCCCTGAGGAAGCCTGGAGGCTTATTCTGATGTCCTCGCCAGCTGCGATGCTCGATCCTATGAGTATCTGGAGTTCGTTTTTATTGAGAAACGCCTTTCGGTGCTGGTGCGCTGTAGCCTGCGTGTGCTGTCTTTTTGGCTGTGAGCCCTTTGGGTGCAGGATGGCTTCCATTCAACACAGTCCCTGGGGGAGTGCTTTATGCGTAGGGAACTTTAATGCCCCCGAGTCTTTCACTCAGGGCTCTGTTTCCCCAACTCTTCACTCTTAACCTCTGACCATTTTCTCAACATCTCTTGTCTTATATCCTCAGCTTTCCCTTTTAATTAAATATTTAAAATATCAGAACTGGCAAGAATCTCAGCAGGTAACCACCCTCATTAGAATGTGTACCTGCATTATGGCTTTGTGGTTTTTCCATTAACTTCTGCCCAGGAGTTTCTAATCTGCTTTGGGCTGGAGCACATGGAGGTAATTGGTTTCTGATTAGGAGTCGCCTCTGACACTTGCTATTGAAATGTTTTGCTGTCTGTGATATGGAGCAGATGGTGGCATATGGTGGAGCAGATGTCAGTGTTGAATCCCAGCCTTTAAAATCTGGTCTTGTACCTCGAAGTGTTTTCCTTGGCAAATACCCACTGATGATCTGCTTGCTTCAGCTTTGGGTGACTTGCCCATAATACATCTACCTCTCGACATGCTTCGCATACACCAAGCTATTTGGAGGGTAGCTTTCCACTGTGGAAATGTTTACACATACATGGCTAGAGGGCAGACTAAAAGCACCTGAGTACCTGTCATTCAGCTTCTACAACTATCAACACCCTCATGTGGCCATCCTGTTTGCTCTGTAACTTCTTCCTTATCTGCCCCATTTTTCCATGTTCAATTCTCCAAAACATGCCATTATCAAAATAAATTATTGTGTACACGTCACATAAAGTTTTAGTGTGTATATTACTAAGTTTTAATGATTCAACATTCTGTTGTTGACACAGGGTCCCACTGTGTAGTCCAGGCTGGTCTCAGACATACAGTCCTGCTTCAGGTTCCCGAGTGCTAGAATTACAGCTGTGGCCACTACACCTGGCTTTGTGTAGGAGATACTGTATTTCATGGGCTACAAGATGTAGATATTTCAGAGAAATCATAGCTTGTTTATTTCCTGAAGGTCTTGCAGACAAGCCCCCAAAAGAAGAACTAGAGAATTCAAAACCTGTGATAGCACTTGACTAATGCCTAGAGTAGCTCAGTTTCCCAACCTCACGCAGGATGGCAATCCTCCTTTGCTTCTAGGAAGGCCAAGTGTGGGTAGCCTTAGGGGTGCTGTACACACTCCATATTCTATATGTGCTGTACAGTAAGGGCTGAGAACCGAAACCTACCTAGGTACTACTGATAGACATGTAAATTGGAAGTGAAAATCCCGTGAGCTCCCTTCTCCTTCTCTTTTTATTTTCTATCTTTTGAGAAAAGGTCCATATATCCCAGTCTGTTCTAAGAACTCCACTCCACATATAGCTGGGCTATGATAACCTTGAATTCTTGATCCTCCTTCCTTCCCTTTCCAAGCGCTTGAGTTACAGATGAGGGCTACTTTCATGATTTTGTTTTTGAAGAGATTTTTTTGCCATCAGTAAAAGTGTGAATGTCAGCTGCAATGTACCCTAGGAGCCTTGGTGAGTGAACCCAGTGCTTTTGTGGTCAAGTCCACATCATGTGTGTGCTGTGGGAATGAACTCCCTGATTGTGTGTTCATGTGCGGAAATACTTCCTTCATACCGCTGCTGAAGACTCCTCCCTCCCCAGGCTGTTGACCATGCTTCTGGAGGTGGCACATTCTGCTCCAGAGCTGCCATAGCTCTCCCGTTTGTATCTCTCTCCCTCTCTCATTTTGGTTTTGTAATAGGGTCGAACTATGTAGCCTTGGCTAGCCTGGAACTCACTGTGTAGATCAGGCTGCTCCTCTCAAACTCTAGAGATCTGCCTGCCTCCGCACCCTCTCCCTCCTGTGCTAAGATTAAAGGTGTGCACCACCACACCCACGAGAGTCATATTTCTTAAATAGTAAGCCACAGTCCCTTCTTTGGAGAAAAGCATAAAGTACTCCACAGAGCCACAGAGACAATGGAAGGAAGATGTCCGTCTTTGCTCACCCCAACTCTCTAAGGGAATGTGCTCGCTTTCAGTGTCAGTGGAGGTGTGCGAGCATCATTCCACGTGAGCCTGAGCATGCCACTCTTTGCCACTGGAACTCTTTAAGGTGTTTTATAATTTGTCCGTGTTTCTAAAATGTCTCACGGATCATCACTTAGAGTAGAAAAATAAGAGATAAAAATTAAAGATAGCATAAATAATAATGAATGTTAAAAATTTCCCTTTCTATGTGAATTTTCTTTGTATTAAGGATGATGGGAAGTAGAGAATCTAAGGTTTTTTGGTTTTACTTTTAAAATTATGTGTATGTGTTGGGCTGGGGAGACAGCTGAGCAGTTAAGAGCCAGTACTGCTCTTCTAGATGACTGAAGTTCAGTTCCCAGCACTCACATCAGGTGGCTCACAACCACCGGTAACTCCAGTCTGGGGGATCCAGTGTCCTCTGAGGGCAATGTATTCATATGAACATACATGCTCATCATTAGAAATACGTAATAATGTAAAAATTATATGTACAGTGACCTTAGAGGCCAAAAGAGGGTGTCAGATCCCCTGGAGTTGGAGCTACAGACAGTCGGGAGCCAATCAGTCTGGGTGCTGCGAGGCAAACTCGGGTCCTCTGTCAGAGCAGTATGTGCTCCTAACTCCCCAGCCATCTCTCCAGTCCCCGAATGTCTACTTTTTCTAATGTTCAGAAAACAATGCATTTGAATTAGAGTTCTTTCTGTTTTTTAGCAAGGGCAGATTATGTGTGCCCCTCCCCTTTTTGGATGAACATTACAGCAGAGACTCAGTAATTTAACCCTTGGTCTCATTCATGCAGTTTTTGTTGTCGCACTACAGGACCTTCTCTCCAAACTCAGTGGCTTAAAAAGAACCCCCCAAATTCCTTGACTCATGGTTCCTGTGGCCAGCTCACTAGGTGTGGTGCTCTTGGGTTTTTATGGCTAGCCGGGTCTTAGGAGGCTGCGGCCTTCCTGTGGCTTGAGCAGGGGCCGGTTGGCAGCGGTTCTCAGCTCCTCTTCACTTGGCGGCTGGGGACTTGAAGGGGAACCAGTGAGTGGCTTGGATGAGCCAGTTTGGAGGTGACAGCACGTCACTTCTGTCATGGTCTGTTCCTTGGGAGGGAGTCAGGGAGGGGATTGCTCAGGCATGTGACCACAAGGAGATGGAGAGATATGAGGGACTGTTCACCTTAAGTTTACTTCTATAACATGGTCTGTGAAAACGGGTTACGTCAGACTTGTCGCAATGTGTATACCCGATGGCAGTGTGAAAGATTTTGGTTAGTTAAATTATATTTGCAGAAATGACTAAAGAGGACTGAGCATGTGCGATACCCCAGGTTCCTTCCCTAGAGTGTGTGTGTGGGTGAGAATGAATGAGTCTTATTCCAAGGGAAATTAAATTTATTTTTATTCATGAACTCTAAGCTGATTATTTATAGTGGAGAGAAAGCAGAAATCTCAGTGGTATATGCACAGCTTTTTTATTATATTAAAAATTAAGACCTGAGACTATTTTCTGTTTTATTTCATATATGAAATGCATTAACTTGTGAATTGCTCTCATGGGTGCAGATTATTTTATTCAGTAATCGCTAATATTAGTTTTTATCTCAGCATGTTATGCTGCCTGAAGTCTTTGTGTTTAACATGATTTTTTGCTCTTAGTATTTTTGCCTTGGTCTTAGGTGATAGGCTGTGGAATTGGCAGTCCTAACCAATGCTCTCAGTTCCCCAGCATCCCAAGAAACAGACTGTGAGGCCCGGAGTGGCCTCACGCTCCCGAGTACTGGGTTTATAGACATGTATCACTTCTTTAGGGTAATTTTTCTTTGCCTTGTTCACTTGCTGTACATTGGAGTGCATGATTGCCAAGTACATATTCCTTAAAAGAAACACCAGAGGTCAGAACTTCTAGAACTTCTTTTTTCTTTTTGCTGAGACACTAAGGTCACTTCTGAAAACATTCGTACTATTCTTGGGATGAGTTCAGTTAGACACTGGTGGGAGAGAGGCCACAGAGAACTACAGATCACCTTACTCATTAGTGTGGTTACTCTCTGTGCGCCAGCTCTGCAGTAAGGGCTTCACAGGGACTTGTCTGCCTTTGACATTTGACGTGTCTACCGTCCAAGGTTACGTTTGGGATCCTGTACCACTGGGGAAGACTTTAAAGATAAGTGTTGAAACATGACATTTTTCTCTGAGCGTAACCCAGATGTAACATAGTCATGTCATTGCCGCCTTGGAGTCTGGTAACCAAGTGAGCAAAGCCTCCCGTGACTGAGCCGTGGCAGTGGTCATGGAGCTGCTTATTGACATCCTCTGGCAGGTGGAAGGAGGGAAGACTCAGAAGACCCCACCTGGGGTTGCAGCCGTTTCTCTTTTCCCCAGCTTCAAAGAGTTTCGGGGGTTCAGAGTTAACTAAGGGGGGGCTCGATGTTGTAGTTTCTATGAGGTTGTCCTTCATGGTAGAGTAAAACTTCGTGGTGATGCAGCTGTTTTGGGGTCCCCTACAGACCTGTAAGGAACCCATTATCCATGCTCTGTAATAAGGCCAATGAATTTATTAGTTCCCCAGTTTGGACTTGGGTGAAGCCTTCTTTTGTCATTGGTGCCTTATCTGGGGTCATAGACATTTGTTCATGTCTCCACAGGAAAAGTTAACACAGCATAAAGTCACTGGTGTTTGGATAGTCAGATGTGGCACCTGGTGAGGTCACAGTTGGCACCGATCGGCTTGTCCCTGAGGCTCCCCTGGAGCTTGTCTGCCAGCTTCTTCAAGGCTGTCCCAGCTCTTGTTGTGTTTTTCCATTTGTCTGGCCTTGGGTCATGGAGTTTTGACACAGGAGGATTAAAAGTTGAAGGTTATCCTTAGCTACATAGCCAATTCAAGGCTAGCCTGAGATACCTAAGGCCCTCTCTCAGAAATAGCAGAAGGCAGCCTCTGTGTGGCTATTACTGCAGGTAGATGTGCGTGCCAGAGGTTGATGTTGGGTATCTTTTTGAATCACTTCTCCACTGCATCTTTTTGAGACAGGGTTTTTTTCAGTGAAGCCAGAGTGGTAATATGCCACCAGTGACCAAATGCCATGGGGTTTTACTAGGAGGCCACACCACACTGCTACAGTCCCTACCCCTGGAACTAGATGTACCCAGATCTGCATTAGTGATTGAATGGAACCACTGCTAATTGTGGCTCTTGGCTGGCACGGTGAAGGGCATGTGCTGGGCTTTTCAGTAGAGAGAGTGGGAGGAGAGGGGACCCTGCTTGAAGGCTTTGATGTAGGTGAGTCATTCTGCAGTGTTCAGGTGTGGGTGCTGGCTGAAGAGTGAGGGCAAGCAAGGGCACAGAAGTGACCCAGGAAGGGCTTGTAAGATGTGGTGGGACGAGGCAGTGGACTGTGGCCAAAAGAGTTGGGCGCACCTGGCCACTTAATCCTAGACACTTTCCATGATCCAGACAGGGTTAGAACTACAGCCCTCAACCCAGTCCTGTGCTCTGTGCCCCATGAGTGACTGGTAATGGTTCTCATTTGGGAAACCATGTCTTGTGGCCATGGCCAGCTGCAAGGAAAAGTGAGTCCTAGGTTTTTCTCTTCCAGTTGCTTTATGAAGAGAGCTGGACAGGAGAGGTTGGGCAGGATGCTAAGTCAGCCAGTTACAGTGCCCACTGCAGAGCTGTCTTGGGACGGTGCGTCTTTTACTCACCAGGCTGTGAACCTGTTAGAACATCTTTCACAAGTGCTTTTCAAATCATGTTGGTCGTGAAACCTTTGATTAAGCCAATTTTCCTGAGTAAGCCTTTATGTGAGCAAACAGTAATAGCATTTCTGGGCTGTACTAGCCCTGGAAACTCCGGGTCAGTGAGTTTCCAGATAAGGCACCAATGACAAAAATAAGGCTTATGCTCAAGTCCAAGTTGGTCTTACTACAGAGCATGAGTGTAGGGTCACTTACAGGTGTGTAGGGGACCCCAAAACAGCTGTATCACCACAAAGTTCCACCCTATCATGAATGACAAAGAACAGTTAGAGTGTAAGTTTGAGACAGGGTCTTTCAATGAAGCCAGAGCTCACCATTTGGTTAGATTGGCTGGCTAGCAAGCCCTGGGAATCCTTCTGTCTCCGCTTCCACAGTGCTGGGATTACAGGAGTGTATCACACTGGCCTGCTTTTTACACGGATGCTGGCGATCTGCAGTCAGGTTCTCGTGCTTGCATGGCATGCACTTTCAAAAAGCTATCCCAGCCCCTTAGATACAGTACTTGTGATGGTTCATGCCTGCTGTCCCCTGAGAGGATCCAGAACCACTTAGCAGACCCCCTCTGGGCGTGGTTTGGGAAGGAGTCTATAGAGTGGGTTAACTGAGGTGGGAAGACCCCAGATGAATGAGGTGGCACCGTCCTGTGACCTGGGAGTCCTGTGCGGATAAAATGGCGGGGAGAAGAGCCCCCGGCTTCATTGCTCTCTTTCCCGACAGCATACACAGTGTGAGCAGAGCTCGCAATACCGCCGTCTTGCCTTCCCCGCCGTGTTGGATTGCACCCGTTAACTGTGAGCCAGAGTAAACCCTTGTTCCCGTGAGCTGCTCTCTCAGGCGTTGTGTCCTAGAGATGAGCTAAGTAAACAATACAGCACTCAGGAAGTGTCACTGTTTCCCAGTTGTTCTCTTACGAGTGATGGGACGATTTGCTTCGGACCACAGAAGGGCAGGTTGACTCTAGCAGTTAGTGTAAAACCATTTCCTCTGCCCTCAGAAAACGAAGGCTGCCCTCGGAAAGGAATGGCGTGTTTTACTGTGAAGTTTATTAATGTAGGTACAGAGTGGTTTAAAAATCCTCACTGTGGAGTGCTTCTAAAACGTTTATGCTTTGGGTTCTCTCTCTCTCTCTCTCTCTCTCTCTCTCTCTCTCTCTCTCTCTCTCTCTCTCTCTCCCTCCCTCTCTGTCTGTCTGTCTGTCTCTGTCTCTTGTGTGTGTGTGTGTGTGTGTGTGTGTGCACGTGCGCACACATGAGCGTGCACTTTTAGCACAGAACTGCTTAGAAAAGTACTTTTAATAAACACATTTTGGCAGTCCATTAGAGGAGATGATGTTTATTGTCCAGCTGTACCCCCATGTAGGATTTTGTCTGTGTAACTTCAGTTCTTATGCTGTTCCTATGATATAGGTGGTATGAGCTATGCTTTGATAGACGCCTGGAGGCTTGCACAACCTCTCAGAGCTTGTAAGTGGAAGGTGCAGGTTTGGGTGACAAGAATATCCGACTGCAGTTGCTGTTTGGGGGGAGGAGAAGGACCCATCTGCGAGAGAGCATTTCACAGAGGGGCCTCTGGCTGGGGAGGGTGGGAGGGAGAGCCTGGGATTTTGCCCTGTTCTGAGAATTCCGTCTCCCCCACTGGAGGTGCTGTGGTAGTCTACAAGTTATTAGAGGTGTGGTAGACCACATGTGATCACTTTCAGGCTGAAAATTGCAGCTCTTTGTAAAGTGGAATAACGTTTGCTAACACCAAATTAATTAGGATAAGCACTCTGCTTTTTGCAGGTATTTCTTATATGGTAGGAAATAAAAAATGAAAACACTTGATACTTGAAAAATGAATTTAGTCACCTTATTGGCACATCAAGGGAACCTGTGTGCCTTGATAAATACTTCAAGATGACATTTATCAGGTGTATGTGATAATATATTTCAGGACAGTAACCTGCTTTTTAAATTGATATGAAGCTTGAGCACCGCCCCCCCACCCCCAATCTTTATTTTTTCCCCTGGTGGACCTGAGGGACTAGCTTGTGCCTTGCAAGCTCTGTCCTGGTGAGTTCTGCCCCCTGAATGAGTTGTCTAGGGTTTGAGCTCAGACTCTGACAAAACATGACTATATGTGTGCTAAAATACTGTCTGCATGTTTGAAAAAAAGTTAAAAGTATAAAAATGCAAGGCTAGACATGTAGCTCACTTAGTTTATTGCTTGTCTAAACACTCAGTAAATCCTGGGTTTGAATCCCAGTACCATATAACTTGGGTGTGGTGGCACATATCGTAATCCAGCACTTGGGAGTTGGGGGCAGGAGGGTCAGAATTCAGGCCAGCCTGGAATACAAGAGATACTACAGTAGTTGCTGCTGCCCCCGACACCACCGCCATCTCCTCCTCCTCCTCCTCCTCCTCCTCCTCCTCCTCCTCCTCCTCCTCCTCCTCCACCACCACCACCTGTGTGTAAGCATTCTCAAGGCTGTTTCCTCTAGATCAGGGCAGAGAGTCATGTTAGAAGTTGTATTGGAGAGTATTATTTTTGCTATTGTACATTTCATTTATGAAGAATAATAAAGCAGAAAGGATAGATGAAGAGAGATCTTCACATAGGGAAATTTGCAGGTAGGAAACTATTACACATTCACATTTGTTAAGCCTTAAGCTGTATAAATAGAGAGCTTGTCCACTTATTGACTCCTCTAGTGTGGCTGCTCCTGTGAGGATGGCTGGCTACATTACAGCCTTGTTGCTGATCACGTTACAGCCTTGTCTCTTCTGCACTAACAGTTGGTAGGTCTAGAGTGTGTATTTATTTCTCAAGCTTAACTTTTTGACTCAGATTTACTCATTTGTCTGTTCTTTTTATCTATTTATTTTTGGGTAGTGCTAGGTCTTGAACCCAGGACCTCGCCTATGTTGGACAAAACCTCTACCACTGAGCTACATTCCCAACCTCTGTTTTTCTCATCTGTAAGATGGTAAGGTTGGCTGCTATGTGGTTAATGTTAGTTTTCTGTGTTCAGTTCGGGAACTGGGTGTCTGGGAGGGTCCAGGGGCCCTGGCCTTCCCCTTCCCCTCCCGGCTGTTGGTCAAGGATGGGTGGGGCAGCACCGTGTTTCAGGTTGAGTGATGTACTCTGCAGAAGACAGAGGGGCGGGTGGGAGCTGGCTCTCCACTAGCTCTCCTGGGTGCCTGCATGTGCTCCATCCTCCAGGCCGCTGATGTCCTCTGACTCGAGGGGTCCAGTAGCCTGTGGTTATGATGCACATGTCTCCAAATTGTAGGCCACACATACATGTTGCCAAGGATAGTCATGAGCATGGCCCAATAACAAAATTAAAAACTTACTTAAAACATTATGCGATCTTTTGTATTTTATTTTTGGAACTCAACTGAACATTGACATTTGTTGATATTGTTGTATGACAACAAAATGTTGGACGTGTCAGAAAGAAGTTTTCTCAGTGTCCTCTTATCAAACACAGTGTCCAATTTCTCTTGTTTTTATTTAAAATTTGGCATTCTGTTTATGTTGCAATTCATATATTGCTTTGTTGAATTCAGGCCCGGCTACGATTACTGTCTTTTGAACTTTAAAACTTTGGGTAGTTCTCATTGCAAAATACTACATCAAAGCCAAGAGTCTTGTAAGTTTGAAGAAGAGCTTCAGTGATAAGTTAGACACCGTGCCTGTTCATGCTGATTTCCACAGTGCTCATAGTTGTATGAACCTAGCATTCAAACAGCCACACACACCTTTGATCCCAGCACTTGGGAGGCAGAGGCAAGTTTTAGGCCAGCCTGGTCTACATAGATAGTTCAGGCTAGCCAGGGCAATGTAGAGACCATGCCTCAAATGAATAAGCAAACAAATGAATCAGACTCAGGGCTTAGAGGGTAGAGGCGTGTGTCCTGCAAGCATTCGGATCCCCAGAACCCATGTAAACCCAGACGTGGTAGCCTGTGTCTACAATCCCATTGCTCCTGTAAGATTGGAAGTGGAGACAGGGGAATCTCCAGATCCTCAAGGGCTGGCTTGCCTGGCCTGTGCAGTGCTGAACAGCAAAACAGAGACTCTGTCTCAAGCAAGGTGGAAGGCAAGGACCAGCAGCCCAGGTCGTCCTATGTTCTCCACTAATGTTCCATGCCAAAGCTTGCATGGGTATGCAAGCACACCAGCACACACGCACATGCAGCATGTGCACACACACACATACACACACACACACACACACACACACACACCAGAGTGGGCAGAGAAAAGTGTCTTTGGGTAAACAGATACTTGTTTAATCCTACATGGGAAATAAATAGCCTTGGATTGAATGAACTTTATTTATTTTTTGTATTACTTTGAGACAGGAAATGTGTGGTCTTGTTACTGAATTTCTCTTAATGGCGACTATGTTTTATTTTCATGGTATTTAAAAAATTAACTGAAACCATCATATGATTATGCCGTTAGGAAGTGTTGAAGGGAATATACATGGTGGAATGGTGCCATTTGGCAGATGGTTATTTCACAGCTGTCATGTTTGTGGCAACAGTGTATGATGTCTGCTCTGTATGTTCAAGAGTGAAGTGTTTTCACAGATACTTTGCTGAACCGAAAAGATTTTCAGTTACTCAACCCAGCTATGAAAGTGTATCTGTTAACTGGTGTCCACCTCCGTATTCCTACCTTCTTCCCACGCTGCTCCAGCTTCTGGGAACCATTATGCTAACCACTCCTGGAGGGTGGATTGAGGTATATTCCAGTTTACAGGGATCCTGTGAGTCTTGACCTAACAAGGACATGGTTGAGAACAAAGCCGGCTTAACTTTTAACTATGAAATAGAGCCATGCTACTTACTGCTATTTCTAAGGGACGCAAGGACAGCCACTGGGCCCCAGGGAGGTGCAGGGGCGAGGTCCTCATTGACTACTTTTAGCAGCTGCAGGTGCCGCTGTCTGTCTGTCCTCCGGCTTGGCCAGGCCTGGCTGTTTGCTGCTGGTTTCATGAGGGCAGTGTCTAGGGATCTCGTCAACAAGCAGAGGCAGGCCGTTACTCCGAGCGATTTTGCAGGCAGCTTTGAGCATGCAGGAAGTCTGCCAGGGACAGTGCTGCTACACATGGCAGGGAAGTGGTGCAGAGGGAGGTCACAGCATGCTCCGAGCTGGGCAGAGCAGCTCATGGCAGCTAGGGGCATGCCTGAGGCTTAGACAGCCTCCCCATTGCCCTTCTTCTTCCTCCAGCCTTGGCATTCGAGGTAGCTGCTATACAAGTTGACTCTTCACGTCAACTAGAACAGTCACTCTAGCTTCTGATGCCCGTTGCCAGTTGGCACGGAGTGTAAAAATCTGTTGAAGCTTGTTAGGATGCCTTTGTGGCTCTGAGAAAGTAGATTTCTGATTCTGGAGAGTTTGGCTGTTTGAGTTTGTGGTTCTGTGCTCTGGACGAACTGGCAGAGCTTTGCAGAACTTGAAATTTCAGTCCATTCTGAAGGCACGTGTGGGGTGTGCTCTCCTGAGTGACGGGTGCTGAGGTTCAGTCCTGTGAGGATGGCTTTGTTCTGTATCGAGTCCCATCATAGAAGCTGGTCAGAACTTATACCCCGTTACCTCCAAGGTGTCAAAACCACAGAAGGCTATTTGTCCTGTTAGTGCAAGGAGGACTAACACCAAGTAAGCTCTGTGCCAGGTTCTTTAGGACATGATTCACCTTCTGGGGAGGACGGAGGCAGGCAAACCTGATGGCCTACAGTGTAGTCCTTCCTCAATTTGGCCCTTTCTGTGTATGTGTGGTCATTGCGAACTAGATGGTCCCAGAGGCTTTCGGTTGGTACAAAAATAGAGTGGAATTTTAATGATGAGGTGATGATGATATATTTTCATCAAATATCTACTAGTTCTAGCTATAATCCTCATCCTTCAGCACACACACACACACACACACACACACACACACACACAGGCTGAAGTCAACACCAGATTGTCTTCCTCCATCTTTTTATTTTAAGTTTTTAAAGTAGGGTCTCCCTAAACCTGGGGTTTACTGGTTGGCAAGGTTGGCCAGCCAGTACATTCTGGGTTTCACTGATTGGCGTGGCTGGCCATCCAGTACATCTAAGGATCCTCCTGTCTCTACATCCCCACATGCCACCATGCCCAGCTCTTTATATGGGTGCAGGGCATCCAAACTCAGTCTTCATGAGCAGGTACTTTACCCTCTGGGCCATCTCCCCAGATGCAGCAAATAACCTTTTAAACTCAACCAATTACATATTTTCTTTGTTGCTTATACAAGGTATCATTTAAAAAAATATATAGCTCTTACCTCAAAGGGTATAAGAGATATTTCATTCTGGAGCCAAATATGAGTGGATTGTGCTCCAGGAACACAAATTTATGTTACTCCAAATTCCCTGTTCTAATGAGGTAACAATTTTATGAAGTCTCATAGTCATAAACTAGAGCACTTTCAAAACACATTTGTGGAATCATCTGAGGGCAGGTTACACAGCAAAGCAGGGAGTCTCTGCTCCAGGCCTCACCTGCTGTCTGATGATGCTCTTAGCTTTCGGGTTGGTGAACGTTAGGGATCTGTTGATAGTCACAGGATGTCAGGTTACTTCCAGAGGCTGACAGCAAATGGCTATACAAGAGGCCAAGAGAGCCAAGACAACCTAGCTCTGGACCTATAGCGTTCCAACCCCTCCACAGCCATGGGAGCTCCAATTAGCCAATAAGTGTGGGTGTGGCTTCTTCCTTTAGTTCACAAAGGAAATTGAGACTTGGTACCCAGAACTTCATGACTGTGGTGCTTTAGTGAGAAGCCTGTGGTAGGAATGTGTGAGCCATAGTTTCTGATGCTCATAGGTCACTGTCCTTTTGGTGGCTATAGGCCATTGTAGACTGAGGGGCCTGGCTATCGTCTTTCCTTTCTTGTTTTGAGAAATTGGTTTTCAGATAGCAGAGACTTTTTGAAGTGGCAAGAGGTTTGCTTGCCTGCTTCCCCTCCTAGTTAGTGGTGGGTGGAATAGAAAAGCCACAGCGTCCCTATGCTCTATACCTGCAGCGACAGTGATTCGAGGAGACCATCCCACATCGTCAGGTGTAAGGTTGTTCATTCTAATGTCATCTGTGAGGCTCTATGTGGAATAACCTTTGACTTCATGTTATAGTTTGGCTGTTGGGGTTGTAACAAGCAGGGAAGCTGAATTGAAGTGAAGAACTTGAGCTGTTCATGAGCTGAAGATTGTGTACGTGTGAGTTGTCTGAAGTGTCAAGTCCAAGATCTGGGAGTCAGGAGATGGTCTGGGGTGGGAGGAATCTAATGAGTCTCTATAACTGTCTCTTTAGCAGCAAAATGGAGTGGTCACCTGTGTTTTCATTCTTCCAGGTTTCTGGTTGGAACTGTGGAGACACCAGAGGTCACAATACTTTGAAAACTAAGCAGACAGTTCTTGCGCTAGGTGGTATGATGGTCCTCTAAGTTAGAAGTTGGCCTAGTTGTTAGGCTCTGTGCGTTAGTTGTTTTTTCCTTCTTTTTCCAGTCATCTTAATGTACTTTTTATGGATTATAAGTTGTCCTGTGAGTTTGTAAAAGCCAGAACACACACACACACACACACACACACACACACACACACACTTTTTTTTTTTTTTTTTTTTAGCTTTCTTTAGCTAATTTCTTTGGGCTGTTACGATGTCTGGTAATGTATGTACAAAATGTAATACTTGCTGAATATCAGTATGATGCACAATGGAACAGAGCCCAGAACTCTTGTGAATGTATGTGTACATGGTATGCAGTGAAACAGCCAGGCTCCCTTTACACAGGGAAGGGATTCCACAGTGGTACTGGCTGCCATGAGAAAGATCCTGTGTTGACTGGGTGTTCTGTTGGTTGTAGATGGTTCTGTTTCTTGCAGATGGTTCATCTGCAAACGTAGTCACTCCTGCATAGAACTGAAGATGTATTGGGAACTATCCAAAAGGATTAGAATGTTTGGAACACACAAAACCCATTGAAACAGGAATGACTGTTCTCTTTCTTACTACAGATATTCTTCTAAAATCATAATGTTGGTCTTCTAAAACAGAGCTGTGGTCTTTTCCAGAAGTAGTAATTCTTTTTTTTTTTTTATAGTAATACTAGTTTTTTTTTTAAAGATTTATTTATTTATTATGTATACTGCTGTGGGATGTATGGCAAATGTGTTGCTAATTAATCAATAAAACACTGATTGGCTGTTGGCTAGGCAGGAAGTATAGGCGGGGCAAGGAGGAGAATAAAGCTGGGAAGTGGAAGGCTGAGTCAGGGAGACACTGCCAGCCACCACGATGAGAAACAGCTTGTGAAGATGCCGGTAAGCCACGAGCCATGTGGCAAGGTATAGATTAAAGGAAATGGATTAATTTAAGCTATAAGAACAGTTAGCAAGAAGCCTGCCACGGCCATACAGTTTGAAAGCAACATAAGTCTCTGTGTTTACTTGGTCGGGTCTGAGTGGCTGGGGGACTGGCAGGTGAAAGAGATTTGTCCTGACTGTGGGCCAGGCAGGAAAACTTAAGCTACAGTATACAGTATTCTGCCTGCATTTTTGCCTGCAGGCCAGAAGAAGGCACCAGATCTCATTGCAGATGGTTGTGAGCCACCATGTGGTTGCTGGGAATTGAACTCAGGACCTTTGGAAGAGCAGCCAGTGCTCTTAACCTCTGAGCCATCTCTCCATCCCCAGAAGTAGTAATTCTAAGGGTGACATTTTATTTTATTTGTGAAGTGTGGTATTAATTCTCTAGCTTATTGGTTTGCTCATCTGCTAAGAGACCCATTCCATTAAGACAATCTTTTTATGTATAATTTTTTCCCTCTTGTGGCTGGTGGTGGATGTAGCTTAGTGGAAGAGTGAGTGCTTGTGGAGCAGGCAGGAGGTTACATTTCCAGCAACACAGAAACTGGTGGTGTGTGCCCCTAATCCTGGCACTAGAGAGCTTGTGGGTAGGAGGGCCAGAAGCTCACAGTCATCTTCTGCTGTTTAGCGTTCAAGTCTAACCTTGAACCTTTTTTGTTCCTGTAAATACATGTTTTGCATTCTTACTGCTGATTGAAGTTATTGGCGTACTTTGTCTGCTCATAGCATGTTGATGTAGCGCTGTTTGTGTGAGTACTTACAAAGTCAGGTTTCATTCACATTTACACATGTTCAGACCACTGTTTACTCAATGCAGTTAATTAATTAGTAGGCTTAATGGATTTTATTATGTCGTGAAATGTAGGTCTCCAAAGGAAAAAGATCCACGTTAACTTTCTGTTCCAAATAAAGTTTCATTTGTTGAACTGTTTTACTACAGGGGAGGAACATCGTTGGTTGTTCCTGTGATGTGTGGAGGGCGGGTCAGAGAGATGTCTTGAAGCTCCTGGACAGATTGACAGGAACAGGAGGAGACCTGGGAGGGGAGGGGAAGGGGAGAAATAGTGTCACGTGAACATCTCACAATGCTGTCAGTGACTGATGACAAGTGTCATTTTGCTGTAAATGGCTATGTGAGTGGCAAAGGGAGTTCTCTTGGGGTCACGGCCATTGATCTGGAAGATTGAGGAGTTTGAGATACTCAGGATAAACATGTTTTCTGAGGTCCCAGGTCCACTGATGGATTTTTTAATTTTTTTAAATCATTTGGCCATCAGAGCAATCCCGGTGTCCTTGGATACTCCTGTCCCAGCTGGGACACTTGTTCAAACTTGGCAGCCTCAGCTGTCCTCTCCCAGTCCCTACTGGTGCTGGAGAAACCTGAAATGGCAGGCACTGGGAACACCTCCGGCAGAATTTTCACGTTCCTTCCCTCCTCAGCACTAGTGAGGTGAGGTGCAGGCACCCCTGACCAGCTGCTCTGCTGTGTTTTCTCTCTTCTGCACGACCCCACCCTCTGCTCTTCAGGGTGCTTCCGGGTTCCTGGGCTCAGTAAGCTAAGTGAGGAGACTGAGACCTGTGGTCCACACTGCCCTTGTTCCCGTCTCTGACTCTTGGTTTCCTTGATCCCCTGAAAGAAGGGAATGGTTTCCACACAACTGTGCTTCAGGAAGCACTTTTATTCCAGGTGCGGAGACCCTGTTAGGTAAACAGTCATGTGTAACCTTTGTGAACAGAACAGTTCCGGTGGACCTTCGTCCCTGCTCTCCCTGTGTGAGATCTCTTCAGAAAGCTGCCAGGCTCCTCACCACCACCACCTCCCTGCTCACAGCCACCCAACTCCTCCTCTTCCCCTTGATCTAGAGCAGCAGCAGAGAAGAGGTTGTGTTTTCTCATGAGTTAAAACTGACACTAAATAAAGCAATGTATTGAAATACAGTATGTAAACTCTTCCCCGGGGAGGAGGAGCTCATCTGTGTCTAGACAGCTGAATGATTAGAACTTCCTGGTTGTGGAGCGTTAAGGTGTTGCCTATCCAGGAGCCAAACTACGCTGAGCTATATCTTTAGTCATTTTAACAGCCGTTCACTGAACATATCCCTGTGTCTGACCTCACATCCTTCTAACTATCAGATAAAACCGTTCAAATGTATTCTTAGCATTCCTCTAGTTCCCACCAAGCCCAAAGCTAGGAATGTCACCGGATAGTATCTGAGACCTATAGATTTCCTCACCTTGCTACAATCCACCTATCTGTTGTCCCAGCAACACAGTTGTAAATGAATTATGATCTGCTGGAGGTAAGTAATAAAAACTGCTTCCAGCAGTGATATTTGGGGCAACACGAACCCATGTCCCTGGGCCATGGTCACTCAGATTTGGCTCAGAAGAAGTGTCGTCTACTTTTTTTAAGCCGAGAGCTGTGTTTCATATGGTTTTATGAGTTGGTTAAGGATTAACAAAATACAGAAGAGAACATATTTGAGTTCATGCCAGTCGAGTGGGACCCACAGCCTTTACGTTTGGCTCAGAGCTTTATCTTGCCTGTCTCCTCTTCTTCGTGATCCTGCTTAGTGCATCATCGTACGCAGTGGCCTGACTTATGCAAATCTTCTCCGCAGTGGCTCTTGTGTTCTAGATCCCAGATGTGTACTGTGCTGCTTAGCTGTCTGTCTTAGATGGTTGCACAGCTGCAGCAGAAATACTGAGAACATGGTATTTATAAGCAGCATGCCTTTCTCTTCTCACTTCTGAAGGCTAGAAGGGTAAGCCCCAGGCTCCAGGTCTAGGGAGGGTATGTCTGTTTTCAAGATGGTGACTTCCTACTATATCCTTACCTGGCAGAAGAAAGAGGACCAGCAGGCTTAACTAGTTCCCTTTGGCCTCTTTACAAGGCACTCACCTACTCCTAGGAGACCCTCCTCCTGAGAAGGCACTTACTGCAGCTGTATATAACTATTGGTTAGGTAGCCGTGCTCCTGTGAGCAACCTTAATGAACTCCCCTCCAAAAAAAAAAAAAAGATACATTAAAGTGGAGGGGGCTGGGTGAGAAGAGGAAGAGGATCAGGAGGAAGGGCAGTAAGAGGAGGAGAGGGCAAAGGAGGGTGGATTCTGATCAAAATACCTTACACACATGTATGGAAATGTCACTATGAAGCCGGTCTTAGTGACTTTTCTACTGCTGTGATGAAACGCCATGACCAAGACAACTTATGGAAGGAAGGATTTATTTTGGGTTTACACTTCTAGGGTTAGAGTCCATGATGGTAGAACAGAAGTAACAGGTGGCAGGTGGCTGGAGCAGCAGCTGAGAGCTCACATCTGGAACCACAAACCGCAAGTAGAGAGAAGTGACTGGGATTGGTTCAAGTCTTTTGGAACCTCACAGCCCACCCCCAGTGACATACTTCCTCATTTCTTAATCTTTCCCAAACAGTATCACCAACTGGGGACCAAGTATTCACACAGCTGAGACTTGGAGGGACATCTTATTCAAACCACCACAGAACCTGTTGTTATTAATAGTTAATACATGCCAATAAAAACCAAATGGAGGGGGCTGGAGAGATGGCTCAGAGGTTAAGAACACTGGCTGTTCTTCCAAACGTCCTGAGTTCAATTCCCAGCACCCACATGGTGGCTCACAACCATCTGTAATGAGATCTGGCGCCCTCTTCTGGCCTGCAGACATACATGCAGACAGAACACTGTATACATAATAAATAAATCTTAAAAAAAAAAAAAAAAAAAAAAAAAAAAAAAAAAAAAAAAAACCAAATGGAGAAAAGAAAGGTGGTGGTGGTGGTGGTGGTGGTAAATGTTCTCTCCCTGTCTCTGTCTCTCTGTCTGTCTCTGTCTCTCTGTTTCTGTCTCTCTTTTTAAACATTGTTGCTTTTTGGAATTATATTTCAACCAGAATCTTAGAGGGTGCACAAACATTCAAACCATAGCTTTGTGGTTGTACTTGCTGGAGGGAGGGGTGTGACTTTGCTCTGTGGCCATGGGTGACAGACAGCAGTCCCAGCCAGTGGAAGGGCAAACCTTGACGGCAGCATTGCCTAAGTGCCTGGGAAAGCTTTTAGCTTTGGACGGTTTCGAGCTCAGACCCAGGCAAGTCTGCTTGCCTGACCACATAATCAACTTTGGCGTCTGTTGAAAAGCAAAAGACAATTCATGTTTGAGGAGCCTTTGACTTTGTGGACTTATAGCTCAACCACACAAACAAACACTCCGTGGAAGGAATTCTTGGCGCCGTATCGATGTTTCTTGCTCTTTCCCATCCCTGTGCTCCGCTCTCTTCCCCACCCTTCATGCTTCTGTGATTAGATCTTGATATTCTAGCTGGCATTTGGAACATAGACATCAGGGCAACAGGAGGCTGCTTTCAAACCTCTGAATGACTAAAGGAACTCATTTCCAGAAATTTAAAATGACTTCTATTTCCTCATGTGCTTCAATTTTCTGTAAAAGCTCTGGCTTGCAGAATCACTTTCCTAGGCGATCTGTGTCTTGTTTATATTGTGGCTTGCTCCGGTATAATGAAGAGTGGAGGCACTGCTAAGCTGACGGGGACCAAATTCGTATAACAAGTGTTTGGGTCTACGATGCCGTTTTTCCATTTATTCACCTACCCTCAAAGCCTTTACAGACTGTGAGCTCCTAATTCCGGCACGCATTCTTCATGCTGGGACTGTGGCAGTGGGGAGCGTTGCTCACCTCACTTTCTAGCCCACAGTTTGTCTATTCGGCAGGTTAATTTTTGTTTGTTTATTTGTGATTTGCAATCATAGTGGCCATTTGTTGTTTTGTATCTCATCCTTATTTATGCATTGATTGGAAATGAACATTTTATTTTGATCATTTCCCCACCTGGTGGGGGCGGGAACATTCCCACCCTAGGGTCGGTGGACATGGCTGAACAGAAATGCTTGATGTAGTCTGCCAGTCACCCTGCTCACAGCTTAGAGGGGAGGGGCCTCTGCTGTGCAGGGGCTCCTGAGGACGTGGTGAGCAAGCAGGAGTGGGAGGCAGCCTCGGTAGCCTTTAGAGGGCAGGGTGGCCCCAGGTTTTTGCAAAGGTGTGACTGGCCTGTTTGAACATTTCTGTGGCACAGCAGGGGGACTGGTGAACCTTAGATCCGGCTTCCTTCTGGGGCAGGTGGGAGCTGCTCCTGTCACTATGATCAGGTGGGTTACTGTCTGGTTCTGGGACCTTATCTGCAGGGATCTAGTGCAGAGAGGTCCTTGCTTTAAGACCTTGAGATCCCCCTGATTTTCCCAAGTATGTAGGCAGCATACAGAACTAGGCCTTTGCTTCAGGCCTTCTGCCATATATTTGAATGAAAACAATGGTTCATGTTCATTTAACACTGTAGAGAATGGTTCTTACCGTTTAGAAGGCAGGGGACTGCTTAAGAAGCCAACATGCCCAGATATTGGCGATTTCAAATCATATAGGTGTCATGGAGATGTCAGGCTAATCATGAGCCAGGCAGTGTCCATCTGGGCTCTTGAAATATCTCCCCTGGGGCAGAGGTCAGAGGACACGCTGCTGGTTGACTACCATCCCAGTGGCCTGATGGGGGTGGGATGGCCTTTGGAGGCAGCTTCCCATTGTGTCTGCCTGCTCTCCCTGAATCACTAAGCATTGGGGTCCTCTTTGGGTTTTCCCATGGAGGATTCATCCTTCCAGCTGCAGGCTGCTTTTCTTCATAAGGTTTTAACTCTGGTTATGGGTAAAAGGAAGAAAACATGCCTGAACACAGACCTCAGTGTTTTAAATATTGATCTCTAGTTAATGCTGTGCACACCGAGCGAATGAGAGCCAAAGTGCATGTCGCCTGTAGTTTTCTTTGTCAGTTGGAATAATGGGTGGAAAGAGAGGCTGACGGATAAATTTGTGATAAAGCAGTTATAACAGAGTATGGGTATAGCGTGTAAATAAATAGTAGATGGCTGTATTCCCTGTAGAGTGCGTTGACTTTCTCTATGCTCAGACTGTTGTCTGATACTAGGAGAAAGTGTTTCAGAGGACACAGGGTGTGTTTCATGTGTTCCATTAGTGAGTGAAGTTGACATTAGGAGGGAGTTGGAAGCCGTTGAGTGTAACTTGTATCAGGACTGCTGAAGCAAAGATTGTTTTTCCTTCTTTGTATGGAATGCAGATTTTTGGTGTGAAAAACATTACGTTTCTAGTTTAAAAACCCTAGCTTTATGTTTGTTTTTCTTGCAAGAGATAGGTCAGTAGTGTCAGGAGTCCTGGGGAGATGATAGGACTTTCAACCCACTGCTTGTCTAAAACTAACAAACAAAAAATAAATTAAAAAACAGAAAAAGAGAAAAAAGCTACACTAAGTGGATGAAATTTAACCTGACTTAGTAGTGAATTTATACTTAGGTGTTTGATTTGGCAAATTTTAGCATATAGAATGCATCATTCTTTCAGCATAAGCTATTTTTTGATCTTGTTTTTAATTATAAACAAAAGAAAGACAAATTATCTCATGCATGGTGCAAAAGTTCTGTATTCTACCTTCTATCTCCTCTGGTGTTTGTATTTTATATTTTATATTTTATTTTTATTTTATGTGTCTAGGTATTTTGCCTGCATGCATGTTGCATCCATGGTGCAGTGCCTGCAGAGGCCAGGAAAGAGATCTGGAGTTATAGTTGTGAGCTACCATGTATGTGCTGGGAACTGAACCCAGGTCCTCTGCAGGAGCAAGTGCTCTTAACCACTGAGTCTTTTCTCCAGCCTGTTTATATTTTCTGTAAAGGAGAAAAAGGAAAAGGTTTCTGAGGAGGAGGAGGAGAAGGAGGAGGAGGAGGAGGAGGAGGAGGAGGAGGAGGAGGAGGAGGAGGAGCAGGAGGAGGAGGAGGAGGAGGAGGAGGAAGAGGAAGAGGAAGAGGAGGAGGAGGAGGAGGAGGAGGAGGAGGAGGAAGAGGAAGAGGAAGAGGAAGAGGCAGTAGATTACACATCTACTCCATGGTGATCTACTCCAAGACCCGAGTGGCTGCTGTCAATCTCAGACTGTGCCTAAACTATAATGAACTAGTATTGTAGGTATGTAAGATGGTACAGTTATCCCTCAGTACCCCCAAGGATTGGCTCCAGGATCTGAGATTACAAAATCTGCAAGTGTCCAAAGTTCTTTCACAAAATGACAGTGTCTGCACAGAGCCTAAAACCAGACAGTCCACAGCACTGTGTATGCGGTAGGGCATTGTGACTGTGGCTTCTACATCCACACATCCTGCTAATCATGGGTAGAGAACAATGAAGAAAATAGCTTTATGCTAAACATGAGCAGACTATTTCCTCATCAATATTTCTCAAACAACGTTAGTGCAACCACTGTTTACTTAGCATTGGGTTGGGTAAGGGACAGTAAGTAATCGAGATGTGACTTCCAGCGTATGGGAGGACCTGCCTAGGCTCTGTGCAGACACTGTCATTTTGTGAAAGAGCTTTGGATGCTTGCAGATTTTGTAATCTCAGATTCTGGAGCCAATTCTTGGGGGTACTGAGGGATGACTGTACCATCTTACATACCTACAATACTAGTTCATTTTAGCTTAGGCACAGTCTAAGATTGAAAGCAAGAAGTGAAACAAGGTAAATCATTGCAGCAGCGTAGTTTTCCAAGTATAGGAGAAAAAGTGGGATCTCTCTCATGGTGCTGAGGGACTTTGGTAATAATTCTTTTAATAGCTAATGTTAGTTTTTTTTTCTCTTGTTTGCACGGCTTTCCTGTGCAGTTATTCTCCTGTAGGATACACGAGGAGCTTGGTGTAGGAGGTGTGCATGCCATGTTTTATTAGAAGTTAGGACATTGCACTGAAAAAGTGAGTTTTCTCTCCATTTGTGTACACCAACTTGTCTCCCAGCAGTTTTATTAGTTTAGTAGTCAGAAATATCACTGTTTCATCTTTCTGTAGCCTCAGAGGAGTTTCACCATTTTCTTATGTTTATGTTTATTGTCTTTTTGTTTCTTTTTGGATTTTTTCTCTTTCCTTTACTTAAAAGAAAAAGATTTGTTTTTATTTTCATTTAATGTATGTGTCTCCTGAGTGCTGGTATTAATGGCATACAACACCATACCTCCCTTCCTTCTTGTAACTGTATTATTTTTCTATTAGTCATTACAAATGGAAATATATTTGCATTGAAATCCTAGACAACTGGTAGAAAAGAAAATATGATTCATGCTGCTCTCCCATTCACAATTTAATCTTAAAGTGGAAGAATGTTTTCAGAAGGGAAAGCATTGAACTTTCAGAGTTGATAGTAACCAGGATGATCCTGGGGTCCTGGGCAGGTTCAGTTCCAGTGTGGATTTAGGGAATGGCTGGGCAGTCATCCTGCACTTGATCCTGAGTGGGGTTTTTGAACTCTGGTTTACAGTCTACTGGCAGAGAGGCCAGTGTTTCAGTTTGATAGTGCAGCTTCTTGCTGTCAGCTAATGGAGCCGTGGCCAGCACCTTGTGTTCCATAGACACTCATGTTTCCTTGTTAGACTTTGGTTTAGAACCCCACATTGTAGAGTCACTCTTGTTTCTTGTACTGGGCAAGAAAGAGGGAGCGATCCAAGGAGTGTGTGGGAGGCTGGTCCCAGAGGAACTGAGGTCCCTGCTGTGCCTGGTGCTGATGTCGCAGGGGTGGCACCAAGTCCTCTCCTGGCCTGCTGCCTCCGTCCCATGGCCTTCAGTGATGCTCTTCATCTGAGTGATGCTTCAGCTGGCAGCAGCTGTGGGCTTGTCAGAGCTGGTCACCCATTTATCGAAAGGCTCAGCTTGTATCTTAGAGGAAGATGTGAATTTTATGTTCATTTAAATAACAAAACCCAGGTAGTCAAGAGTGCATTGAAAGGATGAAGGAGTTGTATAGCACACCCTCTGCCTTCCCCTCCACTGTGCTCCTTCCCAGCTCAAGGCAGAAAACAGGTGGACACTGTTGCAGGCTTCATCACACCACTGTTAAGGCTCTTGGTGGCTGATCCACGGTGGGTCCTTTTTCCCAGATTGCAGGTTTCAGCAGCGCTGTGGAAAGTGTCCTCTAATGTCCAAAGTCTGAGATGGGAAACACCCCTCTGCCTTTCATTTTCCAGGGAAAGGTTCGTCCTTGTGATTCATTTCACCCAGCAGCTTTTCTTTAGTGCTGGCCATGCAGCGTTCTTTTTCTTCTTGTGGGTCATCACTTATTAATTCTGAGTCCTGCCGACCCCCAGCCTTGGGATCCTGTTTGTGCTCCTGGGCTCTCTGGATTCTCTGTAAACTTATCCCTTGTTTTCCTTCTCTTGCAAATATTTGCCACTTCATGGCCTATTTGCTTTTCTCGTAGTTTCATTTAAAAATAAAAGATTTAGGCAGAATTGTGTGGCGTGCTGAGAACACTGGGAGTTGTAGGTCTTGCTGTCCAACTATTAAGTAGTCTTTGAGCTTCAGCCTGTGTGTTGTGAAATGTCCTCCAGAGTCTTTGCAGTCTCTTCCAGTTCAGTGATTTTAATGACAGTTGATTACCCTTTTATAGCCCCGTGATGGCTAGTTCCTTGTCATTTTGACACAAGCTGGAGTCATTTGGAAAGAGGAAACCTCAATTGAGAAAATGTCCCTACCAGATTGACCTGTCAGCAAGCCTATAGCACCATTTCCTAATTAATAGTTGATGTGGGAGGACCCCAGCCCTTGTCGTAGGTGGTCCTGGGTATAGAGGAAAGCAGTCTGAGCGAGTCAATAAAGGAGCAGGCCAGTAAGCAGCATTGTCCCATGACTTCCTCTTCAGTTCCTGCCCTGACATATCTGGATGATGGACTACAACCTGCAAAACGAACTAAACCCTTTCCTTCCCCAGTTGCTTTTGGTAATGGTGTTTTTGTGTGGCAATAGAAACCCTAAGATGGGCCCCAAAGGTGTGAAGAGCCTAAATTTGCTAGCACGTATAGCTGGAGGTTTTGTGATGCTTTCAGGTGGTCATGGAGCAAAGAACTATAAGTATTTAGTCCTGTGTACCTGCTTAGCCCTGGCCTCAGTCACTGCTGGAGCAGGAAGTTCATCTGGGGCAGTTGTCTAGGGCTGGACCTGGGGTAATAGATGGGCATTCAGGTCTACAATCCAACTTTTGCACAAGAGCACATAAGGGTCGGTTGAAGTTTATGAGAGACCTGAGGATCTCACACTGACGTCGACTCTATTCGCCTGTATTTCTTTACTGCCATTAAAATCCAAACTTGCCTAGTAGGAGAGCTCCTCAGAGACTATCAGGCATGATTTTGTGTTTTGACTTTTGTCTGAATTAAAAATGGCCATGACAAAATTAGAGCAGAGAAACAGTTCAGAGGCTAGTGAGATGGTTGAACAGGTAAAGACACTTGCTGTGTGACTATATGAATTTGTTCCCTGTCACTCAGGTAAAGGTGGAAGGAGAGAACTGTTGCCATTGAGGCTGTCCTTTGGCCTCCACAGGCACCCCTCACCTCATGTACACATCCATGATAATGATACAGTTAAATAAATGATTTATAAAGAGCCCAGAGCATATCCTTTAGCTGATCGTAGCCATGATCCAGTGCCATGCACACATTTGGGAGAGGGGAGGTTTCTTTATTGTGTGGGGACCGCCTATGGGAATTTATAGTCACAGAATCTTGGAGTTTGGGGAACTTCGTTATGTAATTTATGCTAAATAGAGGTGTATAGGCAGATCAAGTTCCCCACCCTTTTGGCAGCAGGCTACTTCTCTTTAATTGAGACACGTTAAAATAAGCATGTGTTTAAAACTCAAAGCTAGATTTATTTTAAAAAATGGCTTCGAGGACACCGTTTATTAGGTCTCAGCTACCGTTCTTGCTACAAGTGAACAAAAGACATTTCTAGGTGGTGATAGAGATAGTTGTGGCTCTGTGTTTGTGTGTTCCTCAAGGCTGCTGGAATCCTCACGGCACTTCATCTGTACCCATCTGAGAGGCCAGCGATTCTCCAGTGCGGCCTCTGGCTTTGCCTTCAAGTTTTGGTTCTCTGTCCCGACTTGGAGATTATTAAGCAAACGGTCTCGTGTTATGCAGGTTTGCAGCTGTACAGGACAGCATGCAGTTAGCAGCTCTTTGCAGTCTCCAGACAAGCAGTTGGTTGATGACGGGGAAGAGAGTTTTGGCTATGCGCTGCATGCTTTTGCATCAGACCCTCACTGCTTCTTCGCGTCTTTTACTGACTGCTGCTGGGACTGATCTGATAAAAACTAAGATGTGTATCAGGTCTGGGCTGCACTTAGGCAGTGAGTTGAGACATGTCCTGTGCTAGTTCTTTCTAAAGTGAACTCAAAAGCGAAGCCGTCTGAGCTTGGGACTTTCAGTGTGGGAAAGTTTCTGACTATGAATGTGCACTGAGAAGCATACAGGATGATCCAGACTTTGCATGTTATCTCAGTTATGGTAATTTGTATTTTCATTGGACTTGGTCCACCTAATCTTAAGTTGTCAAATTCATCTGAAGATATCTGCTTGTAGTATTTCATTTTTAGCCTTTAACAACTACTTGATGGGTACTAATACTATTATTATATTTTTAGTATGGTAATTTGTGTGTGTGTATGTGTACATAGTATGTGTGTGGGTACATGTGTATATAGGTATGTGTGCATATGTGTGCATGTGTGTATATATATATATATATATAGTGTGTACATGTGTGTATAGGTATGTGTGCATATGTGTGCATGTGTGTGTGTATATATATATATATATATATATATATATAGTGTGTGTGTGTATACATGTGTGTATAGGTATGTATACATATGTGTGTATGGAGGTCAGAGGTCCACCTTGGGTGTCATTCCTCAGGCACTGTCTACCTTTTCTTAAAAATTAAATTTTTTTTTTTTTTGAGACGAGGTCTCTCCCCGGCCTGGAATTTCCCAGGTATGCCAGGCTGTCTGGCTGAGCAGCCCCATAGGTCCTCCTGTCTCTTCCACCCCTCTGCTGGGATTACACACATGTGCTGCCACCAAGCCTGACTTTTTGCATAAGTTCTAATGACTGGACTTAGGTCTTCACACTTGCAAGACGAGCACTTTCTGCCTTTGCTGACTTTTCAACCCATTATTACAACGTTTTTTTCTTTTCTTCCTTGATTGGTTCAGCTGGGTCCTGACCAATTTTCAAGGTGCAGGGTCTGCCTGACATGGGACGACTGTCTATTTTCTGTGTCGTTGTTTTGCAGTTTGACCTTATTATTTCCTTCCATTTCACTTCTCATTTTCCCCGAAGTCCCTCAGGCACACACTTAGGTAATTGTTTTTCACTTTCTTTGTAGTTTTGCTGTCAGGGTTTAGAGTTATGGGTTCCCTTCCAGGTGTAGCTGCAATCCACAGATTACAGTAGGTTACAGTTTTATTTTCATGCAGTTGAGAATATTTCTAATCTTTCTGAGTTCTTTTACCCACGGGCTATCAAGGAGTAGCTTCCCAATTTTCAAACATGTAAACGACCAGTTTGATATTCCTCGGATCTCCATTACTGACTCATACTTCATTCTCCGGTGAGAATGCTCTGGATGCACTTGAAACCCGTTTTGCTTCTGATTCTAGTCGGAAAAGGCACTGGCCTAAGCACAGAGCTCCATCTCTGGTCAGGAGCCAAGGAGGCCTGCTGCAGGAGTCTGTGTTCTAGGGGCAGGGCCTGGAGTGGGGCTGGAGGGGACACAGTTGGGCCTGGAAGCTTCCTTCCATGCACGATGACCTCTAATGCTATGAGTAAAAAGCCATGAAGCAAGTCAACAGAGAGGTTTCATAGTTCATGGAAGGAGGAAACTTCACTGGTTCCTTCCTCGAATTGCTAGTTCACTCACAAGCTTTGAGCAACTCCAAAAAAAGAAAACAGAAAAAAAAAAAGATGGCAATCTGATTTAATTTCTTGAAAGTCTGATTCCCGCCCTTACATAGTCTGTGTGTGCATGCAGATTCTGGGGGCGATAACGTTGCCAGCGGATGCACTCAAGTTTTGTCATGAAATGCCATTTTATTCACAAATTTTTCTCATGGAAATTGTATTAGCCGGGGTTCTCTTGTGGAACGGAACTGGTAGATGAAATAAATACATATTCTTGTTATCAAAAGGGGATTTATTAGAGTGGCGTACGGCCGTGTCTGGCTAGTCCAGATAGCTATCTCCACACAGAAAGGCCGAGGATCAGGTAGTTATTCCACAAGGCTGGATGTCTCAGCTGGTCTTCAGCCTGTGTGAGAATCCTGGAGGAGTGTGCTCTACTATAAGCAAAGGAATGCCTCAGTGGCAGGAGAGACCACCTTGCCGGAGCTAGTGACGAGTGACAAGTGAGGACAGCAGGCAAAGCAAAACACTTCCTTTCATGCCCTTTGATGTGGGCTGCTACCAGAAGGTGGCCCGGATTTAGAGTGGGTCTTCTCCTCTCAATGGTCAAATCAAGAACAGCCCCTCCAGGTGTGCCCAGCTGCTTGAGTTTTAGTTGATTCTAGATGTAGTCAAATTATAACCAAGATTAGCCACATGGAAAGAAATACTGAAGTTTGATGTTTTGAGCCCATTCTGTTCTGCTCATTCTGTACTGTCCCCACAGTGAGGCCATTTTCTTAAAATACTCAGTAATTCGTCATGGTCCCATGAAGGTCTGAAATCATGTGATCACCTGTGCACCACCTCACTCCTGTGCCTCGCCCTGCGTTTATTGCTTAGGCTATAAACAGCTAAAATTCTCCAGGTTGTATCAGAGGGGCCCTGGTTTCCATAGGAGGGCATCCATAGGGTATTAGGTAGTTATTTTAAAGTTAATTTTATTGACTTTTTATATGTATGGGTGTTTTTGTCTGTCCCACCTGAGTGCAGTGCCCCTGGAAGCCAGAAGAGGCAGCAGATCCCCCAGGACTGAGCTGCCACATGGGTGCTGGGAATCGAACCTGGGACCTCTGGAAGAGCAGCCAGTGCTCTTACGCATTGAGCTATCTCTCCAGCCGTGCCTCACCCCAGGTGTGGATAAGAAGGATTTTTGTTTCTTTTCATCATCCCTTTAAATGTCATCTCTCTTTGGGTGATGCAGCCTGGATGGAGGTGTCCTGAGCCCTGGTGGGTATAGATCAGTCTGGCCTCTTTAGGACATTGTCCTCATGTAATATAGTTAATTGGCTGTAACTTCCTTAATGAAGTTTTAGTGAAGTGCACTGGGCACTTAGTGTTCAGATTTGTTTATGGTATTAGACCCTTCTGTGTTACAACTTAGGTTAGGTTGAGACGCTTAGCTTCCATTTTACATGTATAATGCTTCAGATCCTCATAGCCTTTCTTGTTCTTGTGTTTTCGTATCATCAGAGAAGTAGACTGATTGGGGCATTTTAAAGATTTCTCTGTAAGGATAATTTGGGAAGTTTTCCTGGCATAAGACTCCTGATATTATGTCAAACACAACAAATTATTTAAATAATTCATAGACTTGGTGAACATATGGATCTTTTGATTTGTGAGTCTAGGGATTGAGAAAGAAAGGTTCAGGAATGGTTAAATTCTGCTGGAAGGTAAAACCTGTCTCCTGGGCTGGCAGCACTGATAAGGAACAGTTAAAGCAGCCATGGCTATGCTGCCCTCAGCGTGAGGACTGTGGCAGGGGGTGCAGTTTGAACATGTCCTGCTTTCATTGCGCATCAGTTAGGATTGGATCAGGACCGAGCAGAGTTTGCTGTGTCTCTGCAGTCTGGAAGTCATCTAATGTGGGATTAGCTGGCCACTCATGAGCCCATCTTTCTACTTTGATGAATTTTAAAAATGATAACTTTTTCCTTCCAAGACAGGTCTCAGGTATCCCAGGCATGCCTTAAACTCTACATAGTGAAAAATGATCTAGTCTCCCATCTCCTACCTCTGCCTCCCAAGGGCTGGGATTATAACCCGCTGGAAGTGTTTTCTAAAAGGCTATTTTGTTAACTGTAAGTTCCTTCCATGTTCCCTCCCTCCTTCCTTTCTTCCCTCTCTCCCTCCCTCCCCCTCCCTCCACGGGGGATGGAGTTCTATCACATGCCAGCCCAGGAGGGGAGAGTGAGAGTACCCCACACTTGATTCTCAGACTGGAGAATGATTGACAGAGGTGCTGGAAGGATGTTTTAGTCTGGCACCAGTGTGTAGGGTTGGGAATAGAGAGAGAGAGATGAGGCAAGAGCAGAAAGACGATCTTAGGGACTTCAAAGTGCTCATAAATCATCTTGTGTATAAACTTGGATCATTTTTTTCCTCCAAATGAACCTGGCAGTTTGTTGATTTGCTGTGTTCAGACTTGCATCCGTTAAATGAGTTTCAGCCCTTTCCAAAGTCCAGAGAGGTCATCCTGTACTTCACCTGTGCACAGTATAAAAGGAATGAGCTACTGGTGTCTGGTCAGGCATGGCCCGTCTGAAGAGACGGTGTTGGCACCTCATGGCTTTGACACTGTCTGTCACACAGCCTGAGAAAGGCATCTGAAGGCATCCCATGATTTCAGTCCCCCTTCTAGGCAGTTTTGAATCAGAGTAGGGGCTCCTTAGATGATGCACTTGCACTGCACAACTTACCAGGCTCCCCATCCCCTGCCTCTTCCAGTGGCTCCTGTGGCCCCCGTAGGCATGTGTGCCTGTGGCTCTTGGGCCAAGGCATTTCTGCTTCTTTGCATGACAGATTTGCCCACTACACTACATAAAGTGGGATGGGGATGTATGGGTGTGTGTGTGTGTGTGTGTGTGTGTGTGTGTGTGTGCGCGCGCGCGTGCGCGCGTGCGTGCACGCCCACATATATATTTGTGTGCAGGTATGTGAAAGTCAGAGGTCAACTCTTGAATGTTCTTTCTCAGGTTGTCCTTTATTTTTTGAGACAGGCTCTCTCTGGTTTGTGGAGATAACCAAGTAGACTAGGCTGGCCAGCTGGTCAGCAAGCCCTAGGGACCCAGGGATGCATCTGTCTCCATCTCCCCATCACAGATGACAAATGTGTGCCACTGTCCTGGGCTTTACATGAGTCCTGGGGATTGAAGTCAGACTCCATGCTTGTAAGTAGAGCAGGTTATTGACTGAGCTACCTCCCCTGCTCAGGTTGGCCTGATTTTTGTGGGCTGAAGGGCAAGCATGTGAGTGATTTTGCACCAGCCCTTTACTGGTTGGGTGGGGCCATGGCTGAGGGTTCTTATGGCCCAAACCCACCGAGTTTGTTACTGAGCCAGCAGATGCTAACAGGGAGGCCCACAGACAGGCAGGGAAAGAGGTCTTTGCGGCCTCGGGGACCCTGTGGTTACAGAAGCCACGGAGATCTGTGCTCAGAGGGGGAAATGTAAGGCTGTGATGCCAGGGATGGGCAAACTTTTATTTTCAGAAGTCATTACCTCTGTTTGCTCTAACCTAGGTCAAAAAACAGTCACAGCAGAGAGCTTTAGGAAATGACATGGCTTCTGTGGAAGACTGAGACACATTTTAGGCAGAAACCGGTGAGGCACACATTGATTGCCCACGAAGAACTTTAAAGCTGGAGGGACTCAAATATGTTTCTGTCTTCAGAAATTGATGCCTAGAGACTGCATTTTCATGATCTATGAGCGTGTGGGATCTCTCTCCCTCCTTTCCCCCTCCCCCAGAAGTGCTTACCCAAGGCAGCAGACTTAGTCCACATCAGGCAGTTGAGCAAGAGCCACTAGGAGTTGTGGAGATGTTGCTTGTTTGCACAGTACTTTTTGTTACGTAGTCCAGGGCAATCTGACATCCTATTGGCCCCACCTGAATTCCTCCTTTGGTGGGTCTGGGTTGGCCTGGGAGGTAACTACTGGTTAACCAACCAAGATGATAAATCCAGGGTGAGACCCATCAGTGTGTTCCTCAGTCTCTTTGTCGTTGGATATTTATGTCTTCCCCAGAGATTCCACAGCTTAAGACTTAAGTTCACATAGTTGAGAAATACAAGGACCCTTTTGAAAATCTTGGCTCACAAGGCCCTGAGCTGTTTGAAATTACTTATTTTGTAAAGCTTGTATTTCATAGTTGAATTGCACAGATACTCACAATACCTTTTCTGCTGTGTATCTGTCCACTCAGTACCTGTTTATTGAGACAGGATCTTCCTCTCAGGCTGGAATCTCAACTCACTACCCTCCCACCCCAGCTTTCCTCACACTGTGAGGGCAGGCCTGTGCCGCCTCCCCCCTCTGAAGTGCTGTAACTGTGCTGGGTTCATCTTATCCCTGTATCAGCTATTCGAATTAGATGTTCTTGCTGCATTTCTCTATGTGGTAACAGGGAAGTGGCTGTGAAGTCTCCCTTCTAGCAGTCTTTACGTTTAGCTCCTACACATCCATTTTCATGCCTAAGAGAGAAGCCGTGATGCTCACAAAGCTGATTTTAGAAACTGCCATGCCCAGCTCAGTGTTACATCCTTAGCCTAGCTTTGTCCCGTGGGCTGCAGCATCCGGTAGCCTAAGTGATGTGTCTTAGTTAGGGTTACCATTGCTGTGATGAAACACCATGACCAAAACAACTTGTGGAGGAAAGGGCTTATTTGGCTTATATGTCCACATCACTATTGGTCATTGAAGGAAGTCAGGGCAGGAACCTGGAGGCAGGAGCTGATGCAGAGGCCATGGAGGGGGTGCTGCTTACTGTCTTGCTCTATATGACTTGTTCAGCCGACTTTCTTGAAGAACCCAGGACCACCAGCCTGGATAATGGGCTGGGCCCTCCCACGTCAGTCACTAATGCCTGCAGCCTGACCTTATGGGGGCATTTTCTCAACTGAGGTTTCTCCTCTTGGTGACTCTAGCTCGTGTCAAGTTGACATAAAACCATTCTGCCGTGTCTGTGAGATTGCTTGTTGCCCACGAGCAACACTTCTTTCTCTATTTTGTTTTGAAATGACACACAATAAATATACAGAGTAATATGACAGGCCTAATTTTATGATTCCTGGTTTATGAAAACTGCCCCATTTGATTAATAAGCATATTTTATTAGTATTTTCTGTTGTGTTTTTGTGCCCTGTTGACTGTGGCGATAATCAGATTATTTAAATATTTGGCTGGGATTGGGAATAGGCTAGCCTATTACTTATAATTTACTGGAAAGTTTAGACAGTCGTTAGCAGACTGAGAATTTTTTTTTTTTGCTAACAAATTTAGAAATATGTGTGCATTAAAGAAATAGCAATCAACAAAATTAGGCCAGGATGGAGCTGAGTGGCGGCGTTCTTGTCTGGCTGCTGGAGTCTGTGGGTTCTACTTCAGTAATGTAAAGAAAACAAACTTCTCCAGTAAAATGAAGTGTCCGAGGACTGGAGCAGAGCACGCCGAACCGGTGCAGAGTTGACTGCAGTTATCTCTTACTGCTGTCCACTTCACCTTTTAGGTTTTAAACGACTAGTTGTGTCTGTGCACACACGTGTGTGCTACTGTAGTGTGGGCAGAAGTCAGCTCTTTCCTTCCACCGTGTGCCTCTCCCCACAGATTTTGAGTCAGGGTCTCTCACGGAAGCTGGAGCTTGCCATTTCGTCTGGTGTCTGAATTCCCCAGGATTTCTCGCTCTCTGGCACCTGGTTAGGTAGCTCTCCACCATGCCCGGTGTTTACCCATGTGCTTGGAATCCGAACTCAGGTCCTCATGCCGGCACTGCAAACACACATGGGTCATTGTCTCAGCTCCCAAGGCCATGGCAACCGCACAAAGAAAAGCACAGATCGCGATGTGGTTTCCCATCACACAGTGCATCGGTTTTTGTTTTTAAACCTTGAAGAGTTACCTAGAAAAAGACTTTAGTGTTGCTTGCTTTATAAAAGCTTCAGATTGATTTTTTAATTTTCTCTTGAACATTTCATTTATTCATGTCTTTGAATGCTAGTCATGATGTTTCCTTTAAATGTGGTTCTGCCTTGATGGACACAAGAGCCCTCATTTTTTTATCTGCAGAGAACGGGACACATCTGCTTATGCTCAGAGAGTGCCACCTGCTGGCGGCTTGGGTTTGGACACCAATAAGAGACCTGTTTCCAAAGTAAAGTTGGAGCAGGAACTTAGCTACAGGAACACTGCAATGGCCTCAGGCTTTCTACTCTGTCACCCAAAAAGCAAGGCGCTCTTAAGGCAAAGGCGCCACCACGGCAGCCCGCAGGCGCAGCCCCAGTTGCTGTCTGTCTCACTGTAATCAATGCCCAAGTTCATTTTAGAGCACTGTGTATCAGGATGATGCAAGACTTACGAAGTGGCTGTAGTTCCATTGTTCTCAGGCTGGGGACTACCTGTTACAATGGAAATTTAGAAGATTTCTGATAATAGGAAGTTGAGATTAATTCCTGCGGTCTGATTAATAGCTAATAACATTTTGATGTTTTAGGACATTGTTCAAAAATCACAAGTAACCCAAGCTGAAAGATGCTTGTAAAGCCAAGACACTATCTGCCTGGACAATTTGGGGAGCTCATAACAGCTCATAACAGCACCAAAGGGGGAAGTTTTTAAACATACAAGGTTATACCAAGGTTATATTCTCTCTCTTTCTCTCTTCCTTCCTCCCTCCCTTCCCCCCTGCCTCTGCTCCCCCCCCCCCCCCAGTGTGTGTACACACGCACATGCACACGCACATGAATTGTTCCTCTGGTGCCAACAATCCTTGTTTTTTGAGAGAGGGTATTTCACTTGGTCAGGAATGTAACACGAATTGCTAAATGGCAGGATGCTGGTGGTAAATCTCTTTCTCTCTCTACTGTTAGTTAATGTATATTTATAATATTATATATGTGCTTGATTGCAGATATGGTAGAACTGTCAATGATCTCTGTCCTACATTCAGGTTAGAGTGATACTTAATGCACGGGTTGTGTCTCCCACCATATGCCTCTGAATTTCCCCACATTAGTGGCCTCACTCGAGTTTATCGTAACTGTGAAATCAGCCTGGCACCAAAGCCTCCAGGACGGGCTTGCTCAGCATTTCTGCCCATGGCCAGATGTGTACAGTGCTCCTCTGGCTGCCTCCTAAGAGATGCAGTGTGAACTCACGGGCTGCAGACCTCAGGCACCTCTGAGGAGTGCCATCACCTGCCTCACCAGCTCCTTCTCTGGTCCACCTGGCTCAGAGTGTTCACTCCAGAGCTGCACCTGGTGCTGTGTGGTTGGACGAAGAGTCAGCCACCTGCCAGGATGCCCGCCACATTCCTGTGGAACCAGCTTCAATCTGCCTTCCTTTCACAGGGCTTACTTCACAAGCCATTCTTCCCACCGTGGTTAGGTTCTTTGCCATCGATAAATAGGGTGTAACTAAAGAAGCAGACATTTTTAAAAGATTAGGGTTCATCCTCGCCCCCACTCCCCCACCCCCACCCCCAATAAGTGCATTGTTCTCAACTTTGGACTTGGTTTCTTCACAAGTCTTTGTAAAACATGTTACACTGCCTAAAACTTAGAGCCAAGTTAATTTTTGTTATGAATCACACTGCTCTATGTAGTTTTTAAAGGTAGTTTTCCTTTGATTACTTGGTGTTGATTTAGAAGAAATGGATCATCGTTTTCAAGATACTTTGCCTTTATTGCCAAGCTGACAAAAAAAAAAAAAAACCAACTGTGTGTGTGTGTGTGTGTGTGTGAGAGAGAGAGAGAGAGAGACAGAGAGAGACAGAGAGAGACACAGAGAGAGACAGAGAGAGAGAGAGAGAATATCTCCACAGTTCTCTTGACACACAGTGTCTTGTAGACCCAGAGCTTAGCAGTTGGATAGGCTTGCTGGCCAGTGAGCTGCAGGGATCTACCAGTCCCTCTGGCCCCAAGCTGCAGCGCTCGGTTGTACATGCTCTCTAGCACCTAGTGGTAGGTCCTGGCGATTGTGTGGCCAGTGCATTACCACTGAGCCACTGTCCCAGACTTGATTTCCCTTCTGGAGTAACGCAGCATGCGTTTACACCTGGTGTCCTCTCTTGACCTGAACAGTGTTTTGTTTCATCGTAAGATGTGACTTTGGGGAGGGATGGTTCTTAAAGATAAACTTTTCTTGAAATTGTAATGGATTTATTTAGCTTTGCTAAATAATTTTGGACCATTTTTATGATGTCAGTGGGATTATAACTTCCTTTAATGTGTTTATAGTCTTTTTTCTTCTCTTTGCCTTTCTTTCTGTTTTCTCCCTCCCTCCCTCCCTCCCTCCCTCCCTCCCTCCCTCCCTCCCTCCCTCCCTCCCTCCCTCCCTCCCTCTTTCTCTTCCTTCTTCCCAATTTGTATATGCAGCGTCTCCTCATTCATTCTAGGCTGCCCTGATCCTCCTGCCTCAGCTTCCCAAGTACTGACATTACTTGTGTATACCACCATGCCTGTCTTAAGAAGTTTTCATCCAGTACAAGGTGACATTATTTCAAGTAATTTTAACAAATACTTACTTAGCTGGGTGGTGGCGGCAGCGCATACCTTTAATCCCAGCACTCGGGAGGCAGAGCCAGGCAGACTTACTTGTTTATGGATATATCCCTGGACAAGTGTATGTGTGTGCATGCCTGTGTAGTCACAGAAGCCAGAAGAGGTGTGTCACGTGTTCCCTATCACTCTTCGCCCTGTTCCTCTGAGGCAGTCTCCCTCAGCCCAGAGCTCCTGTTTCCTCAGCTTGCTTGCAAGCTAGTGAGCCCCAGGCATCGCAATCCTTTTATTACTGTCCACGCCTCCCTGCACCTCATCTCCATGCTAGGGTTACAGGTTGCAAAGACCCTTGACTTGTTACATGGGTGCTAGGATCCAGACTCTGGTCCTCTTTGATATTGGAGAAAGTGCTCTGAACTGCTGGGCCACCTTTCCAGCCCCCAAAGGAGGTTGTCATCATCATCTTCTTCCTCCCCTACCCCTCTTCCTCTCCCTCCTCTTCTTCATTTTTAAACAAAAGAAACTAGCACTAAAAAGAAGATCTGTAATATACGCTGGACTTAATTTACTTGAGGGACAGTTTATTTCTAAGGTGCTTTGTGCCCCAACCCTGTTCTTTGAGTATTGAAACAAAGGAAGACAAGTTTTTGCAGGAATGCCAGGTGACTATGGGCAGGTCCATACGGGAAGAAACCTCAGGCTTCTCATAGAAACAAACACACACCATAGTCCCTAAGGCTCAGCCCATGAATGGTTCTCCATTCTGGATTACCATTGCATGAACTCTGATGTTGATTTCATATGTCTTGTGTGCTCGCTTTTATGTTGAGTCACTGGTACATACATGTTATGCTGCTTGGACACAGGAGCTGAAATCTTGATGCTCCTGAGTTCAGGTTGCATGTCTTACTCAGACTACTTTAAAGGTCTTGGCTGTGGGGTGGAGGTTGGAGGGCATGGGCTACAGGTAGTTGGAGGTGGCAGGGATGGTCTACTTGCTGTCACACGAACATTCTCTCATGGGTGGCTGCTCCTGGTGGTTTCTCCAGAACTCACAGGCACATATTTGTGGCCCTGGTCGTCAGACAAGTTTTGTTTCCTTGTCTAGTCTTGTTGGCTGGCTGGTTATTTTAGTCTTTTGATAAACAGGAAGAGCTACTACAGGCCACTCAGGGAGTGTTTAAGGAACTACTAAACACATCAAGGGGTGGAGTTCTTAACTAGACAGATTTAACTCGTTTAAGAGGAGTTCCGATAAAATACCCAATCTTCACAGTTTTAGAACTTGAAGCAGTTGTAGCTGGGGATCTCTCTGGTCCCCCGTTCTGCTGTAAGTTGTGGGTTTGTTGTGCTCAGGGTTGCTGTCCCAGGCCCCTCCTTGTGACAGTTGTTTAACACACAAGTAGCCCTGGGGATGCTCCGGGGCCAGGTTCTGAGCACTGGGCACTCTCACCTGAAGGGCTCTGCCATGGTCTCTTCTGGCAGGGTTTGGCCTGGGCATCTCAGCACAGCTTGTCACCATCTCCGGAAGAAGGGGTGAAGTGGGTGGAAGTATTTGTGCTCAGGCGCAGGTCATGTCCAGGTCCTGTTCAGACACCCTGGGGGTGTTCCAAGCCCTCACCTCTCTCCTAAGAGTTCACTGTGGAAATGTAATGATGGCTCTTTAGGAAGTGTTCTTTCTTGGCCTTCAGTCTCTCACAGTTCTGGAGTCCCCCTAGGCACGTGTTGGCATTTGATTTTTGTAACTGGGTGTTGTTTTTGAACTTTTTAGGTACTTGTTGCTTTTAAGTCCTGAAAAGCAGGAGTGGGCTCATGGAACTACTTGTTCCCATGTGTTCTGAAGTGACGTTCCTTTCAGACTGGTGGCAGGTTCTTTTTCATTCTTCATTGATGCTGGGGACTGAACTCAGGGCCTGGCTCATGCTGTGCACATGGAGGTGTATGTACACAAAATGCTGCTATCTCTGGTGGTGGCTGAGGTTCAGCGAGGCCTCTGGAAGTGGGTGGGTCAGCAGGAGCTGCCACGCAGGGGTGTTTTCACCTGGCCAGTCTTCCACAGGAGTCTAGTGGAGCTGGAATCTGGGGTTTGGAAAGCTTGCCTGGTGGCTGCCTCCACCCAGCTCAGAACCTGGTTGTGGCAAGTGTTTATGTTTGTTTAAGTGTATGTTCAACAGAGAAGGTCACAGACAGCGTAGGGTGGTGAGTTGGTTAGTTTTTGTCAACTTGACACAAGCTAACATCATCTGAGAAGAGGGGACCCTTAGCTGAAGAATTGCCTTCATCAGATTGGCCTGTAGCAGAGTCTGTAGGAACATTTCTTGACTGGTGATGGATGTGGGTTCTAGCCCACTGTGGGTGGTGCCAGCCCTGGAGAAGTGGTCCTGGTTTGTGTAAGGAAGGCAACTGAGCAAGGCAGTAAGCAGCAGTCCTCTGTGCCACCAGGTTTCTGCCTTGGCTTTCCTATATAATGTCTGTGATTAGGATGTGTAAATACACCAAATAAACCAAATAAACCCTTTCCTCCCCAAGTTGCTTTTGGTCAGTGTTTTCTCATAGCAGCAGAGAAGGCAAAGAATACAGGTCGTTTATTTTGTTTTGATTTTAATATTGTCTGTGTTTAGCTTTCTGCCTCCATGTATGCCTGTGTGTGCCTGGTGGCAGGGGAGGTCCAAAGAGAGCATCATTCCTTTGGAGCTGGAGTTACAGATGGTTGTGAGCAGCCCTGTGGGTGCTGGGAACGGAACCAGGTCCTCTTGAAGAGCATCCGCTGCTCTTCACCCCCAGCCCCCTCTCCAGCCCCTAATACACACCGTGTAAATTGTGCATTTTGAGTTTTTTTTTTTAAGCAGGATTAAAGTATTTATTGATGAGGACAGTTATCTCATCTAACCTTATTTAGGGAAAGTCTTCCTACAGTGTGTTCCATTCAGGCTGTAGTTCAGACTGCAGAGCTGTGCCGTACAGAGTGGGCCTGTGGTGCCCACAGTGGGGTGACTTGGGCAGGGCCAGACCACGGGGCTATGCCATTGCCGTGTAGTGGTTATTGATAGAGCAGCTGCCCCGAGCATGCCCTGCTCACCCCAGCATAGCCACCTCTCCCCGGCTGTGACACGGAGCCCCTGTTCTGTCCCCGTGTCTGGTATCTGGGAACTCTCCACTTCCCACTCCGGCTCTGTCCCTGTAATCCCCCCCCCCCCCCCCCCCGATTCTGTCACCAGGAAGCTTCCACTCTCTTCCCTTGCCTCTGCCCCACTGGCACTCCCCCCCCACTGCTCACCGCTGGCACCTGCTCCCCACTGCTCACCCCTGGCACTGGCACTGCTCACCACCGGCACTCCCCACTGCTCACCGCTGGCACTCACTCCTCACTGCTCACCCCTGGCACTGGCACTGCTCACCACCGGCACTCCCCACTGCTCACCGCTGGCACTCCCCACTGCTTACTGCTGGTGAAGCCTCACAAACCTGTTTTACTCCGTGTTCTCCCTCCCTCATCTGATAATGCTGCTGCAGTTTCCAGTGTTGTCTTTGAGGAAGTCTGTTTCCTAATTACCAGCTGAGTAATTACACCCTTTGGAGTTCCTACACAGCTAATTTGTTTCTTTGTTTCCAAGCAGGGCTTTATAAGGGACTTTGAGTGTGCTTGGGAGTGTCACTTTGGGAGGCTGGCCCTGTTTCTAGAGCCCTTCCTTGGTGTAGGTGATTACCCGGTATTTGTGGCTATCATTCTCCTCTGGAAATATGTTGAGGCTATTTCTTTTTTAAAAAATATTTAAACATTTTTTAATGTTAAAATATAATTACAGAATCTATTCGCCCTTCCATTTCTTCTCTTCAGTCCTCCCCATATTCCCTTGCTGTTTCTCAAATTCATAGACTCTATTTCTTTAATTTTGTTGCAAATATATTCCTAAATATGTAACTATAACCTACTCAGAAAAGGTATGTGGGGTTAGCCCTTATTTAAAAATTCCCATTTCATAATAATTCTCCTATAACAGAATAAATATTAATAGGTCAATCAGCCACAGACAGGACCTCTCTGTCACACACTTGCCCCCCGGACTCAGGGGCCATCATAGACGAGGACACAGAACAATTGTAAGAGGATTGGGTTGACACATCATCTTCCCGGCATGGCAGGACCAAGGTACCCATCAACTCACAGCAGCTGTGGTTGCATGCACACTACCCAAACACCAAGCCAGCCCGTATCCCAGCATGGAGGGGCCAGGGGTTCCCTAACCTGCACCCCTAACTGAGGAGCCATGGACACCTGATGGCTTCTGGAGGAGGAATAGTCAGTTTTCTTTAGAGGGATGGCTCCTGATAGGTCAGCCAGGCCCTCGCAGATGGCTGTACACCAGGAGTATATATGCAGCACAAATTGGGTAAGATAGGTTAGTTAAAAAAACAAAATAAAAAGAGGACATGACATTGGGGGCATGACAGGAAAGTATGGGTGAATCTAGGAGAAGTTAGGGAAAGGAATTGGGGGTAGTAAACATGAGCAAAATACACGATATGAAATTCTCTAAGAATTAATAAAATAGAGTAAAAATTTCCTATTTTGGCTGAGAGTGAAAGCAGAACCATCTCCTGGAGGGTGGGGGCTTATCTGTTGCCCAAAGGGGGGCCTCCAATAGTGAATGTTATCTAAATATCTGTCAGGGGAATAAATGGCGGCATGTGCAGCCACATGAGGCGTCTGTCATGTCCACTGTGGTGGACTGATTGGGGTAGATAAAAGTGGTTGAAGACCAGCGCCAGGAAGTAGATCTATGCCAGGAAGTCAGTGTTGGAAAGAGTGCCACAGTGGGTAGGAGTGAGCCGGACTTTCCAGGAGGCGCTAACAAGCACACACAGCTGAGACGGAGGAGGGCCCATCACCCTGGTATACAGCGGCAGACAGACAGACAGACATGGAGGCCTTGCCTGTGAGTGAGGCCCTGTCACTCCCTCCATTCTGACTGTTGTGTTCCTGGCCAAGGGACAGTGAAGTCACAGGAAGGAGCACCTCTGGCTTGGCAGTCCTTTGAAGATACCATCGTAGATCCCTCCCTTGACTGCGAGAAGAGCCCTCTGGGAGGAGAGGGAACCCCACCTCTGGCATCAGCAGTCCCAGGGAACTCAGAGCACAGGCCTGACACTCTCCCATGGGCTGTTGTGGGTTGCATGCAGAGCACCACTGTCTGGGCGCTGCCTTGTGCCACACTGGTATTGTGAGGATGTGGTGCTGTGGGGCCCCAGCCCAGAGCCGGCACAGGGTGGGCTGGGCAGAGTTCCAGTGGAAGAGCCACAGGCTACAGCTGGCTCACTGCTTGCCCAGGCTTCCAAGGTGGAAAGTAGAGGTAGGTACTTAGTCTTGGAATGCTTTGTTTCTTTCCCTCAGCTCCTAGTTCAGGAGTATTTCTTTTGAGTCAGTCCTGTTTAGGACACCAGGTGTACGGGATTACTCTGTGTGCCTGTGATGGGGTAATCTGAGAGAGGGTTTTTGTTTATTTATTTTTACACAGGAATAGCCAAGAGGTGGGTTCGGATTAAGTGGGAGATTAAATGGGAGAAGGGAGCAGTTTTCAGATTGCTTTGTTTGTCTCAGAGAATTCTGAGGTGTTGAGATTGGGTCGCAGCATTTCAGTGGGGGTGTTCTTTCTGGGTCAACGAGTTCCCTTTGGTCTGAGTTGGGAATCCTCCTTGTTGGCTGGGAAGTGAATGTGTGAGTGTTGATTTTCTTCTGTCAGCTGATAACTGTCTTTAAAGATCTCCTAGGGTGGTTATTTGGATTCTGTTTTGCTGCGTATGAGAGAAACAGTTATTTGAGGTCCCTGATTCTATTTTGAGTTGATTTTTTTGTCTCCTGCAGTTTAGCTCCAATCCTGATGGAATCATAGCCTATAACTAGGTGCAAGTCATTCTTTCCTTACACTCCAGGAAGTGAAAGATCCTGTCTGATGTATGGTGGTGGTGGTGGTGGTGGTGGTGGTGATGGTGGTGGTGGTGATGGTGGTGGCGGTGTGTGTGTGTGTGTGTGTGTGTGTGTGTGTGTGTGTGTGTGTGGTGTGTGTTGGCCTCAGATCAAACTACATTTTGTTTCTCAGGCTCAGACAGTTTCTTACTAAACCTGGAGAGAGGGAAAGAGGGAGGGAGGAGGGAGGGAGAGAGTGAGAGAGAGAGAGAGAGAGAGAGAGAGAGAGAGAGAGAGAGAGAGAAACAGAGAGACACACACAGAGAGAGAGTGTGTGTGTGTGTATGTGTAGGCCAGAGATCAACTTTTCATCTTGTTTTTCAGTCTCCGTCCATCTTTTCTGAGACAGTTTCTCACTGAACCTGGAATCACCAAATATGCTAAGCTAGCTGGTCAGTGAGCGCCTGTGCTGGGATTACACATACAAGCTGCTATGCCTTGTCTCTTTCAAGAGCCTTGGCGCTGGGAAACCAAACTCAGGTCCTTATGCTTGTGAGGGAAGCATGTTGCCAGCCGAGCTCTTCCCTAGACATAATACTTTCTTCATTACCACCCCCCACCCCTCGCCTCTAGTATTAAAATACCCTTCTCTTGGTTAAGGTTTTTCTCTTGGTTCAGCTTCCCCTTTGACCAGCTTCTTGGACCTTCGGGAAAGGTGGCCGTGTGTCCTGGAGGGAATGACTTACATTTCCAAGTCTGTAACATTTGCCGGCTCTGCTGCCTAGATGGTGATCACCTCACTCAAGACATGTTTCTCAGTATTTCATCTCTTACACAAAACGGAGCCGAAGACTTACCCTGTAAGTCAGCAGGAGTAGCCCAGAGATATGCTCAATGATAGGTGGCCCCACCTGTGGCCCTTCACCCGGCGAACTCGGGTTGAGAGAGATGGGTGCACCACCTGGTGCCAGCCTTCAGGGAGCTTAGGGTGGCAGAGCTGCGGATGGAGCCTTTGAGGCTGTCCTGCAGTCTGCCTGGTTAATACCTTGGCTTGGATGCCCTGCATATCCAGTGCTTCGCATACGTTCTTCCTTTGTCTCTCACGATCAGGTGGCAGTCCTGGTCTCTTCCAGTCCCTCACATTCACTGGGACTGGAGTCAAGATGCCAGGGTATCCTGACTCCTAGACAAAACGAACCCGTGTGAGAGAGCAGAGGTGTCCAAGCTGCGCTCTGGTCTCCTCACCACACGGGGGATTGTCTAACTGGATTCTAACAGCCTTATATGTGGTGTCATCTGGACTATAAGAGTAATCAGTGGGGATCCCTTAGCCAGGCTAGAGAACTGGAGGATGAAGGATGAACAGCAGGCTTGACCATGGACTTTTCTGGGCTCTTAGCAAAGCACAGGGCTGTTTGCTGATTAGATTTCCCAAGAAGCACTGTGTGAAGCCTTTCCTTTGCATAATACAGTCAGCCTGCTTCTGTAGTACACAGCATCTATATAACACAGCACTTGGTTCTTTGTTCTGCGCTTTAAAAAAGCTAATGAAAAGTCCCTTTGGGTATTTTACCAATGAGAACAGCAGAATACCACAGGAGCAGAAAGGGAACAGGCTCCTCAGTACAAGTCAGTGTCTAGCTGAGTACCCCAGGGCTCAGGCCCATGTTATAGAGGAGGTTTTCCAACCAGACATGGAAGGTAAACACAACCAGGGTAGTTGAGAATGTGGCTATGGCAGCATTCTGGTGAGGAACAGATAAGTTCCAGGAGGTGGAAGGCAGGCTGGGGGCAGGGTGTTGTGTGCTCTGCCTATGACTGTTATGGTAGCAAGATGGGGGCAGGAGTGAAGAGAGATGAGGCAGCAGTAATTATAGTACTGAGCAAGACTGACAAGCAGGCAGAGAGGAAGAAATGCATTCACCGGTTGTTTACATGGTTAGATCAAAGATGATATCAACTTCATTCGGGAAAATCAGAAAGTGGGGGACGCACCTCCAACTTGTAGGGATCCTAGGGGTTACTTCCTTTGAACGAAGAGTGTTCTGAGAATTTTCTTTTTTAAAGACAGGGTCTCATGTAGACCGTTTTGGCCTGGAACTCATCATGTAGCCAAGGGTGAGCTTGAACTTCTGTTCTTCCTGCCTTCATTTTCCTAGTGCTGGGACTATTGGCGTATACCCTCATACCTGTGGTGCTGTGAATGGAATGCTGTCTTCATGCATGCTGGACAAGCCATCTCCCAACTGAGCCACATCCTCAGTCCCGGGACAAAAGATTGAATTGCTGTTCGGTTATGGATGGATGTGCTCAACTTGTTTCAGAAAACTGCATGTTTAGCTGGAGATCAACCACATATATCTCTCCACAATTTTAGTTATTGTATCTGTAGATATTTTCAATTTTAAGCCTTTAAAAATATTCATTTACATGATATCATATCTTTCCCCACAAGTCACACTAGTGGGGTGGAGGTTCAGCTCAGTAGGTAGATTACTTGCCTTGAACATGTAGTGCTCTGTATTTCATCCTTAGCATTGAATAAAAATTTCCAGCCCCCGTTCCTCTCTCTTGTGCTTGACAGTTTCACACCCTGGAACACTGGTCATGCTGGCTTCCTGTGTTCTCATGAACTGACTCAGTCACTACATTTGTTCAAAGTTTGCTCTGGTTTCTGGTTTGTTGTGGACAGTCCAAGGATAGTTGGGGTTAGCTGTATCTGCTGACAGCTGGCCAGGCAGGGCAGTGGGAGGGATGCTAGGGATGGAAGTCGTGTGATGATGCTCCACAGGACAGATCCCAGCTCCCACCCTGGGCTCAGTCTATGCAGAGAAGTCTCTCCTCATAGTTCAGCTCCAGCACTTCCACCTTCCACTGGTCAGCTGCTGCATCCAGGAAAGGGCTATGCTACCACTCACTGCCTTTAATATGTCAGCATGGAGGACAGTGGCCTTCTCAGACTTCTCTGCTTGGGAACCTTAGCTCTTCCTTGTCTTATAACCAATTCTTATAACACTGTCCACTTCTCTCATTGACCTGGAGCTCACCGATTAGGCTTGACTATCTGGCCGTCTGGCCATCTGGCCAGTGAGCACCAGGGGCCCTCCCCTTCCTGCTTCTCAGCACTGGTATTACAAGCACAAGCCCCTACACCTGGCAGGTTTACATTGTTCTGGGGATTGGACTCAGGTTCTCTTCCTTGCAAGGCAAGCACTTTGCCAACTGAACCATCCTTCAACTTGAACAAGCTATTTTTAAATAATAGCCAGTGTTAGGAACTTCATTGATGACTATTTCATAACATATTTTCTAAGAAGGGTATTTCCTTCAATAGTCACAAAACCATTATTACAGTTAGGAAAATTAACAACTTCTAACAATTACTTGATACATAATCTATGGTAACAGTTTTCAAGTAGTCCACAAGATGTCTTTAAACTTTATTGCATGTATTAGGTAGGATGGTGCAGGCCTATAATCTCAGCTGTCTGTTTAAGGCGGGCCTGTCTGGACTGTAGATCAAATTCAAGGCCATCTTTTGAAACTGAGTGAAGCAATGTCTCACTCTTAAGTGGGGGACATAGCTAAGTCAGGGTTAGAATGCTCACACAGCATGCGTCAGGGCCAGCTTTATTCCCCAGTACTGCAACCCTTCTAACAATTGTGGGGTAGTTTGGATGGAAATTGGGGCCTTGTGTAGTCAGGTGTGAGCTCCAACATTGAGCCGCATCCCTAGCCTGACTTTCTTTTCTTTGTGAAAATTCTAACAAGGATTCGGCCAAGAACCACATTTGAATATTCTCATGCTTCTATAGTCCCTTTGAGCTTGAACAGCCCTGCTATTTTAAAATGACAGACTTTTAACCCTTTTTCTTGAAAAGGATTTGAACCACCAATTCACCCATTGCCTAGCTTCTTAGCTGGTGACATCTAATGGTAGTCACCTTCTTCCTACCTTCACAAGCACGTGACCACACGTTGCAAAAATGCTGCCATTAGGTGTTTCTTCAGTATGCCACTTCTCACCCATTACCACTTCTGCAGGCATTCCCTTCAAACACGAATGTGCTTTGACTTAAGTGCGTCCATTGCTCACGCCATGACTCATTATTTAGTGTGACAAGTTTCTTTAACTGTCCTTTCCACAGGTTTTTGTCTCTGGTGTCCCATGCTGCACTTAGGTTGGCTGAAGTGGAGTCTCTAGATTTTATTCATTTTTATTTTATGTGTATAGGTGTTTTTTACCTGCATGTCTGTGCATTATGTGCAGGGGCCAGAAGAGGGAGTGAGATCCCTTTTAACTGGAGTTATAGACAGTTGTGAGCACCTTTGGGTGCTGGAACCCGAAGTTGGGTCCTCTGGAAGAGCTGTTAGTGCTCTTAACTGAGCCACCTCTCTCCTAGTCTTGGACTTTCCCTTTTTTAAAAATATCACTTTAGCTGTGGTTCTAAAAAGCACCTTACATTTTATACTTGTCTAGTTGCTTCCTGGGTTTTCCATCCCCTGGCCTGCCTGTCGGGAGGTTATGATCTGATTGGTTGACTCAGGAAGGTTCCTGTTGCTGCCAGAGTGGAGACAAAAGCTGTGTCAGTGGCCCTGGCCCCTTCATGCTGTGGAATGAGGGAGAAATCAAAGACTTCCATGCCTGTCCTTGTGAAAATGGCGAGAGAAGGGGGCCAATGACAGCTTCATCCCTGGTGCCCTGTGAGAGACTGCCTGATCTAAAGGAACAAGACATGCAGAGTGATTTTCGTGAACTTGGACTTTACCTTTCCCCACTGTTGCTGCCTTCCTTTTTGATTAGTGAGATAAGTGACTGTATCCACTCCCCTGTGGGGCAACAGATTTGTGGTTCTCTTGTGTGCTGGGCATTAGCAGGGGTGTGGCTTGGGCTTGAGAAGAGGGGGCGAGGAGTGCATGCATTCACTATTAGTCACTCCCCAACAAGAATGCAGGTCATTTCATTGTTGGATGTCAGACATGTCATCTGACCATCCATGTCCTCCACCCCTGCTGAGAAGGCAACAAAAATGTGTTTACTCTTTAACTGTGTTACCACAGCGAGCTGATAAACTAGTTCTATAAGTTTATGATAAAGGCATGTATTTCTAAAGTGGAAATGTGGTTAAATCAGGCAAAGCCACATAGGTCGTGCCTGCCTTGAAATGCCAGGGTTTCATTAAACAACCCGCACAGTTAGACCCTGTTTTAAATGTCTGTTGTGGCTTACACAGACTCACAGTTACAGCGCTGCCCAGTGGTGCACATGCACACAGTTACAGCACTGTCTAGTGCACACAGACACACAGTTACAGCGCCGCCTAGTGGTGCACACACAGACAGTTACAGTGCTGCCCAGTGGTGCACACGCACACAGTTACAGCACTGTCTAGAATGAAGACTATTTCCTTTGACTGGCTCTACCAGCTTTCAAAAATGAAACGTTTTCTCTTTGTTCTGTCACTAACAACAATGACTTCATTGTCTTAGGATGTAATTAGCTTGTGTCTGATTGTTTAAATGGATGCTTAGCATTAAGTGGTTGTCTGTGATCATTGAAGAGAAATTCTCAAAGTGCTTTTTGTTTTGTTTCTTAACACACACACACACACACACACACACACACACACACACACACACACACACAGGGTACTCCAAGGATGGCAGTGAGTGGAAGGTGCCCTCTCTGACTTCCAGCCCATTATTTTGGAATGGTATCAGCATGTTTCTGTGTAAGTTTCCTGTAGTCTTTTTTCTTGACCACTGTTTTGTTGACTGACCCTGTCCCTTGCCCAGTGTGTGATTTTCCTTCTGTCCATCCCAGGAAACCAGTCTTGGATCCCCTCATGGTGTGTGTGTGTGTCCTTCTCATACGCTTCCGAACAGACTGCTGTCCACCAGTGTGGTTCTGGTGCGGTCAGGTGACTTTCTCTTCCTGGTGGAAGGCTGCTCGTTCGTAGCTCAGCTGTGCAGTCCTTTTCCACACCTGTGCTGCCCCTGGAACCTGCCCTGCTCCGACTCCTCACCCCGCCCCGGCCCCGCCTGCGGGAAGGTGGTCTCGGTGGGCTTGGGTGCTTTGAATGTTCTTTCCATGTCATCCCGAGACATTCACTTGGAGATCCTGGTGGCTTCATTCTAGGTGGGTCACGTTCTGTGTCTGTCCCTCAGCAGCTTTCTGGATTCTTGTCACCATTCAGTGTCAGTCTCCCAGTGATCTCTATAGTTCAGGGAGTTCTCTGCCTTCACATGGTCTGCTTTAGAAGCCATGCCGTTCTTGTTCATAGCCTGTGTCTTGTTTTGCTGGAACATATCTTCTAGTAGTTTCCGGAGAAAGGTACAGTGAAGGTTACATTTCTAAAACAATTTTTTTTTTCTGTCCTTCAAGTTTTACAAGCAGACAAGGCATGGGCTTCTATGCTACAGGGTTTCTTGAGGAATTTGGAAGCTGCTGGAAGACTGCCATCTGCTGCTTGTTGATGTCTTTTGTTTTTCATTTTTCATTTTTAAAAATTTGTGAGTGTTTGGCTGGTGATGTCTTACCTGCCACCAAGCATGACTATTAAGTTCGGTCCCTGGAGCCCACACAGTGGAAGGAGACAAACTACTCTCCTTCCACAAACTACAAGTTACCTTGTAGTGTGCGTGCATGTGCCCCCACACGCGTGCGCGCACACGCGCACACACACACACACACACACACACACACACACACACACGAGTGTTGTTTCTATTTGTTACTGCAGGTGTGTTGTAACTGCTCCTGTGATTGTGAGGACACGTGCAGATGTATGCCTGTGCCTGTGGAGGCCAGAGGCTGACTTTGGTTATCTTATCTCAATCGCTGTCCCCTGCTTTTTTGAGACAGGATCTCTCAATGAACACAGACCTCCTCCATTTAGCCATACCTGCTAGCTAGTGAGCCTCAAACTTGCTCACCCCCAGCTGCAGCTCTAGACGAGCATGCCACCACACACAGGCTCTCCTTTCTCTCATCCTTCTACCTCCACCTCAGGAGTGCTGGGATTACAGGCGTGTGCCACCACACCAGCTTTTAGGTGGTGCTAGGGATGGGTTCCAGAGCTTCATTCTTGCTCCCAGGCACTCTTATCAACTGAGCTCTTACCCGGGGATAGTCTCTATTAGCAGTGGCTTCTAGGACAGTGGATTGTTGTGAGATGTTGGATGTATCCCAACTGTATTTTGTCATGTGGTTACCCATTATTTTGGTGGTGATTCCTTTATTTTGACACATTGCTGGGGTGTTCTGTGTAGGTCGTACAGAAACAGGTGGCATAGTAGACCAGGCAGGAATGTTGTGGCACTACAGTATATGGGTATACCCTTGGTAGTTACTCTTCTGGTCTTGATTGATGTGTGGTCTGAAAGGATACCTGTGCCATAGTCCTTCATGGCTGTGGTGTCCATTGCTGGCCAATAGATGTGCATGCCCATGAGTGGGCTTTCCAGGCTGTGGTCATGCCTGCTTCGTTTAACTCCCATGTTGGTGTTTTTCTTTCCCCCGTTCTTTGTGATGCACTATGACTTGAAGTTTGAGCAAGGCTGTGTTGTGTGTAGAGCTGAGTCTTTCTGGCCTGGTAGTGTACTTCAGTGGCAGTGCTGAGTGTCTCACTCCCACTCAGCGCTGCATGGAACTGGGAACAAGTGACAGCTGTGGCCACTATGAGCAAAGAGTCAGATACAGTAAAACTGGCTGTCCGCTTCGACACCTCCAACTGTCACAGCAGCGGGAATGGTGGGAGCAGGGAGGGCATTTACCAGAAAGTTTTAAAAGATGACTTTAATAAAAAAAAAATATTAGGAATGAAGAAAATAGAGACTGGAAATTCAATGAAGAGGTAGAATATTCAAAACTGGAAAAAGCGGGATAGGTGGAAAGTTAAAAGGGAGGGTTATGGATTAGGAAAAGGAGAGAGTTTATAGACCCAAGATTCAGGAAACTGATGTGGGAGGACCACAAATTGAAGCCAGCCTTGTCTCATAGTTCCAGACAAGCTAGAGATACATAGAGTGATACACTGAATTCAAAGGAAAACAAAACAACCACTACCATCACCATCACCACCGCCGCCGCCGCCGCCACCACCAATAAAGCCCTTCCTGGCCTTAATGCTGTGGAGGGAGGTTATTCCAGGTCCCCTCCTTATCTCTGGTTTTTTAATGAGGTGTGCTCTGTGGGGAGAGCCAGTCATGTGCTCTTTCCCTCTCCTCCGAAAGTCACTTCCTTGAGCACATAACAGCTGGATACATGTCACAACCATGTGGCATGTCTGACTGTTTTAATCAGCACCCCCCCCCCCCCCCCCAACATGGAGTCCACAAGTCTCAAGTCCAGAAAGCCTTGCTCAGTTATTGGAGGATGAAAAAAATTATGGGCTATTTCAGAGAAGAGACAGTGATTGTCAGCATCAGATTTTGCTGGTAGATGAAGGACCGAGAAAGGACCAATTGCATGTAGCAATGTGGAAGCACTCATGAGCAGTTTTGGAGTGTGGTGGGAGGATGCCTGAGTGCAGTGGACTGTGGGAGATGAGCCCGAAGCAACAAGCATATTGATGATTGAAAAAAAAGTTTATGTGTGCACATGTAGGTGTGTGTCTGTGCCTGTAATGTGTATGTATTTGGAGGTGGGAGGACAACCCCACATGTTACTCTCAGGAATGCTAACCATATGCTTTGAGACAGGGTTGTTCATCGACTCGTAGTTCACTATCTAGGCTACACTGGCTGGCTTCATAGTCCCAGGGATTCTCTAGTCTCCTCAATGCCAGTGCTGGGGTTACAAGTATGTGCCACTGGCTGTGTAGCAGTGGCGCATGCCTTTAATCCCAGCACTTGGGAGGCAGAGCCAGGCGGATCTCTGTGAGTTCGAGGCCAGCCTGGTCTACAGAGTGAGATCCAGGACAGGCACCAAAACTACACAGAGAAACCCTGTCTTGAAAAAACAACCAAAACAACAACAACAAAAATAAGTATGTGCCATCACACATGGTGCTTTTTAAAAAATGCCACATATATATATATATATATATATATACATACACACACACACACACGTATATATAATTGTACTTACCCCGTGAATATGTACACTATTTTGACAACTTTACGATTTCTTAAAGGTATGTGTGTGTGTGTGTATCTGTAGAGAATATTCCTAAATTTTGGGATGGATAACATCAGTTCCCCCTTTTTCTAATTATTTTTAAAACATTCTTTTATAATATAATTACAACATTTGTCCCTTCCCTTTCCTTCCTCTGAAGTGTCTCATATACCCTCCCACCTTTCTTCCTTTCAAATTCATGTTTCTCATGGTTACTGCATGTATACATATATGTTCCTGAATATAACTGTGCAGTCAATAAAACGTTACTCGTATGTCTGTTTTCAGTGCTGACCATTTGGCACTTGCTAACAATTGATGTGCTCAACCCTGAGGAAGACCATCTCTCCCGCTCCCAACTATCCTCAGTTGGTTATAGTTCTTTGGGTAGGGTTGGGGCCACATGTCCTCGTCCCCATTGGCATATCTACCAGAGTCGTTCTTGTTCAGCCCATATTAGGCAGTCATGTAGGTGAGCCTAACTTTCGACATTACAGGAGACATCTCACAGCAAACTCCCTGATCCTCTGGCTCTTACAATCTTTCCACTCCCTCTTTGGCAATGCTCCCTCTGTCTTAGGTCTGCAAATGTTTTGTAAATGTATCTGCTGTGACTGGGCTCCACAGCTCTGCATTTTGTTTGGTACACATGTGCTTTTTATCTGGTTCTGGCCATCAAACTCAAGTTCTTAAAAGCATGCCACTGACTGAGCCATCCCCCCTTCTTACCAGTTCTTTAAAAACATTTGTGGTTAAGATGATTGCAGAATTGATTTATCAATTAGAGGGTGAGAACTATGTGTTTAGCATTTGTAAAAGCAAATCATTCTGAGACAGCTGTTAAAGCCTCAAATGTAACATCTGGCTTCTCCTTAGTGTGTGTTTAGGAGTATTGGTGGTAGGCTGGACAGAGACTTCTTGTCTGTCCTGGGGGCATGATGGTCAGGCAGATCTCTTGGACAAAATGAGGTCTGAGAAGACATGGCAGGTAGACAGGGGAGAAGGAAGGAGTCCTGAATGGAGATACTAGTGCCGTGTGGGGCCCACACTAGGTGGGCTGGGAAAAGAGGTGTTGGGGAAGAGGCTGTCATAGAGCAGATGAATGGAAGGCGAGATCTTATCTCCAGGAGTCCTCAGACTGAATTCCTCTGAGTCCTTAGCCAAAAGGGCCTTAGTTCCTGTCTCCTCGTGCCTTATAAGCCTTTCTCCACCCAGCCATTTCATTTCCTTCCTAGTGCTAGGATTAATCGCATGTGTGCCTCTCAAATTACAAGACGTGTGTGTGTGTGTGTGTGTGTGTGTGTGTGTGTGTGTGTGTGTGTATGTGTGTGTATGTTTAAATGCACCATACAAGAATATTTATTTGTATATTTATTTATGAATGACAGGGTTTTTTTTTTGGTAGCTGTGGCTGTCTGGGAAACTCACTTTGTAGATCAGGCTGTCCTCGAACTCACAGAGATCCACCTGCCTCTGCCTCCTGACTACTGGGATTAAAGGCATGTGCTACAGTTGCCTGGCTAATATTTAAAAGTTTTAAGTGGTATCTTTTTTTCCCTTTCTCCTTTCTCTCCAACTCCACTTTTGAGCAAAATAACCTGCATATTTGATGGGCTGCTTTAAATAGTTCATTATGCACATGTACATGTGGGCCGGGTTTGATCTTTTTGAGCATAGGTTCACAACACAGCTTTCTTGGTCCGTGTGCTGGTTTATCAGCAGCTCTGTCCATTTATTCAGGCCTGTTGGAGAGGAGCGCATTGACTCTCCAGTGTATGCAATGTGCTATCTGCAGATTAACAGATACATGAGGGTTCAGATGCAGAATAAAGTGTTTTAACTGATTGCTTTGTCGGGGTTCTTACATAGTTTGTGTGTCAGACAGTGGAAAGTCTGATCTACTTAAGAGAAATCAGTGTCTCTGAGGCCGTGAGTTTTCCTGTCACAATAATGACATGGGGCCAAGGGGAAGAGAATATGTGAGTGACCTAATCATAGAAGAAGAGGAAAACTGACTCTCCCATGTGTTGAGCCCTGCCTGAAGTTTTAATTGGCTGTAATATTATTGATATTCTCTTTAATGGTCAGGAAGTTATTAGAGTTTAAATTGTTGAATTCCCTTGGTGCTAACGTATTTGACATTTTTGCTCTTTTGTTTAGGATCCAAACTACTGGATACAGGTGCATCGCTTGGAGCATGGAGATGGAGGGATTCTAGACCTGGACGACATCCTCTGTGACGTTGCTGATGACAAAGACAGAGTGAGTCCACGGCGGGGACAGTCTGCTCTCAAGGCAGTGTTCCAGGCTGAGAGAGAGTGGCGGGGAGGAGCCCTCCCTTCTGTGCTAGAACATGAAAAGTCACACAGCCACCCATTGCCTTCTGATCTGTGTCACAGCAGATGTGAAGGACCTCACTGCCCCATGCCAGACTAGCGATTCTCCTGATACAGAGGATTTAACACTTACTTTTTAACACTTTTGCATGGCAACTTTTACAGTGGAAATTCAACAGAGCATCCTTTGCCATCTCCCTTATTTTTGCCAAACACAAGCTCTCTCTTGGCAGCGCAGGTCCGTCATAATGAAGAACTTGTTTCTGATCTTGTAGGATACATGGAGTCTTCTAGTTCTGGTCCCAGTGCTGGCTCAGAGATGGTCCAGTGTGACGACTGGTCTACTTGGGCCACTGTCTTGCTACACGTGGGTGTGCATGCTCCAGGCATTTTACTTTGTGATGTGTGTGCTTTCCTCTCACAAAACTGCCCTCCGGCTGCCCCCGGTCTGTGTCTCTTCACTAGCAGCTTGAAGGTGTCACAATCATAGCAGCCCATGCCGGTTTCTGCTTGCCGACTGTGTGGAGGGACTGGGGAGGAGAGTAGCTCCTAGCATGGTAAGAGTGTGTGCCTGGGTGTTGGGCTCTGCACAGAGAAGTCAGCAGATTTTTTATTGTAGTGAGATGATGAGAGAGGCTGGGCTTAAAGAGCTTCTTGCCCACACCCCCTGTTGTGTTTGGCTTGAACTGAAGTTGCACAAGGGCTCCCAGCCACAGACTCAGTTGTATCACCACAGCAGTGCTGAGGTAGCTGTAGATGGCCCCGTGTCCTCACCCGACTCCAGTGTTCGCACAGGGCGTTAAACCGGCCGGGCCACTTTAGAGGACCACAGGATTGCTGGGACACTCACCATGACCGATGTTCTGCCTCCCTCTCCGTCCATGTTATTGCTGGACCGAGCTGGCGAGGGCAGCTGCTGACTCTTGCACAAGCCCATGTTTCTGGTAGTTGGTCTCATGCCTGCTCTGAATTGGATAGGAACCCTACATACTTTCTTGAAATCTCAAGAAAAACAAACATTTCAGGTACAAATACTGAGAAATTCAAGGAGACCTGACTTACCAGCACTCACCATGGCGGGTTTTGTCTTTTGTAGCCCCCAGGAGCCAGGAACATACTGTGTGAAAACAAAACAAAAAAAATCCAAATCTTTTAAGCTTGTTTGAAGTTTGATGGTTTTCTTGGGTGCCATTTCTCTTATTTGGGGTTCTCATTTAGCAGGCTTCACTCTCGAGTGATTTACTTTAAGCCCTGTGAAGAGTCCTAAAGCTGTGGTTAGTTTGTTGTTGGTTCAGTTCTGAAGCTGAAAGTGACTTTGGGGACCAGAAGAATTCATGGTGCTTTCCTGACCATATTGCTAGAAATCCACTGCTGTATTGACTGTTCTGGAATTACTTTCTGCTCCTTTATTTTCCTTGTTCTCGTAACTGGGTAGAGTGCAGTCCAAGTCACTAGGTTGAGATAGTTGGTGCTTAGACCTTTGGGACAAGGTGTCAGTCAACACCTGGAAGCCATGTACACTTAACTGTGTGATGACTAAGAGCCAGGAGCAAGGCACACTAGATCTGCCTGTTAAAGGCTTTGCATACCTAAATCATAGGATCAGTAAACTGGATTTTTTGGCTTTGTAATCTTGTTTGAATCAGATGATAATAAATCATACATTCTTTAGTGTTAGAAAAAGTTTGAAGTTTCAATAAGTATAATTATTTGTAGTTTCATATCATGATTCCTGAAATAAATTTCTTAAGTAGAATGCTAAAGGATACAATATTCCCAAGTGAGAAATAACTTATATCAGTGTTTTCTTTGCTGAGAAATAATTGCTTTTGACTTTACACATTGAAGGACTCATTAAGAGTCGTAACTAGAAAACTCTATTTACAACCCAGGGCTGAGGATGTAGCTTAGTAGAATGCTCGCCTAGCTTGTGCAGAGTTCTGGGTTTTAGCTCCAGCTTCCCTTAAACTAGATGTGGTGGTACACATCTGTAATCCCAGCACTTGGGAGGATCAGATGTTCAAGGCCATCCTTAGCTACTTAGCAAGTTTGAGATGAGCCTGGAGTACCTGAGGCCCTGTGTCAAAGTACTGATTCTTCCAAGCAAGGCCAGCAAGGACATTACTTCAATGAGTGAGGTGGGGATACATCCTCTGCTAAGGGTGGGGAGACCACTTCCTCAGGCAAAACAAACCTTCAGGATCTGAGGGTTCAGTTTCCTGAGTCTTGCTGGAGTCTTCGCACATCTTCATCCTGTGTTACAGGATCCCACTGTTTTCCAATTTGGGCCCTTACTTTATCTACCAACTCCCTTTGAAGTTGGAACTTAATTGCCTTGGAAGTCAGCCAGTTGTATAATGAGGACATGGATTTGATTTTCAGTGACTTGTGCTTTCCAGCCACTGGAGAGAAGATTCTCTTCCAGAACATACTCAGATACCTTTTGTGCCTCTGGATCCAGTTAATTTCATCACTGAGCTCATACTTTTCCTTTGTCACTTTGTCTAAAGATGCTAGAATCAACCAGCTAGCACTGTTGTTTTCCTTAGGCTCAAAACTTTTGTGTACAGTCCCTAAATTCCTTGGCTCCTCGCAAGAGGTGAATCTGTAGTATCAAATGCATTTATTTTGCATTATGCTTTAAATAGTTCTCACAATGGACTTTCACAGCTCTCCATGCTACCAGAGGAGTCTTTAGTAACTGTAGGTTTCATAGAGTTGGAGAGCCAGCTTCAGATACCACTAATCCACTAGAGAAATTCATCCCCACAGTTCTGTTTCTCTAGAACCACTTCTGGGATCATGAGTCTGTATCTGTCAGGGTTTGCTAAAGGAGTGCTTGTGTGCGTGCGTGCGTGCGTGTGTGTGTGTGTGTGTGTGTGTGTGTGTGTGTGGAGGGGATTTATTAACATGCCTTACATGATACAGTTCAGGTAGCCCAACTGTGGCTTCCTTACACTGGAGAGGCTGGGAATCCAATAGTTGTTCAGTTCACAGTGCTGGATGTTTCTGCAGTTCCAATTTGGCACTGAAGGTCTAGTGATGTTCTGGAGAGTTGCTTGTCTTCAGTCTGCATTGGAAACTTGAGCAAGTTGGTTGTTAGTGTTGTAGCAAAAGGACAGATGAGCAGCAAGAGCAAGGCAAGCACACCAGAAACAAAGCTTCCTTCTTTCATGGTCTTTGATGTGAGCTGTGACCTGAAGGTGCTGCCCACGTTCACGGTGAGTCTTTCTGTTTCAGAGAACCCCAGTAAGAAAATCCCTAACCAGAGTGTCCTTGTGTTTTAGTTGATCCAGTCAAGTTGGCAACCAGAATTAGCCATCAAAGGTCTACTCCTTGTCAACTTAACACCCAATCACATTTCCTTATGTCATGCTTAATTTCCAAATGAAAATAATAGCAAAATCAGAATTCCACCTGCAGTAATATAACTATTCTTGCGTATAACCACAAATGTACTACGTATTTTAAGTAGGTAGCAAAGTCCTTGAGGAACGTTGAGTCTTTTAGTGTCTTATAACTTAAATATGATAGTACAGATTCACAACACTTAGCCACTAATATTGTCTCAACTGATGTTACATTGCATAGTAAAGAAATGGGACAGAAAACACAAAATTATGCTTAAATTATGTGCATAAATGCACACACACTTTAGATATTTTGAAACAGGATACATAGGAAAGAACCATGTCTGTTACATTTCTCTTTTCCGCCACTGGTCACGTGGCCTTAGCTGGTGTTTAAACCACCTTCCTTTACTACTCATTCTGTATTTCCTCCACCCTCAGCAAGCACCTCAGCAAGTCTTGGTTCTTTTCTTGGAAAGGTTACGGATATTTTCATTCCTGAAGGGTTTGTGTCCTCTGTCACCCTGCCTAGATTAGGCTGTTGGAGTTTCCCATGGACTTTATTCACAGGACACAGTAGCACCAAGAGATGCCCTAAAGGATCTCCTATACTCCAACATTATCTATCTTACCTCCATTGTGGGGAAGCAGTCCACTTTCCCCCAGTAGTCTGGGTCAGTCACCCCTTCTCACACTGTTATTCCTTCCTTAGCCTCTTGGTTTAAGGACATCAGAAGCCCAAAGTGGCAGAGGGAGGTCTGAGCTTCCAGTTCAATGGAATGGTTGTTGTGTCTCCTGGCAGAAACAGCCCACACTGGGAAAACAAATTTCTAGACCATCAAAGCATAAAAGGTCGCTGGAACAGGACACTCTTTTTTTTTGTTTTAAAGTGGGCCAGTGAGGGTGATAATGAGGAGAGCCATTCCCATCTCCACCCCCGTTCTTGGACTAGTGAGACTTTGGTATAGGTGAAACAGTACGATATATATCAGTCAGTGATTCAAAGCATGTAGCCTCTTTTGGAAAACCCTGTCCCAGCCCTCCAGGCTAACGACACCTAATTGGTGTGAAAACTGTGACTTTAAAGGGCCATTCCACTGTCCTATCAAGTCATCTGCTTCAGGATATCAAGGAACAAAGTAAGACCAGTGAATTTCATTATCGTGGGACACTGCCACACTTCTTTGGTTATGAAGTGAGTTTCTTGGTGAGAAGCAATACTGTGTGGGATGCCATGACAGTGGATAAGGCATTCTGTAAGTCCCTAAATGGTAGCTGTGATAGACGCATTATATGCAGGAAAGGCAAATCCATAACCAGAATAAGTATCTACTCCAGTAAGGACAATGTACTATCCTTTCAGTGATGGAAGTAGTCTGATGTAGTCAACCTGCCACTAAGTTGCTAGCTAGGCACCCTCAGAATGGTGCCATATTGGTGTCTCTGTTTTGGTCTCTGCTGCTGGCAGACTTGACACTCAGCAGCAGCCCTAGCCAGGTCAGCTTTGGTGAGTGGAAGTCCTTGTTGTTGGTCCCGTGCATAACCTCCATCTCCACCATGCCTTGTTCATGGTCCATTGGGCAGTGACAGGAATGATTGATTGTGGAAACAGGTTGACTGCCTACAGAATAGTTGATCCTGTCTGCTTGTTATGGAACTCTGCTGGCATCACTTTTTCATTATCATTCACGTGGGACATAAGTATCTCGGCACCTTTTGTCCGTTTGGACAGTTCTGTCCATGTACCTCTTCCCTAAACCTCTTTCCTCACCAGTCATGCTCCTTCCAAGCCACTGACCATTCTGCTTGGCAATTGGCTACAGCCCATGAATCAGCATTTAATTATCTATCTTGCAAAATGTATGATCATATGCACTGCCTGGCATTCTGCGCACCGTGAGGGTTTCTCTTCCTCAATGTCCTTCAGGGTTGTCCCAGAAAGGGCTATAGTTCTCGGGAGCCGTCCACATATTTATTGTATCTGCAGAGTGTGCAGAACTGTCAGAAACCAGACCCTAGTTTTCTCTTCCTCAGCCTGCCATACTCCATGAGGCTATAGGTGCATACTTGGAACTTTGTTGCAGGGGTAGGAACCATAGGTGTATGGGCAACTTTTCTTCCTAGTACCCTCACAACTTTGTTTTGGGCATGGTCACATACACACACACACACACACACACACACACACACACACACACACACACCAATTCATTTGATGAATTGCTGCTCTGCAGATCCATCTTTATGACTTGGTGGATCACACCTAACTCATGATGGGCAGTTCAGGTTGCAGAGTAACTTGGTGGCTCATTGTCACACATCCAGTTTCCACTAAGGACTAATAGCAGGCAAGAGTTGTCTCTCAACTACTGTGATTCACCTAGGGGAGCTGGCTAGAGACTCCAAAGAGCATCCCTGTCTGCCACTGCCACCTTAAGTACCATTGGATCTATCGGATCATATGGCCCAAATGGTGGAGCAGCCTGTACAGCAGCTTGGACTTGTTGATGCTCTCGGCCCTACTCAAAGCCAGAAGGTTTCTGAGTCACTTGATATATGGGCCAGAGTAACACACCCAAGTGAGGAATTTGCTACTTTCAGAATCCGAATAGGCCAGTAAACCTCCTCTACTTTCTTGGTGGTGTTGGGGTCCAGGTACTTGTCCTTCACATTGTTAGGACTATCTCTGCATGCCCTACATCCCTGGACTAAGGTAGGAGGCCCTTGGATTTTGGTTAGATTTATTTCCCGTCTTCTGATGTACATTTGCATTACCAACAAGTCCAGAGTGGTTGCTCCTTCCTGCCCACTCACTCTAGTCACTGTAATGTCATCAATATGGTGGACCAGTGTGATAGTTTGTGAAAGAGACAGAAGACCAAGATCCCTTCAGACTGGAGCTGGACAGGTGGCTCAGTGGTTAAAAGCATTGGCTTCTCTTCTAGAGGACCTGGATTCAATTCCCAACACTGACATAGCAACTCAACAACCATCTATAACTCTAGTTCCAGGGGATCCAATGCCCTCTCTGGCCTCCTTCTGCACGTGCATACATACTTACAGGGAAACAATCAGACTCGTAAAATAAAAAATAAAATTAACAACAACAAAACCCTTCGAACTAAGTTAAGACATAGGTCTGGGGAGTTAATATACCCTTGAGGTAAAACTGTAAAGGTATACTATTGGCCTTGCCAGCTGAAGGCATATTGCTTCTGGTGGTCCCAATGAATGGCTATCAAGAAAAAAGCATTTGCTAGATCAAAGCTGTGTTCCAAGTTCCAGGAGCTCTGCTTAAGTAAGGACATCACGTCTGGTTCAGTTGCTACAGTTGGAGTTACTACTTGGTTAAATTTTTGACTGTCAGCTGTCATTCCCCATGATCCATCTGTCTTCTGCACAGGCCAGATAGGAGAGTTTAAGGGAGATGTGGTAGAGACCTCTACCTCTGTATCATTCAAGTCTTTGATGTTGGCATTAATTTCTGCAGTTCCTCCATGGATGTGATACTATTTTGGCTCACCATTTTCTCGGGTAGTAGAGTCAACTCCAGTGGCTTCTGTTAGACCTTTCCACTCAGGGAACCAGTGTGGGAATTCTGTTAACGTCTAAGTGTAACTATCCCAATTTTATACTCTAGAACTGGGGAAATAGCCACAGGATGAGTTGGGGACCCACTGGATCCACTGGACCCACTGTGACTTAAACGTCTGTCAAAGTTCCTTTGATCATGTGACCTCTACAAGTCTCTAAGTAGGCCACAATGCTTTTTGGTGTCTCCTAGTGCCAGGGCCTGTTTAGAATTAGTATTCAGTAGGCCCCAGGAAGTCTGATTATTTCTTTCCCCCCAGGTACAGTTACCCTAGTAAAAGGCTGTAGGTCCCTCCAAAGAAGGATGGGCAGAAGGCTAACATCAAAACACTTTGGTATTGTAACAAGGTCCCCTGAAGGGGTTCTGGGTCTGTGAACTGCACGAGTCTGGGAGTTGGTTGATGAACTATGCTCTTCATTGCAGCCTTTGTTTTGTTGGCTTTAGAGTCATAGCTGAAAATGGAGGGGTTTTAGGTGATCAGGTTCATACCTGAGAAACAGGCCCCTCCATGGGTGTGGAGAATGAGGGGCAGGGTCTGTGCTCGTTGGCATCAAGGTGCTGGGAACCAAGCTGTCTACAAGACCAGCCAGTGCCTTTAATTGCTGAACCATCTCTCTAGCCCGAATATGGTTTAATTTTAGTAGAAATAATTATGGTTACTGGAAAAAGTTTGAATGTTCAGCATGAAGTGTTAATAATGTTTTTCTGAGAGCTGAATATAAGAATTTTTTTGGGGGAGAGAGTGTCTTTAAACTATCGACCTTAATTTTTTTCTTGATAATTCTATTTCTGCTTAATTCTAGTAGGAAGAAAGCATTGAGACTATCTAAATATAGCTTTGGAAAGAAACTTCTTTTGTGTTTTCAGCTTTTGTATGGCTTAGCATGGGGAAAGAATGATTAAAAAGTGTGATAATGTAAACTTGAAATACTTTATATAAGTAGAATTCACTAACCAGCTGTCTTGATTAATTTCTTCCTAATGGACTTATTTTAACGAGACTCTGAAGAAGGGAGCATTTAACTTAGCCATCAGTAGGAAACTAAATGGCTGGCTAATTAAATCAAAGTGACATTTCCTAGCACTTAAATATATTCAGCGTTCTGGGTTGGGTACCGTAGTTCAAGTGTCTGCAGAGGTGGAGGTGTTAAGGAGTGTGAAAGGTTAAAGTGGGTTTGGACGGGGCCATGACTCCGGCTGAGCAGTGGGGAGGGCACAGGCCTCCCAGAAGCAAGTAGGGCCTTTTTGATGGACACACCCTGGTTGGTTCAAGCTAGTCCTCAGCCTTCTCAGAGGAGACTACATAGACGTGCTGTCCAGGGCTACCTGGTTACGCAGGAAGAATGGAGAGTCACTCTTCCAGCTGTGTTAGTCATTGGGAGCTTCTGACGGGCTTCTCTTGTGTTGCTTCATACACCAGAGGCATTTTGTATTATGGTGCCTGGAGCCACATGGTCTGCCTTCAAGCACGCAGTCCTGATTTCCCTCCCCCGTGGCTTTGCAGTGTGAGCTTGGGCAGGCTCCTGAACCTCAGTTTTACTGTCTGTGAGTAGGGGTAATGATTAAGCCTAAGAACTGACAGAATGGTTTTGGATTGTGGTTGGCCCTGGGAAAGGTTCATTGCAGGTGCCCTTGGCAGTTGGTCACGAGCACTGCTCTCAGGGGTGGCGTTCCTTTGACACCAGCTCCTGAGGGTAGAGAAGCAAAGACTAACCTGGCTCTTCGGGGCATTCGCTTTGTGTAGGTGATGAGTTTGAGTTTCCTTTGCCTGTTCTTACTTTTCTGTCAGTTTCGTGAGGCCTGGGCTGGCAATGGAATTCATCTGTAGCTGCTGGACAAAACATACAGGTTTCTACACCTTTAGATTTCGACAGTTCCGTGTGTGTGTGTGTGTGTGTGTGTGTGTGTGTAAAACACCATATATACAAAACATCAGTCTATATATTCTTTGGAAAGAAAAGGAGCTGAGAGTCCAAGTTGATATTTTTGGTATTTGAGAACCAAAGATCATGCTGTTAAAAACGTCCCCGCTCCTCCATCCCCTGCTCATCCTTCCCTCCAGAAAAACAGGCAAGGATATAAGTAGTAATTATTAGTTTCTCCTTCATGCACATTTTCTGGAAATAACTTGGAACACTAAAAAGGATCATGCTCTTAGCTCACGTGTGGGGATCTGAAGACAACACGGGAGTTGGTTCTCTCCACCATGTGGGTCCCAGGGGTTGAACTCAGGTCTTTGACTTGGGGGCAAATGCCTTTACCTGCCAAGCCACCTTTTGTACGTCAAATGCACTCACTGTCTTTCAGGCCTTGCGTTAATTAGACTTGAATGTGTCCTAAAGCCTTGAGTTTAAAATTCAGTGAATTTATTAATTAATTAGTGTGTTCGTGTCATTTGTTTATGTCATTTGGTAGATGAGGGCATGCCTTGGCATGTGTGCACAGGTCAGAGGATGACCCCTGGGGCCAGTCCTCACTTCTGCCTTGTTTGAGACAGTGCTCACATTTGCATACACCAGGCTGGCTGTCCTGTGAGCTCAGGGGATATTCTGACTCTGCTCCCATCTCACCACAGGAGTGCTGGAATTGCAGACCCACCTTCATGTGAGTTCTGGGGATTTGAACTCAGATCCTTACGCTTGCATAGCAAACACTTTGCCTGCTGAACTGTCACCCCTAAAGTCTTGAGTTTTGTATTTTCTTTTTTAACTTTTAGATTTATTTTATGCATGTCTGGTGTTCCAGGGGCTCAGAAGAGGGCGTCAGATTCCCTGAAACTGAAGTGATGGATGGTTATGAGCCATCATATGGGTGTTAGGAACTGAACTCCATTCTTCTGCAGTAAGTGCTCTTAACTACTGAACCATCTCTCAGCCCTTAAGTTTTATATAGTTTTTTTTTTTAAATCTTGGTATAATCACCATTTTTGTTACAAATTTTCATAGAATTCATTACTTTATAAAGTCTTATGTCTCCAATTTCTCCTTATATAACCCTTCCCCTTCTCCTTCCGGAAACCCTGAGAATGTCCCTTAGGCCTGGCATAACTAGGCTAGAACTCTCCCACAGAGCATCCCCTCAGCCCTCATATCTCCCTTGCATGACCTTTTGGGAGAGAACATAATCAGAGCCTGCCTTCCCTTGCCTGGTCTGAGGAAGGGTGTCTTAGAGCCAGAGTGGACGGCAGTTGTGCATTCTTAATTCTGTGTTTCTCTTAATACAGTGTGTGCACTTGAACATCTGACCGTCCATTTCTCATTCATGGAGGAGGAGAAAGTTCTCAGAGCTTAAGTCTAGTGGTCCTATGAAGAGGCCCTGTAGTGAGGCGGGAGCTGCGTTGGGATCTTGTCTGGAGTCCCTGCTGCCTTGTTTCAGATGATCTAGAGACTTCCTTGACTCTGGATTTACTCATACTCAGCCAATGCCAGGGTGTGTTGCTACACCCAGTTTTAGTCTTGACAAACTACCAAGCCTGTTTAACTGGTGAAGGGTGTTTTAATTTAGTGCTTTGGGGGCTGTCCCTGGATGATCTGAGTTCCACAGTGTCCTGTGTCATCTCGGCCAGCTTCCAGGGTGGACTGTGTGGATCAGCTGGAGCCTCTCCCCCTGCTTCAGGCCCGTCTTCCTTGCTGATCGCCAAGGAAGTCATAGACTGGATGTTTGGGCTTTGAGGACTCTGGGGAATAATTTTGTTCTGTACTTAGATTCTCATTCTGGGGCATCTTGGCTTTCCCCCCATCACCTGATGGCTAGAAATGGCAGACCAAGCCAGGCAGAAACATACAGGGAAGTATTTCTCCTTCTCTGGTGCCTCCAGGAAGGACTCAGTGAAGGCCCTGCGGCTGTCAAGGTCTTTGAATCTCAAAAGATCCACTGCAAGAGTCAGCAAAAGGCAGGTTGGTACAGAACTTTCTGACCCCTTTAAACTTCCTTGAGAGTTGAAAAAAACCTCCTATTCTTTTCTGTGTTTATTCCTTAACATTCTTTGAACAAAAGCTTCTGAAGTAGTTTGAACACCTCTGTCTTCAGTCTTACTGGTGTTTTCTGGGCTTCTCATTTCTCTGTGTTATTTGTGTGTCTGTTCATTGCTTACACAAGTGTCAAAGTTGTGTCTTACAAATAACACTTGTCACGTTACTAGAAGATTCCAGTGTCTCAGGTGTGATCTCCCAAATAGGACTTTCAGGGATATATTTATGTTACCAAAACATCCTGCAGAGAGGATTAGATAACTTTTACATGCAGCAAAACGCTGGAATACAGTAAGCCAGTATGTTCACTTTCCTACAAGTACTATTTCATAGAGGTATAGTACAATTTATTCCTTCTGCTTTCAGAGTACTGAATGAAAACGATAGGAAGTAGGTGCGGCTGTGCTTTCCTGACATTTTATTTTACTGTTTGTATGCTGTTATATGAATTGAGGCTGTTGAAACAAGATGGGCTTGCTCTGCATCCCAGCTGTGCCGGTAGTGATGCTCCTCTGGGCATGAGCTCCTGGTTCCTTGCTGGGTGAGGTCTGCCTCAGCATCCGCATCTTCTCAGCATCCGCCAAACCAGCACTGCCTGCATTCTGCTCAGTCTTGAGTCTTTCCAGTTTCTCCTTACTGCCCTTACAGTCACAGAGGCCATTTGTATGCTGGAAGCAAATCAGAGTCACTCTGAATCCGATTTATTTTATTTTGAGAAATGATCTCATGTAACCCAGGCTGACCTCAAACTCTATGTAAATTGAGGATGGCCTTCAACTTCCAATCCTCCTGCCTATGCCTCCCAAATTCTGGGGTTATGGATGTGGGCCACCACTCCCAGTTTATATAGCTTCTTGTATGCTAGACAAGCACTACCAAATGAGTTACAGCCTCAGCCTTCTAATTATTTTATAAATAAATTATTTATATATAAAGTGTTTATAAATATTTTACACAATTATTGTTTATAAATTTCAGCAGAAATCACAATAGCAGATGTTTTGCAGTTAAATATTTTTAGCATTCCTGATTTATTTCTACTGATAATATTTTGTTTGGATCAGTGTAATTTGATGAATCTTAAAACCTGTTATCTATCTGTCTGTCTGTCTATCTATCTAAATAATTAAACTTTCTACATAGAGTACATGGAATGTATCAGGAATGAGGAGATCAAGGCATAGCCTTGAAGCATCATTGATAATTCCATAGGTGGAGGTTTTCTCCTCTGGCTAAGGAGGAAGTGAAACTGCCTGACCCTGAGGGTGCAGGTCTGTGGGCTGATGTTTGACACCTGAGTGTTTTGGTCTCAGGTAGTAGTCTGGAAAGGACTGTGGCAACTTCGTGGTGTCAGACCAGTTCTGCCAGAATCTGGTTTGTTAATTGAACTGTACTGTGCACTTGTAACCCCCTGCCCTCATCCTTCTCCTTGCTCACCCAGGGGTAATGGTGGCATTGTCCTGTTCTTGTAAAACACACTTGTAAGTGATTAAATTCTGAGCTGTTAGCAAGATGGTGTTAATTTTCATCCTAAATATGAGGCGTGGCTTTTGGAAGGTTGCATGAGGACGTGGGTTCACGAGAAACCCTCAACCTGTGTGAAGACACGGGGAGTGTTTGTTTCTGACATCACATAACACTGGCAAAAGAGAAAGCAGTTTCCTTTGCTGTGAAGCATGAAGCAGCCCCTCTACAGAGCATGGTTTTCCTCTCCGGCGGAGCCAGCATGTCAATCATAGAAATGCTAAGGTTGGAACTGTTTTGTTTACATTCCTGGGAAAAGGAGGTGTGGTTAGAAAAGTAATGCTCCCTCAGATTTGTCAAGAAAATTGAGATCATGTATTAAATTGAAAAGATAGCATCTGGTGGTGCCAGTCTGTAATCCTAGCATTGTGATGAGTGCCCAAAGCCAGCCTGGGCTGCAGAATGAGACCCTTGTATCCACAGCAGAAGTGGACCTCACCAACTCAATAACCCCATGAGAGACTAATGATCACATGTGGGGACAGTCTCCTGGGTGAAGACGTGATGGGTTTATTTTATAGGATGCATGGTCCAAAGTTCTCAGCAATATCTGAAAATAGTTTTTTATTTTCATATTTATTTATTTTATGTGTATGAGTGTTTGGATTGCTTGTATGTATGTACGTTATTGTTTGGTACCTGTGGAGGTCAGGAGAGGGAGCTTGATTCTCTAGAACTGGAATTTAGAATGGTTGTGAGCCACCATGTGGGTGCTGGGAACCTAACCAGATCCTCTGGAAGAGCAACTAATGCTCTTAACCACTGAGCCATCTCTCCAGCTTCCTTACTTAACTTTCAAGTCCCTTTGTCCTAACACAATGGAGGTTTGGGGTTTTGTCTTTGTATGTAAGTATACATAGACTGTATGAAGTTAGCATACCCAAGTGTGTCGTCTTATGATTGTCCCTGTTACTAGAAGGTATATGGAATAGAAATATAGTCAGTTGGATTTAGTTTTGTACGATAATTATATTATTTTTAAAGATTTAGTGTGTGTGTGTGTGTGTGTGTGTGTGTGTGTGTGTGTGTGTGTATACCATGTGTGTGCAGTACCCTCAGTAACCAGAAGAGGGCATTAGAAACTGGAGCTGAACATACAGATGATCATTAGCTGCTATGTGGGTGCTGGGAACTGAACCCTGCTCCTTTAAAAGAGCAGTAGTGCTGAGCAGCTGAGCCATATCTCCAACTCCCACAGTTGTATTTTTATGAGTCTTTATCTCCACTGTGGATACTGCCACATGTAGTTAATGAACAATGCAGACAAATAGATCTGCAAGAACTCTAGAACTTATGTATGTTCTGGCGAAATGTCCTATTAGGAAGCTACTTGCTAGGAATATATGCAAGTATGGTTTTTGTTTGTTTGTTTGTTTGTTTATAAGGTGACAGTAATTTTGTCTGCCCGTTTCATTTGTAAAAACATAATGACTTAAGATTCTTAAATGGATCATTTAAGTGTGGCTTTTCTTCACTGGCAGAATTACTTCTTGGCCCTAGAGAAAAAGGTGGTACTGGCAGCTGATGTCTCCCTGACTTACAGGAGAAATGTGTTCCTGATGAGTCTTGTGACACCATTTTTTCGCTGTGTAAATATTAAGATATATGGATCTTAATTTCTACCTAGTCCTGTGTTGTACTTGGAGTTTTTGCTTCCTTAGCAACCTCCGTTAATGTGGTTTCTAAATTTGTATACAACTTAATTATTCCAGGGTGACATCTAATTTTTTAAATATTTAATTTTAACTTTCCCATAGTCCGTTAGGTAAAAAGGTATATTTATCAACAGTACTTTGCTCGAAACTAAGCTTTCCCTACTGAGAAATTCCCAGTTTTTAATCCTCATTGGAGTGACCTAGGTTCTATGTGGGGGCCGTTTTTTTTTTGTTTTTTTTTTTCTTGCCACAAAACTGTGAATTGACTAAAATGGGGTATAAAAAGTGATACAGACTTGAAGGAAAAGAGTTAATAATGTAACTTTATTCATTTAAATTAGGATTTCCTTGTTTAGCATACACAAAACCCTGGATTCAGTCCCCCAACCTACATATACTGGGCTTTGTGGTGCAGGCCTGTAATTCTAGGGCTTGCGACCAGCACTTCAAGGTTATCCTCTGCTACACAGGGAGTTTGAGGCCAGCCTGGGCTATGTGAGACCTTGTCTTACAAACACCTCCACTTTCCCACCAGAAACTATGACGTCTTGATTTCAGTATTAACTCTTTATCATCTCACCTCAGGCTACGGACAGCTGTGGACCTGGCTGTACATCCCTGGAGCATAGTGACACTTCCTTCCCCGGCCACTCCCTAAAAGGGAGTGCTCAGTATTGGCAAAATACTAGTACACATTGCAGTTTGGTAAGAGATGGGTAGGGGGGATTCACTGACCAACTCTACTTTGGTGCAGTCCTACAGCATTATATCCTAAGAGCTAAACAGAAGTTTCATGGTCACAGTAATAATTTTAAACACTAGTAGGAACCCCAGGACTGGCAGTGTTAGATGTTCACTCTTCAGTAGATGCAGCTTGGAGCCAGAGGGCCTTGCTCTGCATCCTGGCTGTGCTGGTTGTGAAGCTTCTCTGGGCACAAGCCCCTGGTTCCTTGCTGGGTGATGTCTGTCTGTTTTGGGGGTTAGCTTCTCAGCATCTGCTGAGCCAGTGCCGTGTTTGTTCTTATATTGCATGAAGTTTATGAACAAGTGGGATCTGTGGGTAAATGCTAACCAGTCTAGCCGTAGAAATTAACGAATACTTAGAAACTTTTGTTTTGGCAGGGTTTTTATTGCCAAAACGAAACACCATGACTGAAAAGCAAGTTGGGGAGGAAAAGGTTTATTTGGCTTATGCTTCCATATTACTGTTCATCACCAAAGGAAGTCAGGACAGGAATTCAAGCAGGGCAGGGACCTGGAGGCAGGAGTTGATGCAGAAGCCATGGAGGAGTGTTACTTACTGGCTTGCTCCCCATAGCTTGCTCAGCCTGCTCTCTTATAGAACCCAGGACCACCAGCCCAGGGATGGCACCACCCACAATGGGCTGGACCCTTACCCCATCTATCACTAATTAAGAAAGTGCCTTACAGCCAGAACTTATGGAAACATTTTCTCAATTGAGGCTCCTTTCTCTGATGACTCCAGCTTGTGTCAAGTTGACATAAAAACAACCAGTACAACATCCCTATCTATTTTAAATTTAACACGAGTAGTGACTGACTCAGTCATCACATTTTGACTGACTCATCTCTTCCTGAATCGCTTCTGGTATCTTCTTCATTTTACAGAGGTTCAAGGCTCAACAATCACGAAGCAAGATGAGGATCAGTTTGTGGTTCAGCACTTTGTGGTCTCATTTGCCAGGTGCTCCCTGATTAGAGGTGCTAGATGGAGCCCAGTGGCAGGACAGACAGGGCTGGGCCTTGGCCTTTCTGCTGTTTAGTGGCCAAGAAGTACCCCTTCCTTCCAGTTCTTGCCTTTTTTCTTTTTATGATTCTTGGCAGCTTCCCCTGGCCTTTGGAGGACTCAACACAGCCTTTGGACACTAGCCTGTCTCTCCTAGTCCCTCCCACCAAGTCCTTTTGCTATGCATTTCATGTACAGCCCAGCATGTGCCCCATCCTTGCGGGCTGAGTCCTACCTGCCAGGTGCCTCTTCCAGCTGACTCTGGGGTTTGGATGGCTCAGTTTCCCTCTTTCAGCATGCTTCTCTCTCCAGGCTTGGCCCCTCCATGGTGCACTAGCACCTTAGGTCTTCTGTGTTGGGGATCTGTTTTCCCTGGTGGGTCTTTACTAGTGTACATCAAGTGATATTCAGAATTGAATAAATTAGGCTGGGGATGACTTTGGAAAACTCTCTCTGAGTAATATTGTAATGTGACACCTTCCTAGGCTTTAATGAACACCATTACGTGTTTTCATGTCCTTGTACCAAAGGCTATAAAATCTAAACAATCTTCTTAGAAAGTGGATGTGGCTAAGTTTTTCATTGTTTTGTTTTTTGATCTCCAGGAAAGTTAAATGAAGGTGAAAAAAAATAGGTAGCAGTGATGTGTTAATTAGCAAAATCTCATGGTTTGGGGCAGCTGGAATAAATAGTTATCAGTTAATTTAAGGACACAAAGTGGGTTTTTATTTTGACAGAGATTCTTTTATCACCAAATGAATCCCAGACTCCCACAAGCATCTTTGAATTCCAGCTTTTCTTTCTCTGTCTTTCACCTTGAAACTTAGGGGAGCATGAAATGGTATTTGAAAGCGTTCACTTTTTTAATGTGGCATTTTATTTGTGTTTCTGCCAAGGCTCTGCCAGACCTGGGCACTGTGTGTAAAGGTTAGAGTCAAAGTTTGCTCCTGAACATGATTCCATCCAGAGGGAAATAGAGGAAAGGCGCCAGCTTGGCCACCCCACTCTCCAGGCGCAGGTTTGAATATTCTGTAAATGTCACTCTCATGGCGCGTCCCCTTCAGGCTTCCACTGTGCCTTTGCTGGGCACTTTGCAAGTTTCCCCGCAGCATCTGTTCCCAGGTCTGAGCTTGCTAACAAGGCCTCCTACAGATAGCTGTGGGGACTCCTCCTGCAGCCTTGAGCTGATTCATAATGCAGGTCCTCTTAGTTCTCACTCACAGCATGCACGTAATTAATGAAAGGGACAGTCCCAGCAAGCTCTGCAGGCACATGAAGGTCCCTATGACCAGATGTTTAATTATCGTCGTTAGGAAGCATTTGAAATACCTGGCTCGTTCTGAAAGAAGAACCGGAAGGGGAAGCAGACCTCTTTGAGCCTTGTCAGATTGGTCCTTATGTATGCGAGGACTCAAGAGACAGTGGACAGAGCGAGACTACTCCCACCAGCTCTGTGGAAAGAGGTCACACTTACTGCCATCCTCTGAAGCCTGAATGCTCTCCCATTCCATTCATCCCTTGATTTCTTTCATAGTGCCAAGATTTAATTACTGTGAAAACTCGAACATTGATAGTTGCATCTTCAGTAACAATATTTAAGCTCTTTACAGACAGTATGTCATGTATTATCGTAATATTTCCTGGAATTTAGGTTAGACATCTCAAGAAAATATTGAGTGGATTGTGCTGTAGATGGAGACATACTTTATCTTAAAGGTGAAAACTAAATACTGAGTTGGAGAGGCCAAAAAGAGCCCCATATAGAGAACAGATAATACATTTTATAGTCAGTCCGTGAACGCTGTGGTTTTTACAGCTTATTAGAAGTTTTAAGTCCTCCTTGGCTACATATAAGGCCTGCCTGGGATACATGAGACTTTGTCTTAAAACAAAACAAAACACAAAATATTTCCTTATTTTTTTCTTCAATCTCCAATTTGTATACCATAAAACATTTTGCCTGTATGAGAGGTACATTTCTGGGCTATCCTTCTCAAATATTTGATTGAGCTCCTGTTGAAGATTATAATCAGAGAATTCATATCTGATGTGCAAAGGGTATCACTGTAATTGGTGCCTTGTCTTACCACATCACTCCTGGCCCTTAATTTTGTTCATTCTCATCATTTTGGTTTTTTTTTTTAAGATAGGGTTTTAAGATTGTGTAGTTCAGACTGTCTTGAAACAGGTAGCAATCCTCCTGCATCAGGGTCCCAGTGCTGTGATTAAAGGTGTGGGCCATGATGCCTGGCTAGTTCATCCCTCTTCTGAGGCTTGTGCTTATGGGATGGTTAAATTCTTAGAAACCGAATTTCTTCTTAGGTTACATATGGCCATACTGCCCCCTGGTGTTTCCTCTGTGCCTTGTTCATTTCTGCTCTCACATGAAAACCGGCTGTATCCTTCTATTGCTGCCCAGACAGCGAAGGTGTCTTTGTTTCTAGAGCTGCCCTTCCCTGTGCACTCTCTCAATGCATTTTGGATTTTTTGGACAGTACTTACATCCTTCACACATTCCACTCTTCTCCATTCCCGTCCCATGTCAGCTCCTACCCTCTATGTGCCTTGGAGAAACACAAGCTAGAGCAATGCCAATTGGAAATTTATGAATAAAACACACAAAGAAACCACTGGGAACTCAGATGCTACAAAGATATATAAAAACATACACTTTGAAAGGGCCAAGCGGGTGGCCCTAAAAGGTACATTATAATACTGTATTTGTGTTGTATACAGTTCAGACTCCATTTTTTTAAAGCAATGACGGTTGAATATGGGCTAAGGTCATTTCATTTTTATATATATATTTTGTGAATGGACCCATCTTCAGATCACCAGTATAACACAGGTAAGGTTGCAGAGTGACTGTATTAAAGCACGTAACATCTCTTGGTCATATAAGGGAAGTACATTTTTTTCTTAACAGATTGAAAAAAACAAAACAAAACATGTTTGAGTGGCCAATACAGCCAGGCCTGAGCATCTGTGAATTTTACATCCATGAATTCAACCCCAGGTCAGAAATATTCTGGAAGAACAAAAATAAAAACAAACCCCATTAAGCATGCAGACTTTCCTTTCTCTTTGTTCCTCTATGAACAATGTAACATGGCAGCTTTATCAGTAGCACTTTAATGGTCCTATAGATATTGTGTGATGCAGACATGATTTAGTGTAAGCAAGAGGAGGGTCAGTGCTTGCCTAGCTTAGACCAATACAGTGCTTGCCTAGCATGCACCAATACAGTGATACCATGATGGTATCCAATACCATATGCAGACTCTTGCAGGAGCCTGAGTTTTGCCCTGAAGTTGCATTTGCCTGTCATCATTGTCAGAGGTTGTGGACACACTGTGGCTTTCTCAGGGTCCTGTGGGGCAGCCTAGTCAGAGGCCAGGGATCTCTGGCAGGGTTTGTGTGGTTAATTCTGTGAAAAGTTTGCACCATCCTGACACCAGCAACTCGAGCAGCTACCCAGTTGGTACCTGTGGGATCCTGGAATCAGTGCCCTGTAGGTACTGAAGACTGACTGCATTGCTAGAGGTTTTTTATTTTTATTTTTTATTTTTTTGGTTTTTTCGAGACAGGGTTTCTCTGTATAGCTTTGCGCCTTTCCTGGATCTCGCTCTGTAGACCAGGCTGGCCTCGAACTCACAAAGATCTGCCTGCCTCTGCCTTCCGAGTGCTGGGATTAAAGGTGTGCACCACCACCGCCCGGCTAAGGTTTTAATGTGCTCAATGACGGGTCAGCGGAATTTGGGGTTCAGAAGAAGCATTTGTCACGTGCTCCAGTATTTCTATAACAGAAAAGAAGAAAAGGCATTAGGTGCTTAATTCTGTGGTTCTTGTGACTGGGGCAGCAGCTACAGGAGGGGCATTTTAAGCAGATGTGAGTAGTCAGAGTTAGGTTTTGATTTTTGAAGGGAAAGCTAACGTCCAGAATGTTTTGAAGATCTGGTCCAGGGAGGTCTCCCTCTCTAGGGGAGAGTGTGGCCATCTGAGACCTAAGGGGAAATTTGGTTTCTAAGTGGGCAGGGCATGGAAATGGGTGTGCTTATGTGGCAGCTCAGTGCCCTCATGGTAACCAGCAGCTTGGGAAGAGCCTCTGGCGGAAGATCTTGATGTTTTTGAGTCTGATGAGTGAGTAGATTTAGTGACACCAAGGAAACTGTGGAATAAGTAGGTGGGTATGAATAGATCTGGTATGAACTGTGATGACATTGGCAACATAGGCATTCTATTGACCGGGGAAGCTGTCCTGGGGCCAGTCATTTCAACAGCTGTGTGTTGCCGTAGATTCGCGGCTGTTTTTCCATGGAAAGTCATTCTGAACAGCAAAGTTTGGTACATTTACCTTGACTCTGTGTCCGCCTCTTAGTACACTTGTGGACAGTAAGTGTTCCTGTCCCTCTGGGTTGCTGTGAGGGGAGAGCCGTCTGGTTCCCTTACATACATCAGTTGCTTTTATTCTCATGTTCTTGCACATCCTTTCCCAGAAGTGAACAGTGGGGTTCTCTGATAGTTCTTTGAACTGTTTTTCACAATTTTACCAACACTCATTGGGTTTATCCTCACCTAATCCTCATGCAATCATACCCATATTTTTTTTACAAGGTTGTCAGTTTAATATTAAATCAATTAATAAAGACAAGGTGTGGATTGTTCTGTGAGCTCATGTCTTATGTTACTGGGGTGCATGCAGCTCATGAGTGTCCTTGTGTGACTAGTGTTCATGCCTGCACACCATGCGCGGGCTCTTCCAGGAGCCTGAGTTTTGTCCTGAAGTTGCATTTGCCTGTCATCAGAGTCAGAGGCAGCAGAATCTGCCTCACTGGCCAGAGGCTGTGGACACACCGTGGCTTTCTCAGGGTCCTGTGGGGCGGCCTAGTCAGAGGCCAGGGATCTCTGTGCATTTTCTTGTACAGCCAGGCCAATCTAAGTACCTTCCTTTGTCTTCAAAGAACGTCAGCTCTTGGCCATGGCTAGGCCATTCAGGCTCTGCTTTCTGCATCCAGAATTCATTGCGGGAGCTGTTTGGTCCGGAGGAGAGAGTTTGTTTAAACAGGGAAGGAAAGGAGCCCAGTCCTTTCAGGTGATGGTTACCAATCTCTGGGGAACTGAGCAAGCCATTATTGAGTGTGGGAGTGGAAGCTACAGGGATTCTTCTTTGCTGGACCATGGGCTCAGGAAGGGACAGTGGCTGGTTCATACTGACGCTTACGAACTCACCTTTTCTGTTTCAGTAGTTCCGCCCCCACACTTGGAACATACTCTGTTCTCTCTAAAATTAAGCAGCCTTGTTCCAGCCCAGGGCACCTTTTTTTCTCATTATCCTCCCTCAGAGCTCTGAGCTCTGCCACGCAAGTGAGACTTTCTCTGTCACACTTCCACCTCACCATCCCCATTTTCTTTAGCTGTCAACTTTTAAACAGTTCCTGACAAGTCTGCTCATGGGTTTTGTACAAACTCCTCTCTATGATTGAGGAGTCTGAGTAATCACTGTCCATGGCTGTAGTTAGACTTGGGCTGACTTAGTCCCTGCCACAGAATCTGCCTGCTTGTTTGATGCTGTTTAGGGAACCTGTGAATGCAGAGAGAGGCACATCTTCTCCGTGCTCCATGTGAGTGAGGCTGTTACAGTTTCAGTGAACAGTGCAGGAAGTGTGGGTTATTGTGAGGATGTCCGCTGGGACTTTCTGTGCCTTGGTTTTGCCTGTTCCTTCAGGGATACTGACCAGGCCTAACTCTTAGTGTTTCAATCGCACAATTACACCATGAAGTGTGAAATTTGCAAGGGAGGGGTAGAGAGTGGAACAGGAATAATGGGATTTCCGAGGAAAACCTGAAATGCATGTAGGAGGGAGATGACCAGTTAGCGGCCTGGTTCTGTGCTTCCCCATGCAGCATGTGAAGGGCCTGAGGAAGTGAACATGGTGCAGCCTTACCACAGGCCTCTCCTCAGTACACACTGTTGGATCTAGGCCCAGCCAGCCTTGGGCAGGTTCCCAGTGCTTGCTGAGTGTGGTTTAGTGCTGACGTCCACTCTCTGGGAACACGGTGGTTCTACACAGGGCAGTGATTACTTCCTAGTATCCCACGTCCTAGCTTAGCCCTGTGCTAGCCCTGGATCTAGGGAGGTGTCCATGTTCTGCTTCAGGTGAAGAGAGCCAAGTGGCACCGTAGTTTCGTCCTGAGGAGGGCCTGGGAGTCATCTGTGCTAGGGGGATTTTCTAGCATCTTGAAGACTGTTGTCACATTGGGTCAGCTGAGGAGGACTCCAGGTCCATGGGTGCCCAGGCTGGTAGTCCCAGTGGTTACTGAGCGTGGGGAGCATGGCTATGGTGGCTCTCCAGACTTCTTCAGTTTCTGTTCTACAGCTCTTTCCCATACTCCTGATTGTTTTTTAAAGGGTTGGACCTCCTGCCTCATCCTCCCAAGTGCCGAGATTGTAGGCTTAGACCACCACGCCCCGTTTCCCACTTTATTCCTTTCCTGTGTGTGACCACTTTGGGTTCGGTAGGAAATGCCTTGACTAACTTATGGATGACAGAGAAATAGCTGGTTCGATTCCCTTTTAGGAAGGAGACTCAAAGGACAGTTGGTGGTAAGGGAAAGAGACTGAGAGTAAGGGGTGTATGTGTCATTCTCTACTTAGAAAGAAAGAATGTGTGAAAAGTGTTGATTGCATTGATTTTTTTCCACTTGTAGTAGAAGCCCAATACTGTGAAAGGGAGAGGAGCATGTCACCATGTGGTCCATACATTCCATGCTTCCCTTATGGACACATAACTTTTCCCATGGTCACTGGATGGTGATTGGGGCTGCTTAGCCATTCCAATGCACTCATCGCCAAAGTGTGGCCAGGTACACTTGATTTTTGCCGCCTCCCCTTAAGTGATACTTTTTCCCGTATCAGACCTAATCGATAGTAGCATACTGACCTGGTTAGGAAGAGTTACTAAAACCAAGCTCTAAAGTCTCGGGTTTTACTAGGCTTTCTTTAACCATGAGGACAACTTGAAAAATGGTGACCTTTCTGGTTCTTCCCTCTGCCTGCTGTGGAGTTCATACTGCAATGCCCTGCCCTGGACCTCTGGAGGTATGCTTGGGACTGTTAGCTTTGTGGTCAAAGTGCAAATATAAGTAAATATTTGTGCAAAGCCAAGCCTGCCCTGGCTGCCTGTGGAGTTGTTGGTTGGCAGCTGTAAGACCTTTGAAGTCCTGAAATCTTCTGGACTTGGGCCATCGGTCCCTGCATTTGTAGTTCCGTAGGCATATTTAAAACTGATGATGTTGCTTTCCTGTTCTTAGAGGACTTGACAGTGGCTATAAGAAGTTTACTCTGGCTATAGTCCAAGGAGCAGCAGGAGTTCTGACCTAGCCAGGAAGTGTTAAATGATAGGCCATCTGAAGGGGCCATGTTTCTGTCCAAGTGTCACCTCTGAAGATATACTATTTCCACATTTTTGTGTGTTATTTGGATTGTGTAATGTCACAGGTGTCTTATCAAAGACACTAGCAGCACCCCCAACATTCACTACAGCTCTTGGCAGCAGGAGTAACATGAATTACATCAATATTACAAATAAACCATAAAACATTCATGAAAGTTGTTGGAATTTCAAGAATGTCTTTGATGCTGACTTAATGTTGCCACATCTGTTACGGTGGCTGCAGTATGTGTTTGAAGATGAGAAAGCATTACATGAAGCTTCAGTCTGTTTATATAAATAAGACATGGTCCTCACACCTGTGCACAGGCCATGCGGTGACCCTGGGATGAGTAAAGTTTTCCTGTTGATAAACAGTTTATTTGTGAGTATTTTATGGGAGATGCACATATTGGGTTTCTATCTGAGTTGATGCAGATCTGCATGCATCCTAAAACTGTAGGCGCTCCTGTGACCCTGCTCCTTGACATCATTCTCCGAAATTTTAATTTAGACTTCTGTTTTAGTTAGGATTTCTATTGCTGTGAATAGACACCATGGTCATGGCAACTCTTTTAATGGAAAGCATTTAACTGGGGCTTGCTTACAGTTCAGAGGTTTGGTTCATTGTCATCATGGTGGGAAGCATGGTAGCACACAGGTAGACAGGGAGCTGGAGAGGTAGCTGAGAATTCTACATTTGGACAGCAGGAAGAGAGTGACACACTGGGCCTGGCTTGAGCATCTGAGACCTCAAAGCCCCCCCCCCCACACACACACACTTCCTCCAACAAGGCCACACCTCCTAATAATGCCATTTCCTATGGGCCTATGGGGGCTATTTTTATTCAAATCACCACAGCTATGTTCTACCACAGTGGCTGCCAGTCTGCCTTGTACAGAGTTGGATTTCCAAGTGTGTTGCCCTTTCTTTCTTTGTGGAGTCCTTGCCCGAACTCACTCATCCCAGGATTTCTCTCCAGTAGTTCTTGTCAACTGTTAAAAGTCACTGACGGCACGTGAAGCCCTCACCTTTGCATGGTAGTTGGAAATAACAAAGTAATTCGGGCTACAAGGAGCTTTTTGAGACTATAAGCTCTGGCAGCGTTTTGATTTTGTGTCAGGTAAAGATCTGCTCATGTGTGCTCAAAGGAAAAACATCTTTCAAAGTTTCCATTTTCGCTGCCTTTATTGTTTTATGTGGTAGATTGCAGAATAACTCCAGGCTTGGGGAATATTTGTAAGATTGCTGAATTGCTAAAGCTTTGCCTGACAGACTCTCACAGTCGCCTGCCTGTGCACTTCACATATTCTGTGTCAGTAAATGCACGCTGAATACCTACAGCATGTCTTCCAGACGTGAGGTAGAGTGATATAAAAGACAAGCTGTCTCTGTGAAGGGGTGCAGCTTCCAGTTGCTACTTCTCACGTAGTAAGTCATAGGCCGTGCAAGTTTATTCATAGGAAGGGATGAATAATGGATTGTTCTTCAGATGTGGTTCTTAGATGCAGAAAAAAGATTGACTTCTCTTTGGGAAAATTCTTATTGCTGCATTTAAAGCCACAGGCAAAGTGAAGGACTAGCTGGGATTGGTGGTGTAGTCCAGCTTGGTGAGAGAGCATGTGCTTATGTAGAAAAAGACCACTAGCAGAAGAGAAAGGACAAAACATGTTATTTATAAAGCCTTTTGCTAAAACAAAAGTAAATGTTTTTGTATTTCTGGAAAATAAATACTTAGGTGCAGTTGGTGTGACTCCATTATCCGAGAGGACATGGGGTGGGGTGGAGGTGTTGACCGAAGAGGAGGCAGATCTACTCCAGAAGAGGGAGTTACTAAGCCAGCCTGTGAGTGCTCCCATCTAAACACCAAGCAAGTGCTCCCATGTGAAAAGCATCCCAGGATGGAACAAAGTCCTAGCGAGTCTGACCTCTGGGTTTTTCCACCACGGTGATGGCACATGCTGATGGCACCCTTGTCTGACTTCCACACGGCTGCTGTGCCCTCTGAAGTATGACGTGGTATCCGTGACTGCCAGGGTGAGGCATTGTGCTCTCTGGTGTTGCTCCCGTTAGGCAGGTTCCAGGATGCTGCAGTGCAGAACAGTGCCTACGTGGGGCAAGAGGAAAAGTTAGGATTTTAATTTGAAATGTAGTTGGGAGATTATTTGGAGCTTAAAGGTAAAATTTCAGCAATAACATACAGTGTTTTGTAAGCTTTTCATGGGGGAGTGGTCTGTTTCTCGTGAACCTGGACTTAATTACAGCCATCAAAAAGGTTTAGTCAGTTGCAGTCTCATCAGTAACAATCCAGAAACAAAGATGAAACACTATTGATGATTGTTATTTAGTAAAAAGATTTGGTTTTTGTGGTTTTACATCTTATAACTGCACATCTAGTTCCCGTTTCTCACCTGCCCCTTTCATGGTGGCTTTTTCAGGCCTAAAGAGGTTTTCTTGACTATTTTGGTTTAATGTTTTCCCCCCTAACAGTATAATCCTACATAAATACAGAGCAGGGGAGGAATCTGCACACGACACATATAACAACTTTATTACTCTCTTTAAACTTTGTCTTTTAATCTTCTAGCATTAGCAATGCCTTTGCTCTAGAAGCTAGGTACCTGATTCCTGTTGTGATTTTGAGACAGGGTCTCACTGTGTAGCCCTGGGTAGCTTGGAACTCAGAAAGATCCCCCTGCATCTATCTCTCCAATGACTACTTCCCTCCCACTCCCAGGGTCTTGCCATGTATCCCTGGCTGGCCTAGAACATGTGATCTTCCTTCCCATTTCTTCAGTGCTGGAATGAGAGGACTGTGCCAATAAGCTGGGCTTTTAAAAGGCTTATGTCATTGCATTTTTTTTTAAAGCCTTGTTATCTGTTGCTCAGGGTCTGACAGGTGCTTCCCTCTGGGAGTTAGCTGAGTACCTCAGCACCACAAGGAAACAGTGTGATGTGCAAGCTTCAGTCAGGTCAAATACATGACCTTACTCTTACTTTACTTAGCCCGTTAATTTCCTCTGAATTCTCAGCATTTTTATTGGATGCACCAAAAGGATCCCACTCCCCTGTCAGTCAGAGGAGACAAAGAGAATGTAAAGACTTGGCATAGCTTTGTCCCACTTCTTAAATGACAACACAGAAGTCAGGGTCAGCTCTCTTGCTGTTCTGAAGACTTGTCCAAGAAACAAGCTGACTTCAAGAATGCCAGGATTCTGTGTGTTCCGGTGATGACTGAAGCTCTTTAGCATGCCTAGAATCATGACAGTGACACCCACTCCTTCCTCCCACTTTTAATATGTCTGTTGAGTCATGTCAGCCAGTACCGGCTACATTGTGGCATCAGAGACCAAGCCTACACATGTCACATCAGCCAGATTGCTGCCAGAGTGCGTAGATGGCCCTTGGGATTGAGCCGTCCCTCACGTGAAGCCATGTGAATACTGACGCTGGAACAGTCCCACTGAGCTGAGTAAAGACGGTACTCAGCATGCTCTGTAGGTTTCCAGCTGCAGGAAGAGGTCTCCCCCAGGCTGCAGTCACAGGAACCAGGGTGTGTAGCTAGCAGATTCGACTCCAGCAGCCCAAAGGAAGAGGAATGAGTTTAAAGTTTGGATACTCTTTACTTTGGCTTCAGAATTCAGTAGCCAGTCTCTCTCTCTCTCTCTCTCTCTCTCTCTCTCTCTCTCTCTCTCTCTCTCTCTCTCTCTCTCTCTCCATGCATAGCATGAAAAACTGAAGAAATCTGTGTTTTTATGTTTACTTTCTTGTAGCTTTTCACCTTTGTACACATTATAATGCTAGCTGATGTATATGAAGAATGTCATTTTAAACTTGTGGCATCCTGAGTTAAGAGAAGCCCAGTGACACTGTCATTAGACATCAAAGTATAACATAGCAGAGTTAGAGAAGACCCTGGGGTGACACTGTCATTAGAAGTCCAAGTATAATATAGCAAAATTAGAGAAGATCCCAGGGCCTATTCTCCATTTATTTTATAGTTTTGCTACAACAGCCAGTAGCCTAGAGGATAAAGGTGTCACCCTGCTTTCACCTGTTCCTTAGGAGAAGAAAACTCCATGGCCTCTGGAGTATCACCTACCACATCTACCTGCGTTTCTCCATATCCATTGCTTCCACAGCAGGTGGTGGATGGGTATTTCTCCTGGACATGTGTTTTATGAGCTCTCTGTGTGCTTGGTCCATGGGTGGGGACATCAGGCTGATCCTAGAGCTCAGGCCAACCAGCCCCGTACCCTGGTGACATTCACCACGAACACCACACAGATGAATGATGCACACTGTTAGGGCCTGTAAAGGGAGGCCAGACCTGAGGCCTGCTTGGTATTGCTGTGCTTTTTCTCTTCAGTGGCAAGATTCTACCGAAGGAATGGACGGAGTTTACCAGTTGTAGGATGGGGAGATGTCTGAGGGACAAGGAGTGTTAGTCCTCCTGCAGAGGAGGCAAGAAGAGAGAGCTTAAGGAGGGTGTTCAGGGTCGGGGGCCAACTAGCAGCCAACATTCAGTGAAGGCTTGATGACTCAGGACTTAGCATAGTTCTAGGTTTAGTAAGGCATATTGTGCCTGTGAGATTTGTGGTGGACTGTAAACGTTGTGCGTCTCTAATAATGGCAGGCAGGGATAACACGTGACACCTAGGGATGACAAGACTGAGTAGCTGGAGGCATGGGTTCTGCTTTGGAGAAGCCAAGGAAGTTTGTCCTTTGTTGAGGTAACATTCCAGCCAAGTCCATTCAAGGCCTGTGCAGGTTTCTGATAGGGGCATTTTGAAGCCAAGGGGTAGGTGTTTTACTTGAGAGTAATAAGGTCTGTGCTGTGATCACTGGGGACTATTGAGCTTCTAAAATGCCAATGAATAAGGCAGGAAGGAGAGGACAGTTGTGTTAGCAATGGGAAGAGGGGAAGAGCAGGCAGACCCAAAGGGCAGTATACTTAGGAGGTGGCCATCGTGGCAGGCTTTGGTGCCACTTTATGCATGGAGGCCCAGGAGATGCAGGTGTGTAAGGATATGGTCATGAGCCTTTGTGTGTGTGTGTGTGTGGGGGGGTGTTGGGTGTGGGCTGGTGTCTCAGATGAAGAGTTCTCTTTCCTAGACACAACGTAAGGAGAGCCCAAGGTCCTGAGACATTCATGAAGCACATGATTCCTTGATCTGCCAGTAAAGGCCAGGCTTAAAAATTCAGCTAAATGCACACCCCCTACCCTCTCTGCCCTCCCTCATCCACGGTCAAGGTTCTCCAAACTTTCTTCTCCAAGCTTTCTTTTGTATCTCAGATGGATTGGCAAGTGCAGGAAGACTTTGGTCAATTTTAATTACTCACTGGCTTCCTGAATGTGTGTTCACATAAGTGAAATGCCTGTATTGGAGTTACTTTAATGATGGAGCATGTTTATGGTAAGGAAGTCGCCTCCTAGAGGAGCCTGGGGAAGAAACCGAATGTGTTCTTTCACCTCTAACTCCAGCCCACCCAGAACTAACAGTAAATGTTGATCTGACCCATATATGCTAAATGTATGGGAAAATTGGACTCAATGCATGGGTGGGCAGTCTTATCTAATTTTCCTTACAATTTTAGCATATAATTTGGGGTGTCTTACTCAATGCGTATGTTGTACTCAGCTCTCCCACCCCCACCCCACCCTCCAAGATAGGGTTTTTGTACGTAGCTCTGGCTGTCCTGGAATTCACTCTGTAGACCTTGAACTCAGAAATTCGCGTGCCTCTGCCTATTGAGTGCTGGGATTAAAGACATGCACCACCACCACTGGGCCAAAGCACCTTTTTTTTTATAATCAGAAAGTATTTATGTTTGTAAATGTATCATGTTCCCTACCTCCCTTTCCTTTTCCTTTTCCTTAAAACAACGCTGTATTAAACTTGTTTAAATAGATCTCACAATTAGCAAAGGAAATTATGGGTTATAGAGTGATAGATGTTGTCAAATTGTCCCTTAGCAGAATGCCATTTTCTTGATCTTTTTTCTTTGGGGCAAGGTCTGTCTATGTATCCAAGAGTACCCTTGAACTCATAATCCTCCTGCCTCAGTCACCTGAATGGTAGATTTACAGGTGTGCACTACCATGTCTGGCCTCAAATACTCCTTTAAAGGTATGTTTTATGTTAAGTTCCAGCTTCTCAGAGCATAGAGGCCTTGCAGAGAATCTTTGAGGATTCCTGTGCTGTAGCCTCTGCATCCTGAAATGCACAGGTCTGCTCATTCCCTGGGACCCCCAACACCTGCTGGAACAGCTCACCTGGTTTCTGTGGTGTGTTATTTCTGTACAAGAGGCAGTCTAACCCAGATGTCAGAATGTACTTCTGCCCCTTACAGAGAATTGTGAGAGGTTTGTGGAGGGAATATCAGCCTGTTGCTTTTTGTTTATATGTGTGGTATGTGGTGTTCATTGGGGGCAAACGATGTACTTAAGGAAATATTAAGTACGTTCTTAAACTTCTCCACAGGCCGTGGCTCCTTTCCCCCCTTTGTGTCAGTAGTTGGATTACTTGAGGATAAAAACTGCTTGTCAGGGTGAGGGAAGCTTGGATCTGTTTTCCAACCCACACTCACTGTCTCAGGTGTGCTCCTGGCATGAATGTCCCCCTTCCTGCTTGATTATGAACAAGGTTTCTAGTTTGTGAGTATTTCCTGTGTTTTGTTACAGTACTGGTGCTCGTAATACATATCCATTTCCCAGGCATACTTGTGGCAGAAACTTTATCGACCTTCAGGCCTGGTCATATTTGGTTCCATAGATGAGAAAGAATTCCAGAGCAGAGTCTGAGATACTATACCAGTAGTATGCGGATCCTAGGTGTAATTATAAACAATCTTTGAAATAAGCTCGTGTTTCATATTTTGTATTGCTAAGAATTGTGAAAGAAACTTTTATAAAGCATGTATGTGATAACAGGCAAAAGGAGTTTTCAGATGGCTGAACTTAGTTCATAACTGATTTCCAAATCAAAGAAAATGTGCTCAAGGCTTAGCTTCAGACATGATTTTGTGGCCTGAGAGTCAACTAAACCAGGGTCAAGTGGCTGGGCAGTTCTGTGGCTTTACCTGGGGAATGGAAACTCTTTGTCTTGTTTTTGGAGCATTTCCTTGATGGTCCAGAAGAGGTCGCTGTCTGTTTGTAATTGAAGGGTATTGCTGGATGATAAGTGACCCATGTCTGCATACTTTCCGGACCAAACTGGTTTGTTTTGTGAGGATGGATTTTATTTTAAGATGTTGTTACGGAGGTTATTGTAAGTATTCAAACAGCATTTGTGAGGTGTCTCTGGAGACCCCCCTGTTTCCTGCTGCCTGCCTGTACTGACTGGAAGAGACTGTTCCTGAACCTGCTTGATACCCAGCTTTTCCCCGCCCCTGTGGACTTGGTTTGGTTTTTACAAAGGGAATTTTACCTCTGTGAAGTTATGGAGTGATTTTGATTTTTAATGTGACTTTAATGTGTCATCCTCCAAAGCAGTGCGAGCTGGTTGAGCTTTATGTACTTATTTTCTGAAGATGTAGACATTTCTTTCCTTGCTCTGAATCCTGGAGGAATGGCTGCTGTTGTCGGCCTTCTCCTTTTTGCAGACAGGGTCTGCCCACCTCGGCCTGAAACATTGCTATTATGGAGCCCAGGCTGGCCTTGAACTTGTGGTCTTCCTCCTTAGCCTCTCAAGTGTCGGCATCGGAAGTTTGTGCCACGACCGTTGTGTGAAAATGGTCGCATCTTAAATCACACTGCCTCGTTGGAGGGTCCACTCTCGTTTGCCCACCCCGCTGTGTCTTGGGCTTTCTCTGTCCTTACCCCATGACACATGGTTGCATTCTGCGGATCTGGCTCGCCAGTGTTCTCTTGCCTGAAAGCTGCAATTAATTTGTGTATATGTTTGCACACGTGTGCACGTGCTGATTTTTGCCCTGGATTTTTCTTATTTAAAGGTTTTTAAATAGAGTAGACATGACTGAAGAGACACGCCTGCAGATTTGTTTTATACTAATCAGGTAACAAGACACTACTGAATTTTTAGTAGTGGTCTCTTTATTATTATTATTTCCCTCTCAAATCATCAGCCTTTTCCTCCTTTTGCTCTTTTTTGTCATGGTTCCACCCACTTCGGCTCTGTTTTGAGTTACCGCTAGAGGGCAGCATAACAAGGCTTCATCCCACAAGAGCCAGCCTTCTTGCCTCTCAGTTGGCAGGTGTGGGGGACACTTTTTGAGAACAAAGCACGTTATTACCGAACACCTAAAATCCAGCGGCAGAGTAGCACAGCAAACTCAAATGCACGATATGGAAAGTTCCCAGCATTCCTGTGGCAGGGCTCTAGGGTAAGGCTCCATCCAGGGTCACTTGCAATCAAGCATAGCACTTGTGGGTGGAGTGAGCTGTAACATTAATGGGTACTGTCACTGCAGAACTTCAAAATATGTCTCAAGCCTTTGATAGTGATGGTTTTATTTCATTTTTAAAACCACTCTGAGTTGTTTCAAGATGTCAAAATATGAAAGGTTAGTCAGGAGAAAGCCTGTGCTTAGCTGGCGTCATCTTTGCTTTAGAAAAGAATGAAAAAGAAATGTAAATAAAGGCATGCCGATTAATTTACCCATCTCGGGAGAATCCCTGTCTAGCAGCTTTGTTTTACTTACTGCTTTCTGGAGATAAAGCAGGCACAGAATGAGGCCCCTTACCACACAAGCCATAGCAGCTCTCGGCAAAGCCAATGATAGACTTGTAAGCTGATTTGGTGTCAGTGGTGTGGACTGTGCGTTTGTCCGCCCTGTTGATTTTCAGTTTCATTATGACCCCCTGACTTCACTCATTGCTGTATGTAGAGTTTTGAATGCTTAGCTTAGTAAATACTTGTCTCGCTGGCTTTTATGTTGAATGAATTACAGAATTACTATGTCCTTCATGACATGTATGACTGACTTTTCTGCATCTGTGCTGTGGGCTCCTGTCTCACACGTGTGTGTGTGTGTGTGTGTGTGTGTGTGTGTGTGTGTGTGTGTGTGGTGTGTTCAGCTAGTGACACGCCACAACTTCGCCGATTTACTGTGTCGTCACTTCCCCCTTTCTCCCTGGAGCTGCCCGCCCTTCTCACACCAACTCAATGCAAGGGAAACCAGTGTATTAGAAAAGTCCCAGTGAATGGGCTGGGTGTGGAGTTCACTTGGTGCTTATGTATCATGCAGGTGGCTCCCAGGTTCCATCCCCAGCACCATGTAAGTGAACATGGTAGCACACACCTGTAACCTCAGCACTTGGCTGGTAAAGAAAGGAGGATCAGAAGTTCAGGTCTTCCTCCTTTGTATTCAAGGGGATTTGTAGGCCAGCCTAGGCTATTGGAGATACTGTCTCAGAAAGGAGGGAAGAGCACAAGTCAAGGAAACTATAATTTATTTCTATGCTTGCATCAGTGGGGGTGTTGTTAGTGCTTTGATTAAATTATAGCTCCTGGTTTTATTTTGTAGAGCTGAAAGCAAGGGAGAATTTCTTTGGTTGGTGTAGCTAGCTTTTCATATATATATATATATATATATATATATATATATATATATATATATATATATATATATATATTCGGGACAGGATTTCCCTGTGTAGCTTTGGAACCTGTCCTGGAACTCTCTCTATAGGTCAGGTTGGCCTTGAACTCACAGAGATCTGCCTGCCTCTTCCCCCTCATGCCCCAAGTGCTGGGGTTAAAGGTGTATGCCACCACTGCCTGGTGCTTTTTTTATTTTTATTTTTTTAAGATTTATGTTTTATGTGTATGAGTGTTTGCCTGCCTGCATGTATGTACACCAGCTGTGAGCAGGCTTGATGTCCTTGGAGGCCAGAAGAGGGCATCAGATCCCCTGGAACTGAAGTTAGGATAGTTGTGAGCAGCCATGTGGGTCCTGGGACCTAAGCTGAAGTCCTCCACGAGAGCAGCAAGTGCTCTTAACTGCTAAGCCATCTTTTCATGTGTATTTTCAGAAACCCACTTGTCAAATTATTATTTTTTTTTAAATGACCCATTTCTAACTTGTCTTCAGAGGCGGCAATTCTGAGTCTTATCTAGTTGTGGTCATGCCGCAGAAGCCGATGCTGGGAACTTTGCCTCTGATCCCACGTCAAGCTGTTCACAAGCTCTCCTCCACCCACATCGGTTCTGTGGTGTGTGTTTTGCTGGAGGGGTTGTGAGGCCCAGTTGGCTGGGGGTCTTCAGAGGGTGTGATGCCATGAGACAGACCGTGGAACATCAGCAGAGAGCTGTTGGCTGGGAGCTTAGCTGGTGACTTTCTTTTCTTAACTGACAGCATTGTGAATGTTTAGGTCTCCCATGCTGGTGCTTAAATGTGATTGCCTGATTGTTTCATGCCAGAGCCCAGCCCCTGCTATGTGAATTCAGAGCAGGAACAGCCATTGTCTGTCTTCTGGCAGTTCGCATGTTGATCCAGGTCTGAGGCAGGGTGGGAGAGACAAGGGGGCTGAGCCCCACCCTGGTCTCAGCTATGGAGCAGCCAGCCACCTTTCTTCCCAGAGGCAAGGTGGACTTGGGCTTAGTGTTGCTCGGTGCCCACACCTCATTGTCTTGCTTCCCACCCTGATTGTGCACCTTCTTCTGGCGCTTACTGTTCTTGTCCTGTGTGATGGTGTTTTTGTGCCCAGTCTGGAGGAGAATGCTGGGTTACTGTTGAAGCCAGCAGAGTGTGTGGGTTTAGAAGGCCGGTCACTGCATCTGCCCCAGCTAAGCATATGCTTTGAGACAGGGTTGTTCATCGACTCGTAGTTCACTGTCTAGGCTACACTGGCTGGCTTCATAGCCCCAGGGGTTCTCTAGTCTCCTCAGTGCCAGTGCTGGAGTTACAAGTATGTGCTACTGGCTGTGTAGCAGTGGCGCACGCCTTTAATCCCAGCACTCGGGAGGCAGAGGCAGGCGGATCTCTGTGAGTTCGAGGCCAGCCTGGTCTACAGAGCGAGATCCAGGAAAGGCGCAAAGCTACACAGAGAAACCCTGTCTCAAAAAAAACAAACAACAACAACAACAAAAAAAGCTGAGGGTCTTGATTGTGCATGTGGTGTGTGTGTGCATGTGCCTGTGTTTTGGTGGGGATTGAACCCAGGATCATGTGCTCAATAGGTAAGTGTTCTAACAATGAGCCACCCTACACTCCAGCCTCTGGTTTCCAACAAGTCATAAGCATGATTGTGACAACTAGTTGAGTGTTTTATCTCTAGCATTTGAATTGAGGAACACTCTCTATTTAGTGCTCCCCTGCCATGTGGTCCGGCATCAGTTCCAACCAGTCTGTGGGTATGTATGGGACCTGCAGCTGATGTCATCTCTGAGGTTTGTGTTCAGCATCTAGATCTTTCTAGAGCTTTGTAGACACTGAGCAGCAAAGACATTTGCAATTCTGTGCCTGGTGACCTTTGTCCTGTGTGTGCTGTATGTGCATGCCTGTATAAGTTGGGGGGGAATCTCCCAGAGTGATTTTTGGATGGCCACTTCTGCACACATGCATGGGAAGACTTCCTCTCTCTTTTGGGCCAGGGCTGTAAAGAGATCCTATTAGTCCAGCCTTTGCCTCCTAAGGTGTGGATGAGTGACTTGTGGTTGAAATTTATTTTAACAGGTTGTATCAAAAGATATTGAAAATGTTTAATATGAGAGTCAGAGGCAGTAAATCATGCGTGGTTGTCAAAACAGATGTTCAAGGCACATGGTGGACGGAGCATGTGTCTGCACAGAGACTCTGCACGCATTCCTCCCTCCAGTTGGGTCCTTTATCCTCACCTCGTAACTCTGCAGCAATTGATGCTGGGATAACGGGTGGTGAAGGAGGGATTTAACAGCCCTCTCTCCTTTGGGGGAGGGTTTAGAGACCCGTTCTTTTAGTAACTGTGTAGTCCACTTGGCTTTTCATGGAGATTAAAGTCCTATTTGAAGGATGTAGGCAGCCCATTCAAGCCACCCATGACATTAGCAGATGTCTTGTGACTTGTGTCGGCAATATAGTTTTCATTCTTTTTCCCCTCTATTGTGTGGGTTGGGGAAGAGGGCCTCTGTTTTCTAATTTTTAAGTCTTGCTTCTTGAAATCATGCAGGATTAGAATGCAGGTGTAGTCCCACCTCCGTCATTGGAGCCAATCATCAGCACTGTCTGTCGAGGTCATTTGCTTTCTGGTCTGTCTGTCAACTAGATGAGCTTGGGCTATCTCCCTCCCCCTCCACCCCTGGCCCATCATCTCATGAAGGAACCAAATTCAGTTCTGGTGTTGGTGGCAGCCAGCCACCATGATCGATCTCTCTCTCTCTCTCTCTCTCTCTCTCTCTCTCTCTCTCTCTCTCTCTCTCTCTCTCTGTATGTGTGTGTTTGTATAGGTCCATATTCCTGCACATACATGTTGAGGCCAGAGGTTGATGCCAAATGTTTTCCTTTATTGTTCCCTACCTTATGTTTTTGAGGCAAGTTGGCTCAAAAGACCAGGGATCCTCCTGTCTCAGGGCTGTGGTTACCAGTGCACTGCTATATCTGATATTTATGTGGGTTCTGGGGATTTGAACTTGGCTTTTGTTGCTTGTCCAACCAGCATTTCCAATTAAGACATCTCCCTAGTATGTAGGTTTTTGGTTTTTTTTTTATATTTTTTTTCAAGATAGGGTTTCTTTCTGTAACAGTCCTGCCTGTCCTCTCACTCTGTAGACCAGGCTGGCCTTGAACTCACAGATCCACCTGCCTCTGCCTCCCAAGTGCTGGGATTAAAGGCAAGTGCCGCCACTGCTCTGTACCCCACCTTGCTTTTTGAGCAATGTCTGGCTCTTAGGGAGGGCTTGCTAACTCTTGATCTGCTTTCTACTGGCTATTCAGTAACTGTCACACGAATGAGCACATTCAGGTTTCCAGCAAGTTCTTGTTGCTGCATAAACAAATCCCCTAGTCACTGTCTGACACATGGTATTTGCGCACACTGTGGCAAAGGTGCAGGTGAGTGTGTGTGTGCGCGCTTCAGTGTACGCATGATTGGGTCCCTCCTCAGGTCACATCCAGTCAAAGTCTTGTGTGTCATCGTGCTGTTTCTCAGGGTAGCTGGGCAAGTTCAGGCGCTGGAGGGCGTACTCAGGGCACAGTGAGTGAACTTGTGGGTTGTGCTTTGTTTGGGTTTTAAGTCAAAAGGAAGGACAATCTATATGTGTGTGTGTGTGTATATATATATATATATATATATGTATATATGAAGATGTATGCTATGTATATATGTTCTGTGTGTGTGTGTGTGTGTGTGTGTGTGTGTGTGTGTGTGTGTGTGTGTGAGAGAGAGAGAGAGAGAGAGAGAGAGAGAGAGAGAGAGAGAGTGTGTGTGTGTGTGTGTGTGTGTGTATTAACTTGGCCATGTAGACTAAAGCCCATGCAGTCTTCAGGGTAATTTCAAGCAGACCTAGCATGTCTGTCAGGACATGTGCACGGTACATTGTGGGTGCTTCTAGTGCCTGCACTGTTTAGACTCTGTGGTGGTTTGAATGAGAATGGCCCCATAAGCTCGTATGTTTGAATACTTGGTCCCCAGCTAATGGAAATGTTTGGGGAAGGATTAGGGGTGTGTGGCCTTGTTGGAGGAGCTGTGTGAATAGGAGTAGGCTTTTGGGTCTTAAAAGCCCATGCTATTCCCAGTTAGCTCTCTTTGCCTCCTGCTTACAGCCTGAGATGAAAGCTTGCTCCTACTATTCCAGATCCATGCCTGCCTGCCTGCCGCCCTGCTCCCCTGCCACGATAGTTGTGGACTCACCCTCTGAAACCATAAGCCCCCAGTTAACTCTTGGTCATGGTGTCCTATGGAAGCAATAGAGAAGTGACTAAGACAGAACAGAAGAAGGCTTCTTTCTGAAGCCCAGGTTCTTGGTCTTGGCAATTAAGGAAGGAACCTCCAGGAGAAATGGAAAGTGCTACTCATCTATGAAGTGCCTTTCAAAGCTTTTGTTCCGTACTCAGAATATGAATCATAAATAGGTGGTAGTCTCTGATTTCAGAGGCATACTCAGTTTAGGTTCTTACACCAGACAGTAAGAGCCACTAGGGGCCATCAACAACGTCCTCACTGACTCCCGGTCATAGGTAGGGATGCTCATAGAATCTCAGTGGCTGAGCATGGCCAGGGCTGAATACCTTACGGGAGTTCTCTGGGTTGTTGCAGCCTGCAGCTTAGAGCTGGGGCCACCTGTGTTGGCATCTGTTGATCACACCTCTGCTTGAGCTCCCCATAGCTGCTGGCCCCAGTAGTATACCTGGCTTGAATTTGGGATGATGCTTCTTCAGGACACTCTCGACAGAACTGGGCTGTGTGGCTGCACTGCATGGGTAGCACATGATGTAGCACCTTGTCCACTCTCATGTGGACAGAATGGTGGAACACCTTCTGCAGGAGGTGGTGACATTCTCTTTGGATACCTGCTTCCCAGAAGGACCTTTGTAGCCGGGTGGCCATCATCCTGCCTGCAGAAAGGCCTGAGGTAGGTAGTGTGAAGATCTGCTTCCTGGTCCTCCTCCAGGCTGCTCCTCATGAGGGTGTCTTATGTGTTAGGGGAGGTAGGCTCTGGCCTGGCCTCTGTGCCCGTTTCCTGGCCTTGCTGGTTCTGTTGACATATTAGGAACCCAGGACGGGCGCAGAGTTGGCCCTGCTGCCCAAGCACTTAAACAGTCACAGCTGGTAGCAGTTGGGGGGCTTTGGGCAGAAGTGAATGTGCCTGAGAAGATTCTGCCCTCGCCTCTGCAGTTCCTCTCCTGGGCTCTACTCAGTTTGGGGTTCTCTGCTCCTGCTGTAACGTAAGTTCAGAACATCACATTGAATTTAGAAAAGCTGCAGCTCACCTGGTTACTGCCCCATCTGCCTAGAGGCCGTTAGTGTTGTCCATACATTTCCTGCTCACAAGAGCATCGCTGGGAGTGGGGGTGGGGGGTAGGACACTAAGGGGGGCGTTTCACCAAAGGAGAACACGCTGCTCAGAAGATGACAGAAAGAAGCCATGGACAAATCACAGCAGGGTGCATCTGTTGATAACTGGTGACAGCTGTAGATGCTTCTGGGCCAGGAGCCATTGCAGAGGTGGGTGAGCGCTGGCTGAGGCTGTTCACACACCTGGGAGAGGCAGAGCAGCTTTGAACACTGAAGAGTGGTCGGATTACTACTCACTAAAGATGTACTCGTTCATTTGTTCATTCGTTTGCTCGTTCATTCATTCATTCATTCATTTTGGAATTCCCGTTTGGTTAAGTGTGGGAAAATGTCAATCTCCAAGGTTTCCTCTCAACCCCTGTTTAGCTAACATGAGAAAGCTATCTGGCATAGAAATTTCAGATTCAAAAGCCTTACTTTGAATTAATGTTGGAGATTTAAGGTGTATATCTGAACACAATTGTTGTGAGGAAAAGGAGCTTGACAGCGTATCAGAGGGTTTATAGAAGATTCCCAGTCAGCACAGTATTGATGCAAATGCATGCGTAATGTGTGTGAATAATGATGTGTGCAGAGAGGCAGGTCTGCAAACTGAACTCTCTGTCATCAGGGAGGCAGATAGACATGCATGGGCCCCTAAAGAGAACAGGTTCCATGCACACCCAGCACAGCTGTCGTCTCAGGGGAGCAAAGGAAATATTAGGGAGGAACCCACTCTTTTTTGTTCCCCCCAAAAAAAGCCACCTGTCCACGCTCATTATAAACATACCTGTCGCCAGAGGCCCCTCTCCTGGTGTTTTCTATACATTTTGTATAGGTCACCAGAGGCTCCTCTCCTAGTGTTTTTTATACATTTTATATAGAAGTCGCCTTGTTTCCGGAAAGCTTCTTGTTTTTATGAAAGAAACTAAAATCTACCGGTTGAAGTTCAGTCTCTACCTTCATTCAGCCTAATTTGTGTAGTGTTTTTATGTTACCCGACAGGCCTGATTGTATTTGGTATCTTGCTTAGAAATAAAACCTACTTTGGTCCCTGAAGTGACTTTCCCTTCATCCATAGAAGAGGGAAGGAAAACCTTAGGGCAAGTGAGTCCTCACCGCCCTCCATAAACACTAGGATGCTGAGTCTGAGAGCACCATTCTGTTGTAGAATTTCTTTCATAAACTTCAAAGATGAGAACACACAATGTCCTTGCAAATGCATAATTTGCATATTTCACATTCCTTTCTCTGCTAATTCACAATATCTGAAGGCTTTGGGTTTTAATTTAAACCAGCACCAACCTGCAAATCCCAAATCAATATTTATATAAAAATATGAGAACTGTGTCAGAAAATAATTTATTTCTTAGATGAATGGTGATCTTTTCTGGGGATGTTTTCCAAATTAAGTTCTATAAATACATTTCTTTTTGTAGGTGTCTAAGTCAGTGGGGATACTCACTCTGCAGCAGGGGCTGTCCTCAGACTAGGAGCACTCCTCCTACATGAACCTCCCAAATGCTGAGATTACAGACAGGAGCTGAAAATTGTCTGCTTGAGAGCAAGGAATACACTGGCCACCTTTAGGGGATTTTAAGGAATACATAAGAATTAGAGTGATCGCAGAGTTGGCATTCATGTAGTGGTTGAGAAGCCTTCGACTTGAATGGAATGTTAAATAATCTGAACATTATGGTTTGGATACTTACTTTCTCCGCATGCATTATAAATGAAAACAAGTCAGGTACACAATCTCAGTGTTATTCTGTTCTGTAGACTTAAGGAAAAATCTGACGCTTAACATATTGTAAACTCCGCATAATATATATGTATTCATGTTCATTAGCATAGTCCGTCATGAGAACCTCCAGACAACAGCATAGTAGGTACATTCCTTTCACTAGAAACAGAGGTTACATTTTTTTATACAGTGCCAGGGGTTGAGGGTCAAAGGTGCTAACAACTGCCTGGAAGGAAGGGGTTCAAGTAAGGGTAAATGGTGGGAATATCATGGAAGGTTTTCAGTGCTCTTGAGTGGGGAGTCAGAGGAGATGCTCCTTGGGTGCTGTTGATGTTCTGAGCAGGTCCTGCTTCTCTCATAGTGTATGACTTACAAGGGAGAGATGCAAAGGTAGGATCTTTCATTCCTGCTAGTGCTCCAGGACTTCTCAAGCTCCTGGCAGTGGTAAAATGAAAATTAAAAAAAATAAAATTTGGCAAAGGAATCCAACACATTTGAGCCATTCGCTCTACTCAACAAACCCAGTGCCAAATAAACATGATAGGTGCCAGGATCATGTTTGCAGTGGTAAGAACTGCAGAAACTTCTGGAAGAGGATGGAGTTGAACTGGACTATAAACAGTGTTTAAGAATGTGCAGCAAACTAGACCATTCTTGAGTACCCTGGCAGGTCAAGCTGAGTTATGGGACAGTTGACATGGGCCGAGGGTACCATGCGGGAACCCTAGGGGTTTGCTGGCAGGAGCGACTGGAAAGGAGGCCAGAGTTACCTTGTGAAGGTGGCAATATTCCCTGAGCATTGTGGTGTAGAGCATATGGTGGCTTGCGGAGGGAGGAGTGTGCCTTTATACAAATGCCTCCACCATACAGAAGTGTCGAGTAGGTGAGAATCATTCTCATAGTGCAGGTGGACTGGTGGAGTTACAGTTTACAATGTCATAGCCCAAAAGATGTTTGAAGTTTTGCATGTGACTGGTCTGTTTGCTGACTTGGAATGGTTTGTTCATTCCTGGTTATCTTTGGCTTATATCCATTTTCTTTTAAAATGGGTGTTCATAGGTGTTTGCTGCACCATGTAGTCACACTGTGGCCACTTTCTAATGTTTCCACGAATTGTAACTCGGTTAATGCTGAAAGAAATGCTCTTATCTGCTGGCTTCCCTGTTGAAATCTTGATAGTGGAGAAAAGCTATCTCAATTGTGGTGGTAAAGGAATATATTTTTATGGAAGTCACCATTTTTCAACCAAGAGTAAAAAGCATTCTAAAAGACCTTCGACTTTTTGTACACCATCTAATATTTGAAAGGTCTTTCTGTTAAAGACTCTACTACGGTTCTTTTTTTGTAAGTTATTGTTATACTTAAGCACAGGGTCTAAGGTTCTTCAATCTTTCAGAATAAAGATTAGGGAGGTAGGGACTGGAGGGGTGGCTCCGCAGTTAAGAGCATTGGCTGCTCTTCCAGAGGACAGGGTTTCTGTTCCCAGCACCCACATGGCAGGTAGCAATCATCTTTAGCTCCAGTTACAGGGATCTGACACCTTCTGGCTTCTAAGGGCACTAGGCAGGCATGTGGTTCACAGACATGTAGACGAACACCCATACGTCTAAAAAAAATAATAAAAAAGAAAAAAAAGAATATTTTACAAAAGTTTAGGAAGCTTGAGTTTTATTTGTACATTCTCATTTAGCTCTGGGGTCGCAGCATAGGGCAGGAGCATTTTGATGATTCTTGGCTGTCATTGCTCAACTTTTTTACATGAATATAGTTGAGAATATCTATACAGAAGTGATGGCTAGTAATTTTAAGTGTTTTCCTTTCAAAAACTCAAACCAAGGGGTAGGGAGATGGCTTAGTCTAAAATGTTTGCCACACAAGCATAGGGATTTCAGTTCAGATTCCCTGGACCCAAATAAAAGCCAGAACAGTGGTTCATACCCAAGACAGGAGGATACCAAAACAAACAAACACCCCCCACACACACACAACCAATGCACACACCTATGTCCATTCTCACCCACACACATATATACATGTGTTCATCTTCATATACAGAAAAGCAAACAAAAATCTCAGCTCACAGATTTACTATGTTAAGAAACAGAAATGCTTTTGAACTAACAATTAGAAGCATGTAGTTTTGACCTTTGTAGATAGCCTGTGTCCCTGGAGTTCAGTCCTTTATTTGAAAGTAGGCTGGATACTTGTAAGACCTGACCACTGAGAACTGCCTGGGGACTCTCTGACCCTCCAGCCTTTCCTGATTTGCTTTCAGTTGGCAAATTACTAGGTTATTTACAGACATATGAAATACACTTAAAAAAACAAAACAAAACCTTTTACTTCGGAAGCCAAGCAAAAATTATCTAGCAGTATTAAAAAATGCTTTCAGTCTGAGCTAGCGGTCCAGAATGTGATCCAGAGGCAGCCGTGCTGTCGGTGGGTGTAGTTGATAACTTGTTAATTAGCTCTCTTTACCACTCCTACTCAGGTTTGTTGCTTCAGAATAACACATGTTTTCCAGTATCCCCCTAACTTTTGTATCCCCTCCCCCCTTTCACTTCCTTTAGCTGCTTGTTGTAAGAGAACTGCTTCCTATCCCCAAATCTGTGCTATCCAGAGCTTCAACTCCTGTGGACTCTCCTCCAGACTTAACTGCAGTAATTTCCGAGGTTCCTGGTCCTTCAGAGAGGCGAACAAAAGGCCAGGAGGCAAAGGGCTCCTCTCTGTTGGCTGATAAGAATAACAAGATTATAATGCAGGAAGCCTTTTCCTTTCCTGAGCCTGGCTGTGCGATTGGGAAGTGCACCTGGTGTGTGTACATGGGCGTGTGTGAGTGTGCATGTGCCCTGTATGCACAGCATAGCAATGTGCTCTTAGAGCCTGCTGGAGTTTGGTGAGTCGGACAGTCCATTCATAGGGCAGTCTGGCGATCAGTACTCTTGACATTGTTAATCCTCAGCTTATGAAACCCAGACACTTAGAAACTGATCTTGAGAGAATACTGGACAGAAATTTGGTTTTAAAACCTTTTCTTAGTCTACAGGAAATGAGTGTTTGCTCTCCCCCTGCTATGCTTAAGTCTGAATTTTCTTTCTATTCTCACAAGAGGCAAAAGAAATAGAAGGTCCCGTGTTTCCTAGCCCCCTGGTGCCACGTGGTGCTGTGTGTGGAACCAAACCGTTATGATGAAGTGCTCATTTCGGAATGGAAGGTTATCAAGGAAAACCTAATGTTTTGACATTGTGCTGCTGGTGTGTAAATGTACATGCTGGTCGGGAGGCAAGTGTGTCCTTTCTCGGTTTATTCCCCACTTTAGTGTCCTTTTATAGAAGTGCAAAACTGCATTTATGTTAAAGCTTTGAAATAACCTGAATGCTTAAGTAATTATAGCTTGCTTTAAATTCAGGGAGAAAATGTTATTTGCGTGTTATGCATTAAGTAGAAACATTTATTAATATTTGTGCTGGGAGTAGCTTTGGCTGATTGAAACCTGTGTGGGCTTAAGCTTTGTGTAGCAGCTTGGAGAGTTTTATCTATTAACTCAAAAGACTAATTTTAATAAGGATTAACTATTACTGCTTACTTGATGAGCTATTCAAGTGCTTTATCATCTCTCTTTCAGATGTTAGCCAGCGACAACTGCTCCCTCACCTCACACACAGCTCACTTGAGGTCTCCTGACTTCATTTGCCCTGACACCCAGGCTTCCTTGTTAGGCAGGCTAGCAGAACAACTCTACTCATCAGATCCAGTGCCACATGCAGCCCGCAGGAGGAATGGCCTCCTTCTCTGCCTCAGTCCTGTTGTACCCATCCCCAATCTATTTCCAGATGAGGAAATTACTCATCCCTCTGTCAGACTTCCCTAGATTGCTCAGGACTGTCAAGGGCCTGGTTGGTGACAGTGTAGGTGTGGCATTCAACATAGTCTTCTTCACATAATTGTCACTGTAATAGATTTCTAACCATCCTTTAGAGCGTCATAATGACAAAAATGAGCCAAGGATTAGAAGCCAATTCTGCTTAACCTTTAGTGTGTATGTGTGTGTCTTAAATGGTTGTTCTGTTTTAAGGGCTAATTACTTTTTAACTAGGAAAAAGTGTATATATTTGAAGATTTAGGGAACATACTTGGGAGAATGATTTGTTAATTTTTTTTTTTATAATTTTTGTTTCTATTTTAAATAGTTTAAGAAGACTTGGGCACAACCTTATATAACCTATAGCTAGTTTATGCATGGCTGTGTTTGTAGATGCATAATACATTTGAGTTATTTTATTTACAGTGTATTATCAGGTTTACTTTTCCACCTTTATGTGAAAACAAATGACCAGTTCTTAGCACTTGAAAATATAAAAAATGATGTGTGGTAAAATTCAGGTTGGTTCAAGGTGCAGATTTCTTTCTTGGGAGTTTTCTGTACTTTTGTTCTGATGTGCCTGTTAGACGGTGAGATCCTGGTCACAGTTGCTGTGTTAACTTTTCTGTTGGCCTCTGAGATCCAGCTTGAGTAGTGGGGAGCCCTGAAGTGTCTCCTCTGGCTGCTCCGAGCCTCTCTTTCCTTGCCTGCCTCAGTGCAGACACTGAGCACACTTGTGTGCCTTTGGGATTTCATGTCTGCCCTCCTCTTTCATTAGGGCAGCATCTCCTCTATGGAGGCTTGGCTTTCTTGTAAAATGTTTTGCATTTCCAGAAGCGTTGCACCCTGGTTCACTTGTTTTCTTCATGCTTTTATATTTCAAGGACTGCAGTTGCTTAATGGGGAATTAACATAGCTGTTAACCAAGGCTGTGTAATGTCTCACTCCATGTACAAAGTCATGATGGAACTATTTATTCATATGTGTTTATGTTTTATAAGTAATCAGTGAACACAGAGAACCTTTGGAAGCTGTAATTAATGTTACCAGCCACCACAGATTTTCACTTAACGTGAGCAGCAGAGCATTAATGAGTGAGGATAATAACCCTGCCATGGCTCTGCCTGATTTTAGGTGGCTGATTTGCCTGCTTGTGACCGAGTTTGGCAAGCTGCAGGAGAAAGGACTCACTGCAGCTTTTCTAAGTTGTTTGGGGACTAGAATGTTTTCATTAGCAAGGTCTTTTTACAAAAGACCATTGTGTTTTGTTTTTTGTTTTTTGTTTTTTGTTTTTTGTTTTTTTTTTAACAAAACAAAAGAAAGATACCCTCCTTGTCACTGTATGAGGTTAGTTTTCTGAGTCCTGTTTAGTGTCTAAAGTTATTAGAACTTTAACATTTCCATTCTTGATATAGATGTGCACGCTCACACATTGTTTTCAGGTCAGTTGGATTTCTCAGTATAAACAGGCCTAGTACGTTTTCAACAGTGAAAGCTCTGGGTATTTTCAATGAGAAGGAGTACTATACTTTGCAGATCTTGGAATTTAGTAGTTTCATTTTGCTTAAAACTAATAAAAACTGAACTGAAGTAGAATGCTACATATAACATTAATAAAGAAAAAAACCTTCGTGGCATGCCTGGTATACCCCAGGAACCACAAACATTCTTTAGTGAGTACGGATTTCCAGGAATCCTGCTGGGTCCCTGAGGTATTCATTGTGACATCCTTGGTGCCCACAGACTTCTGATACTTCTTCAGTGGCCAGCACAGCCTGCTTGTCACATTCAGGCAGATAGGCTGTACTACCAGCCACCCTCTGAGGCCTAGATTTCTGTTAATATATTCGGCACATTGAATCAGTTGTTGTTGTTGTTGTTCTTCTTCTTCTTCGTCTCCTTCTCTTCCTCCTCCTCTTCTTCCTCCCCCTCCCTCCTTTTTTGTTGAGTTTTCTGTTCCCTGGTACCTGGCCAATTCTCAATGAATATTACTCTATTCTATGGTTTTTATTATCATTAGTTTTTAGTTGGCGTACAAATTAATGCGTTTCATTATGATCATTTTAGACATACAGGCCATTTTTTACTTAGTTCATATTCACCCTTCCTAACTTCTCTTATCCTCCCCACCCCTCTCTCCTCCTGCCAGCCTCCTGCCCCTCAATAGTTTCCCTCTACTCCCATGTCACATACATACACACACGTCTGAATTCAGATCTAGATACACATACGAGAGAAAACATGATGATGTGCGGGCCCCCTAAGTCCATACTCGTCCTTATGCACTGGGGCATTTAGCAGGCTTAATGGTGGAAGACTCTTGTTTTAATATCTGAATGTTAATTGATGATAGATTGTTAAGATTATTTTGATCAGAAATAATCACAGAGTTGAAAATATGCCTGGAATTCCAAATTGATCTAGAATGGTTAGTGTTTAGAAAAGTTCATCTATCACATTAGAAGAGATGCCAATTTGAAACAAAATTAATCTCTTTATGTTTAGCTTATCCACAAGGTGTGTCTGGATTGCACCATATCATAGATGTTTGAAATGTTGTAGGGCTAATGATGTGGTCACTGGAGGGTTGTCTGACCGGTTCAGACAAAAGCAAAGTCCATATCCAAAGTCCAAAAGAGAAGGTACACATCAGTACCTTCTCTTGTTTCTCTGTTGTTTCTTGAGCAGCCACATAGTATAGTAGCCAATTCTATTATCAGTGGAGTATTTCACTTGTGGCTTACAAGGGCACCTAATAGCTCTCACAGTTCTGGCATGTATGCTAGAGACCTGGAGTATGTTAATGGTGTGTGGCTTTCCTATGACAGCTCCCACAGATTTGTGTAATAGAATTTCCCATTGTAGCCAACAGAATGCACATTGGTAAGTGCAGGGGTAAAGGGCCAGACACTGGACTAGATATTGGCAAATCTGTACTAAACAGAGCTTCAGTGAAAGATGTTTCGTATAAAACCCTGCACTTGGAAACAATGATCTGAATGCCTCTACAGTTATAGGATTCTTCGTGTTAGGTGAATTTCCACTACATAGAAACTCCATTACTTCTAATAAAAGTAATACTTCTGCAGAAGATCATCTTTCTAAAAGTAATTTCATGTCACTTAAGTTTCTTTCTCTTATTGCCCAACACTTTGTAACTTCACGATAAGTTAAAAAACACTGTACAGGGTTCAAAACTTTGATCTCTTTTCATCCTCCATCACTAAGAGTTCAGCATCTGGGAACCTGGCTTGGTCTCGGAGCAGGCTTCAGTATTCACAGTCCATACAGTATCCATACAGGTGTCATCCACTTTGGATGACTTAAGTTTTCTGCTTGATAAAATCCACTTGCAGACTGTTCCTTGCTTTTTAAACCCTTCAGACTAACCCATATTGAACTCTTAGAACTCGTCCTTATGCACTGGGACATTTAGCGGGCTTAATGGTGGAAGAATCTTGTTTTAATATCTGAATGTTAATTGATGATAGATTGTTAAGATTATTTGATCAGAAATAATTACGGAGTTGAAAATATGCCTGGAATTCCAAATTGATCTAGAATGGTTAGTGTTTAGAAAAGTTCATCTATCATATTAGAAGATATGCCAATTTGAAACAAAATTAATCTCTTTATGTTTAGCTTATTCACAAGGTGTGTCTGGATTGCACTATATCATAGATGTTTGAAATGTTGTAGGGCTAATAATGATGTGGTCACTGGAGGGTTGTCTGACCGGTTCAGACAAAAGCAAAGATTCTAGCTGTGTTCTTTCATGGGGAATAACACAGGCCATGGCTCTTAAGAAGCGGGACTGCTGCCTGCTGAGACTGCCTTCTTTTTAATGATGTGAACTGAGTCCTAGTGTTCATATTATCTCTTACTTGTGAGAGTTGGTTCTCTCTACCATCCAGGTCCTGGGGATCAATCTCAAATCATCAAGCTTGGTGGCAAGCACCCTTACTTGTGGAGATGTCTCACCAACCCAGTGTGTATATGTGTGCATTTCAGATTCTGCCATGCTTTATTTGCATGGAGTGAAGAGGAGCCCAAAGTGTGCTCTGGTGGCCACTGTGGTCAGGTGAGGCACACCTCAATAACTGTTAGCGTGAAGTAGAGTTGCAGCAGCCTCAAGATTTGCAAACACCTAAGACCTAGTTGGATATTTTCTCAGTACCCAATGCTCAATTTTCTAGGCCCAATACGGAATGACTGACAGGGCACTTTTTTCTGAACTTAATAAGCATTTCAGAATATTTACCACCAAGCTGAAGTGGCAGTTTTGTACAGGTGGACAATGTGCTTCTCACAAGGCAGTAAGTGAGTCATTTTGTTGCTGGGTGTGGGGGCAACGTGAAGAGGGAGTTACTGCCCTGGGTTCCTGGAGTCAGAGTTTTCCCGTCCAGGCAACCTCTGACCCTTGACTGTAAAATGCCCTCTTGGAGTCACAGATGCTGTATGCAGAGGTACCTGCCAGGTGCTGAAAGCTGAGCTTTTCTTCTGTCTCTTTTCAATACATTGCAACAGAAAAATGTTTATAAAAACCAGGTATTACTAGGGGTGACCCTCAATTGGGATTTGTAGAAGACAGAAAATATGCCTTTACTTATCCATCCATTTCGCATTCCTGTTACTTCCCCTCCCCTCATCACAAGAAATTACTTAACTATTCAGCTCTTCTAGGTGGTACACAGGAAGAATTCCTGCTGTTGGCACAGTACCCATTGCCGGAGTCTCATCTTGGGAGTACTGTCATCTTTTCATCTCTGACATGTCTATGAAACATGGTAGTTCTTAGCCTATTTGTAACCTGGATGGGTGTAAAAGTGGTCACATGCGCTGTGCATTTACCATAAAATAATGGAATTTCTATGATTGTAAAGCAGTGACTTTATGGATGGGACTAGCTAATGATCTGTCCGTTGGGGGAATTGTGTGAAGTGAAGAGACCCGGGCACCACCTTCCTGTAATTCATATTGGCCTCCCAAGGCTGAGAACAGTGCTGAAATAGATTTTCCAACTTTGCTTTTCACCACAAAAACAATACATCTATCTTCAGATCTGGGCAAATCTAGGTTAGGGCCCGCTGGGCAAGGGCACACTCTAACTTGGTAGAACTATAGTCTAGCAGCCCCCGCCCCAGAAGAACAACCCAATCAGCAGGAACTCTGAAGCACACTGCAGGGCATGCTGGGGAATGGAAGCCAGGCCAGGTGAGGATGTCCGGCCCGCCCCCTGCTTTACTCCTCTTCTCATGTTCTCCTTGTGTGAGAGCATGGTGCCACCTTCCCTGCCCCTAGTGCACCCATTTACACACCCATTCACACACCCATGCATGGAGGCAGACTCCGTGAGCTCTGGCAGCTAGTTCTAAAAAAAAAAAAAAATTCCCTGTGAATGCAATGAGGAAATCAGGCCACTGACTAAGAGACAAAGTAGAAGGAACTCTAGATGGTATTTTGAATTTTTTTCTCCTCAAAGCATCTGGGATTAAAGGCACCTGTAACCATGGTGCGCCTCCTTCAGGCTTTGGTTAGAGAGCAGCTGGCCTAAAGTGAGAAGGTTCTACGTGTGTCAGGTTTCATGATGGTGTTGTCCTATAGCTTCAGGCTCCTTGATGCCCACATAGTTCAATACAAACTCCCAAGTGGGGGGTTGGAATCAAGCAGAAGGGAACTTTATTGAATTATTCAAATGAGGAGTCCATGGGCGTTTCTTGATTAAAAAAAAAAAAGTCTTCAAGCTTCCTGAAGATGAAGGTTGGCTTATTCTGGGTCTTGAGCTATTTAGGGGAGGGGAACCTAGGAAACCTAAGGAAGGAGAAAGGCAGGACTAAGGGATTGGAACACCATGCGGCCCTTGAGTGGGGCACTGCATTGATGTCATGTGCCCTCCTTACGCTGAGCGGGGGTTATGATCAATTTTGTACGGTCATAGACTAAGAGTCTGATAGTCAGCACCCCCTGTTTCAGAGTTCTGTTGGGTCTTTGTTCAGTTACAGCAAGCTGACCCCACAGAGGAAGCCTGGCTTCTCAGATGGTTCAGTGCTATGTCTAAAACTATGATGATGTTAGGCCCTTGGATGCCTCTATCCTTTCGGCTGCAAGATGGCCAACACTTACTTAGCTTTAACCCTGGAGGCTTGTGGGATGTGCTTGTCCTCTCTGCCAAGGGTGGAATGTCATCATGGGTAGAGATGAAGGTGCTGGAGGTGTGCCTCAATGGGTAGAGTGCCTGCTTAAGCATACAGAGCCCTCCCTGGGTTTCATCCCCAGTGCCACATAAACTGGGCCTTGTCACATGCTATATAAGCTCAGCGCTTGGAAGGAAATCTGAAAATCTACAAGATGACATGAATGAACGTTCTATTTACTTGCAGCTCTGAGCCCAGAATATCTTATTCTGTGGTTAAAGTTCCTGTGATATGCTGTAAGTTCTTGTGATATGCTAAAAGTTCCTGTGATGTGCTATAAGTTCCTGTGATATGCTATAAGTTCCTGTGATATGCTGTAAGTTCCTGTGATTGCTATAAGTTCCTGTGATATGCTATAAGTTCCTGTGATATGCTATAAGTTCTTGTGATATGCTGTAAGTTCCTGTGACATGCTGTAAGTTCCTGTGATATGCTATAAGTTCCTGTGATATGCTATAAGTTCCTGTGATATGCTATAAGTTCTTGTGATATGCTATAAGTTCCTGTGATATGCTGTAAGTTCTATGATTCAGTGTTTTAGGTATTGAAAATCCCAATCTTTGTATGTGCTATTTTGTAGGTTACATGCTTTATTTGTTGATGTTGGGAGTTAAACCCAGGGACTCAGGAACGGAGGGCACTCGACCGTGGAGCTATAACCCCAGCCATGGGTTTCCCGAGATTTGTAATCTGTAGTTTTCACAATTCTGTCTTAGTATTCGTCTTTCTGTGGGAGTTGTTAACCCTCATCTCATTCATCAGGAGTCTTCGCGATTCTTATTTAGCTCATTTCAACCTATTGGATTTCCTTCGCTTTTCAGTGACTTGAGGATATGAATGTATGCTTCAGTGTGTTGTGTGCATCTCAGCTAAGGGCTTCTCTTTAGTCCACAGGCAGATATTTGTGAGTAATAGACTTTACTTGTGCTCAGTGTGTGTGTGTGTGTGTGTGTGTGTGTGTGTGTGTGTGTGTGTATCTCAAGTGTGTTATTCCCCAGTGATTGCTCACCTTGTCTTTGGAGGAGGGGTCTCTCTTGGCTTGCCATAAGGCTAGGCTAACTGGCCAGTGAACCCCAGGGAGCCTCCCATCCCCACTTTTCCAGTGCTGAGTTTATAAATGTGCACCATACCCAGTTTTTCGTGTGGGTTCCAGGAGTCATTCCCAGGTCCTTGTTCATGGTCAGCAGTCACTTGACTGACTGAACTATCAGCCCTGTGAACTTGAAGAATGTCTGAGAAATTTCAAGAAACATTGGTTTCTGAGTTCTTGGGTTGTGGTCTGATATGATCTTAATGGGGGAGGGTGGAAGGTTTAGAGGAAGAGCACTGCTTATGAATTATGCTGGACAGACAGTTATTGACACCTAATGGGAAAGATTATAATCAATCTCAATCTCTCCCTCTTCCCTTCCTCTCTGCTCCTGCCTCAAGAACAAATTTTCAAGATTCAGTTGCATACAGGGACTCTGAACTGTATGTTTCCAGGTGCTTGGCCTTTTATTCAAGAATAAAACCAAAGCCCACAAGATTGCATAGAGAGGAAACTTTATTTAAAGCAAAACAATAGAAGAAAATCAGAATACAGTATAGGAGAGCAGTGGTCTACGAGAGTGAGGTACTCATGGACCCCAAACATTGTTTGGGATTCCCTTTTATGGGGCTCTAGAGAGAGAGTTTGGTTGCCAAGGGGTATAGCATGGGCAGCTCTCTATTTTGATTGATGGATTTGGATTATGTAAGCCTTAGCCCACTCTGCATGTTCCATTCCCACAATGCATCTGGTTTTAATCATATGCTCTCCCAATTATACATAGGCATAAAATGGTACATAGGGGATTTGCCTTCAAAATTCACTTGAGGACGCAGCTCTGCCTTACTGTGCAGGCTGGATCAGCCTTCCTGCTCTAGTACTGGACATAAAGAGAGGCTGACCGAGCAGAATCTAAGTTTGGCGCTTGTTAATAGAAGGATACGCTTATTCCATTGTTTGCAGGGGAAGGTGGGTGGTCCTAGATTGCTAACAGGTTGCTAGTGCTTTGTTGTTAATAATGGCCCAGTGCATTATTGGAGTGGGTTGTATACCTAGCCAAGCAAAGTGGAATCCCAGATGGCTAAGCTATTCCCTGTACTTTCCTGCCTCAACTTCCAGTACAATCTGCTCTTGCATTTTTGGAGATTGTTGTACCTGGCCAAGCTCATTGGAGAACTAGCCAGAGGCAGAGCTACTGGAGTGCCACCACTGCCTCCCTGTACTCCTAGGACTTTTTCTTTTCCTTTCCTTTTCTCCACATGGGTGTCCCAGTTCCCCATCCTATCATCTTTCTTACAGAAAGTTAGAGTAATTCTAAAATCATTTCCCTCAGAGACAAAGTTTTAAATGATGGTAGAGTGATATTTGTATTTCAAAAACAGGTATTTGCATCAATAAAACTTAGTGAAAATTACAGGTAAAACATGGCATACACTAATATCAGCATGTTGTATATATCTCTATTACATTTAATATAGACATAAAGAAAAGCCTCTATTGTGTATAGCTCATTGAGTGAACACTTGCCTCGCATGCACCGAGTCCTGGGTTTGATCCCTAACACCTCATAAACATGGCATGGTGGTGCATGCCCCTAATCTAGCAGTTGGGAGGTAGAGGAAAGAAGATCAGAAGTTTAAGACCATCCTTAGCTACACAGTGAGTTAGAGGCGAGTCTGGGCTTCATGAAACCCTGTCTCAAAAGTAAACAAAAACCAGAATACAAAATAAACATAAGCCATACAGAAGTATTTGCAGGGTTGTAGTGGTAGAAGAAGCAGCCGGTAGATAGAGGATGTGCAGTTGTGCATCTCTTGGGTTACTGGCTTTTCCGGGCAGCCACAGCCACCCTTGTCCTTACAGAGCCACCACATCCTCCCTGGCTAACCTGGCTTTTCCATGCTCACCTAGGCTTGCTACAGTACAGTACTTGTCGCCTAACAACTCACCCCTGATCCCACTCATACCTCCAGGTTCCCACTCCCGGATCACTGTGTTAGGCTTTCTACAGGCTGAGGGTTCCATTGTTCCTTTGATAAAGCAGACCCTTGAAAGGCCTTTGCCTCTGGGGTTGTGAAACTTACCCACCCTCTGTTGAAACTACAGCTGGGAGCAATTTCTTATTTATATGCCTGGAGCTCATTAAATCCCTGCTCTGTTTAGCAGTCTCCCTCTGCATTTATTCAAGATTTAGATAATACACTAAAAATTGGTAGTGCAACCCCTAACTGCTTGGTGAGATTGTGGCATTAAGGAACACAAGCCCTTCCCTCCCCTTCCCTTATCACCCTCCCAACTCTCAGGATTGCCTTAGACACCTGATTTCTACAGGGCTGGAACACTTTGTGTGTTTGTAGCAGAAGGAAGTGCAGCTAGAGCTGTGTGTGACTATGCGGGTACCCTCTCTTGGACCGGAGCAAACATTTGGTTGTACAAATTGCTGTCAAACTTGAACACTCCCAAAGGTTCTGTGCAGAAATGTGTCGTATCTCACTTGATCCATGGCGATGCTTTCCTGTTTAACCTGCCGTAGGGTTTAAAAACTGTACAGTAATTGGAAGTTGAGTTTGGCTCTAAAAGAGTAGTATGTTTTCCACTTGTAAATTGCTTTTTAAACTAGTTGTTTTTAAAATAACATCGTGTGTGTGTCTAGACTAGGGGACAGTTTGTAGGAATCAGTTCTTTCCTTCCATTATGCAGGTTCTGGAAATTGAATGTAGGTTCTCAGGCTCAGATAGAAGCACCCTTACCCATCTCTGACCCCGTAATTGCTTTCTAAGGGAATAATGGATGTGTAGCATGAGGGCAAAGTCAAGTGTTTATTTTACTATATCTTGTGAGATGGAATTGGGTTATTGAGACAGGGTTTTACTTATGTATCCTAGGATAGCCCAGAGCTTCCCTACAGTAGCCCAGGCTGGCCTTTAGCTCATTGCAATCCACCAGCCTCCATTTTCTGAGTGCGAGGAGTCCCAGGCACGAGCTACCATGCCTGGCTTTAGATTGAGTTTTTAATCTCTATCACTGCCTTGGCACAGAAGACACCCAGGAATTCTATTGTAAAAACTGTTGTAGAGGTTTTAAACTCCACACAATGAACTTCTTATATTTGAATAGCTAAGTGTCAAGATATTATGTCTAGTTCAGTGGAAAAATTTAACTTATTCTACTGCAGGATATAAAGACCTTATATTCTCTCTCTCTGTCTCTCAAGTGATTCAGTTCTTTACATGGAGGAAAGATAGGAAGGCGTCTCCATAATTGATGCAGAGAACCCACAGTTGATTTGAAGTCATGCTGAAGTCCACTACACTGTTAGCAATATGCCTTGCAAAATGCTGTAAGGAAGAGGGTAGTTCTTTATCTTGGACCTAAAGGACCTGCTTATTATTAAGACATTTTTGTTCTTAGGTTTTCAAAAGATTTGTTTATATAACCTGGGCACTCAGTACATAGCCCATTAGTCAGCATTTTGAAATGGCGATTTCTGTCTTGATAAAAGTTTAATATTTTTTAAATATATTAATCCTTTACTGTGTCATTTAAATGACTCTACCCCTCTCTTCTCCTCCTCCCCTTCCTATTAAAATGATTTATGCACAGATTAATTTTATTTCCTCAAAGTTGCAATACAAAATTGCAGGTAGAATTTTACAAATTATGGCCTGACCCTGAATCTCTCATCTTAACACTACATTCACTGTTCTTAGAATTTTCCTTTTTTATTCTCAGCGTTGGTGATGAAACCTAAGGGCTTGTATATGCTGGACAGGATCTGTCCCACTGAGCTACAGCCTGAGCCTAATGTTTTGGTTTCTAAGCCTAAAAGAAAGTTTTTTTTTTTGTTTTTTGTTTTTTTGTTTTTTTTTTTTTTTTTTAAAATTTCTTTCTGAATAGCAGAGTCCCAAGCTCAGGTTAGGTATGCTTGACAAGGAAGTCTGTCATTTTATTAGTTACTTTTCATTACTGTGACAACATGCCCTGACAAGAGCGACATAGGAAGGAATGACAGTGGGAGCCTGCAGCAGCCAGGAAGGCGGGATGGGGGTGGGGAGGGTGGGGTGGGGGGAATGCTGCAGCCCAGCTTGTTTCCTTCTTATGTGATCCCTAAGCCTAGCTCACCGGGGATCTTGCTGGGGCAGGCCTTCTCAGCTCAGTTGAGCCTTTCTGGAAACATCCTTGTAGACACACTAGAGCTCTTTCCATGATGGTTTCCAGTCTGCTCGGGCTGACAATAAACATGAACAAGCAGTCACTGTCATGAAGCCCTTTGCTGCCTGTCTGTTCACTTGACTTGGTCCTGTGTGTTTTCCACATTTCCTTTTATTTTTTTTTTTTTTGGAGGAAATATCCTCTAGGGGGTCATGCAAGACTGGAGAGTCTTCTCACAAGGATGTCACATGGACATCCTTAACATGTTAAAAACCCGTTCTTAATATTTCTTGGGTTTTGTGGTAAGGTATATTTATTCATTCTTTTATGTATTGTGTGTGTGCCTGAGTTTATGTCTGTGTACTATGCTTGTTCCAGATGTCTTTGGAGGCCAGAAGAGAGTGTTGGCTCCCCTGGAACTGGAGTTATAGGCAGTTGTAGTTACCTGGTGTGGGCATTGCTGGAAATTGAATTCAGGTCCTCTGCAAGAGCCTCTCTCCCTCCCCTGCCATCATTTATTCTAGCATTATTTACAGTAGCTAATGTAGGTGCCTAACAGCAAAGGAGTGCATACGGGAAGTGTGTGCACACACAACAGATGTTTTCATCCATAAAGAAGAGCAAAGTTTTGCAGAAAAATGTATGCTTCTGGAGGTAGTCATCTCGAGCAAATGAAATAAGTCTCAGATAAACACCAGGCTAGTGAGATGGCCCAGTGGGGAACGGTGCTTCTTGTGCAATGTTGAGGACCTGAGTCTGGATCCCAGCACTCCCATTCCTGTGAACCCAGTACTGTTGGGGTAGAGACAGTACTGCCGTGGCTTCCACATGTCTACCCACTGTGCATGCACCACAGGTACACAGACTCCACAGTGTTTTTTTTTTTAAATAAAGACAAGTATCACATATATTCCCTCATTTGAGGCCCCCAGACTTTATATGGATACATACAGTTATGTATATACAGCTATTGTGGAAACCAGTAAAGCTGTAGGGAAACAAAGGAGACTAATGGGAACTGGGGAGTGGGTGAATAGAGAATGTGGGGAATGTGTATTATAGACTTGCATGAAAATGGTCTTGTATAACCTAGGATAATAAAATAAAACTTTTTTTTAAAAAAAATCCCATTTTCTTTCCATTGTCTTCATTTGCCTTCCAAAGGACTTGTTGGGTGGAATGATCCTGCCTGTACAGCTCCTGGGGTCACTCACTCCCCATTTGGGTATTTCTGTGGTGCCTGAAGAGTCCCAGGAAGGGAGCAAGGAAGAGCTGATACCACAGGCCGTGTATGTAGCTGGATGGGTGACTTGAGGCACAAGCCGAAGAGTTCACTTTACACAGAAGTGGCTCTGTGTGGTTTTATTGAGACTTTCTAGTCCCTGGAAATAGGAGTTAAAAAGTCATTGTCATTAAATTAAGTGTGAATTGTAGGGCATTTCAAAGACACCATTTTTTTGCAAATTGATGCACCTGTTCTGCATCCTTAGAGCTGTGTGCTCTGACTGAACAGAAACTTCCCACTGACAGAATGTGGGTTTGTGCTCCGACTGCCCCCAGGGCTTGCAAGTGACAAAGTAATAAACTCTTCCTTTGCTCTATCTGAGGTTCAAAAAGAAGCTATTATTTGATTCTGGGGAGAGGCATAAGTCATAATTGTAAGCTCTAATAAATGTAAATCCATGAAAAATGTTTGGCTTTAAATTGCTGAGAAGCCTAGGCTTGTAAAACCACACAGCTGCCTTCCTCTCTGGAGCTCATGGCATGTAAGACTTATCCATCTTTTTAACAGGGAGATTTCTACACCTTCCACAAGTCTCTGGTTACGTGATATCCAGCTAGGGAACAGTATGGAGTCTTGAATAGCAGATATGAATTCCTAAGTAAATGAGTTTTCACTACCACATTTAAATACTGCTTAGAGAAACAATGGTCAGGCATTCACTCACTCAGTGGTTCTACACTTTGAAGTGGCATGCTCTCTGTTTTGTTATTGTAATTCACTCATTGTCTTATATACCTAGTATAATAGTTCTCAAGAAATGTTAGTTGGATTTAAGCAATCCTTCAATGGGAACTTTGAGTGTAAGATCCATGATATATATGTATTTAGTATGTTCAAGGCCCTATGTTCAGTTCCAGTACCCCTGCCAAACAAACAAATACTCTGTAAATATGCATGCATTTATTTATATGTGTGTATGTATACCTAGACATAGACTAGTACATATTTAGACCCATTATCAAAAGATTTCAGTACTTAAATTTGAGTGCTGTTAGTATGAACTTCTGTCCTGTGGTGTTAGTTCCCACATCCATCCGTCCTCTCTGGAGTTCTGTCTTTTGTCATTCCTGTGTGTACCTCTCTGAGTGCTTTTGCCTCCGCTCACACGGATAACACCCCATGCCTTCCTCTCAGCCCACTCCTTTACAAAATGTGACACTTTCTTTCATATTGTCCGTATTTGCATCTGAAGGTTCTGAACAGAGTGGCTCTGGGTGGACTCACAGTGGCTATTTCCTGAGTGAGTATGCATCGAGGAGAAGAAAAATAGTGTTCCAAGACCCTAGGACAACAATCACTTTTGCCCCCCACTAGGCCGTGTCATGGCTCAGCTCTCTCATTTCTTGAGATTTAGGTCTTTGTCTGTGTAGTGTGCATTACTGTATATCAGTGAATCATGAGATGGAATGGGATTTTATATGAAACTTCCATGTAGAGTAGAACATGGCAGCTTTCAAGGCAGGAAGGACTTCCTTTGTTGAAGGTAATATTCTGTGCTCAAGGTTTTGTGGAACATTCTGCTCCGACATCAATGGGAGGGATGACATTCTCATGTTACATGCTGGTAGAAGGGATATGGCAGCCACTTGACCCAATCCCTGACTACCCCAGTATTGGTTCCCACTCAGAACAATAACTTTTATATCTCAGATCATCTACAGCATGACTACTGGCTCCTATTGTGGAATTTGCTCATCTGTATGAGGAACAGCAGACTCTGAGAACTATTAAGGAATGGTGTCAATCTAGGGGAGGAGGAGTACACCTTTGTCTGCATTGTGGAGGACTCAGAATTAAAAATGGCCAGTATCCTCTTAACTTCAAGGGGCATTTGGGGTTTCTAAGTTTGAATCTATGCCACAACTGAAGTCAATGACTTCAGAGTGATGGAATTTATCCCTTTGTCTGTGTCCCAAGTTTTCACCTTGGCATAGTGACCTTGGGGCTTGTCTGCTGGATCCACCATCCATGACCCTTACTTAGGCCTGCTCCTGTATAGGAGGTGTCTCATCACTGAGGTGGTCATGTCCCTGTTCTAAACTTGGTACTAAAGCGGGAGCCCTTCCCCCTCTCCCTCCCCCTCTTCCTCCCCCTCCCTTTCCCCTTTCCCCTCCCCATCAGCACCTTCTCTCCTGTGGGTGGTTTTTGTTCTGTGAGCCTCCACCTTTGTCTTTACAGTAGGGCCCTGCTCTGCCTTTCTTCTCTGCTGAGACTTCTCTTCCCCTAAGTTTGTGGTCTTGATACTCAGAGCAGCTCTCCTGAGATTAACAAACCATTCTCTACCCCATCCTTATGTTGTAGTTGTTACTTCATTATCTAAGGCTTTAGTATTAGAACATGAGCTTGGGACAAGAGGTTGTTTGTATAAGTCACTGAGATACCCACCAATGTGTGTGCAATGGGATTTGATACGGGATAGACACTCAGTGCTGAATGAACAGGAGGAGGAGAAAGAGAGGACAAATCCTCAGCCTCATTCCTTGTGTCTCCTTCCCCTGACCCCACTCATATTTAAAGAAAAATAGAAAGCTCATATTTGATTATTACAAACACTTTCTGAGAGCTATATGATGCAGAAACCCAGGGCACATGCAGACGTAGAGTAAAAATTATTTATTTTTTGGAAGAAGCTATAGATGCAAAAGTAGGATTCTACTGCAGAAGGCAGTTGGCAGCTGTGGAGTGTGGTGGGATGAGTAGAAAGGGCCTGAGGGAAAGCTGGTGCTTGGGACTGGGAGCTCTGGTTGGGGACAAACTTGCTTGGAGGACTCTTTTTCTCTTGTTCTTGCCTGACCCTGTCCATCCAGACCCATCTCTGGTCCCGACACAATAGTCTTAAGATGTGGATTACATCAGTGGAGTCAGAGGGGAACTGTAGGTTTAATCAGTAGCCACGATAGAGACCGGAGGTTCTTTAGTATTATTTTATGTTTGGTTGGTTTCACAAACTTTTCTTCACCTGTGTCTGTTGCAACTGCTCCTGGGAGAGCAGGGGGGATGACATTTGCTCTCATACTTCTTAAGGAAGTAGATTCTCCACAAGAAGTTAACCAGAGATATGTAGCCATAGTCTTTGGACATGTCCATCCACTGCATCTGCTCTTAGGAACTGTTTTATTTTGGATATAATTCCCCTTTGCAAGCCAGGAAGGGTATCCTGAACTTGATTCTTGGTGGATAGCGATCCTTAGCTGCTGAAAGGAAAATAGCCCTTTTTTCCCACTAACACAAAAGTGAAAAGGCAGTGGTGGTTACGCTGAGTCCCCAGCTCCTCTTCCCACCCCCAATTTAAAAATAATAAGCAGAATTGCACAGTGAATCAAGGAAAATGCAGTCATGTATGGGTTATGTCTGTCACCCTTCCAAATAAGTGTTGGTGTATTTCTCTGCCCCATTTTTCTAAAGGAAAATTGGAAACAAGAGGAAAACAAAGTCAGGCAACAAATACCACTTATATTCCATAAAGCAAATAGGTGCAAAGTCACACTGGGCTTGTCCTAGTTCTTAAGATTTATTGAGTGACAACCTGGGTCCTGGTCTTCCTTTGGCCTCAGTTTTCAATTAGATTTGCAGAGTGATTGGTGAGTAGCCCTCAGCAGCCATACGCAGAAGCACCCCTGGCTAGCAGGACCCACACTCTATTTGTAGTGACTAATGGACCTGGGAATGGACTGAAGTCACCTTTCATGCAAGGTCTAATTGAACCCATGCACATGAACACCCACGAGAATGGTGGTTGGCATTTATGAAGTGGTTCTGGCTGATGGTGGGCACCATCTTCAGAGAAACGGAAGCAGAACAGCCAGTTTTAGACCTTTTTTTTCTCCCCATGCTCATATTAGGAATGTTGGTTTTGCCTCCTAAGTCGTTAAGGTTTTAAATGTGCAACACCTGTGAGATGTCTCGTGCTATCTTTAGAAGATGACTGTGTCATCTTCCTACTTCCTTTTATTTTGAAAATTCTAGTGTGTATAGGAATTATGAATAAATGGAGTGATGTGTATTAGGTCTGTGTAGAGTCAGTTGAAACGTCTTCCTCGGTTCTTGAACTTCATTTTCTGAGACAGGGTTTCTCACAGAACCGGAAGCTCTCTGACTGCCTCAGCTGGCTGACCAGCAGAACCCAGGGGTTCCCTGCTCTCCTCTCAGCTATGGTTCACAGCCGAGCACTGCCGTGTCTGGCTTTTCCGTGGTGGTGGGGATCTGCACTCAGGTCCTCATGCTTCCGTGTGAAGCACTTTACCCATTGAATCCTTTCCCCAGTCCCCAGTTGGAGAATCTTCAAAGTGGATCTGGATTCCCCACCTTCCCCTTTGTCAGTGGACCTGTAATTAGATGTTCTTGGAAACAGGAAGAAACTTTATGTCCTTTGATGTGGTTTTTTTTTGGTTTTATAGGTGCATTAGTTATGTTAGGGTTGCCATAACAGAGTACCACAGCCAATTAATTTTCTCTGGGAGACTGGATATCTAAGGTGCTGGCAGGGTTAGATTTTTGTGCAGTCTGCCTATTTAGCTTGTGAATGGCTACAGGCTTCCTGGGTCCTTACATGGTCTTCCCTGTGGTAAATATCTGTGATCCCATTTCCTCAAGAATACCTTAATGTCATGAGAGGTGCAGAACCTTGAAGGCTGCACAGATCCACTTGAATGATAGGAAATGTGTGTGTCCCGCAACCATGGAAGTCACACCTACCTGCCATGGTCACCTTGTTCCTCCCATATAGATGGTGTCATCTGATGGTTCCCAGAGTTTTGTGGGGAAAATGGTGCCAGAAATAGAAAAACACATGAGACAAATATAGCAGATTGTTTTTAAAAAGAAAAATTATCATCTAGCTGGTTTAATTTCAGTTCCTAATAGACGAGTGAAATAAACATTAACAAGAATGTGTAAGCATCTATATGATAATGGAAGAAGACGAAAGGCTGGAGAGCAGCAATCATCACACAGAAACCTGATTGCTCTCCTTGATCGCTTTATAGAATTACTTGATTAAAAAAAAAAGACTGTCACTGGTAGAGATAATAATTTTGAGAAAGCAAAATGTTTGAAATCCTACATGCTAAATTAACTAAATTGTATAAAGCAAGAGTAAGTGCGTAATAAATTGTCCAAGATGTATGATTACTGAAAACAGGCTAAATTGAGGGGAATCACAGGATAACATATATATTTTCTTTAGTAACCTGGAAGAACTAGCGAGGCGGTATATTAATGAAATCTACAGACAATGGTGAACGGAGTGTTCTTTGTTTATTTTTAATAGATGTTAGTGATAACAGAGCAATGGGATCAGGCACGTGAGGATATATAATAGAAAAATGAAAAAGATTATTTTATGCAAGCAGATTGGTATTGTCTGGAGAGAAGTAATGTCATGCTGGGATCAATGAAGGAAATAGCTGATGGTCAGGAGATGTTTTCAGAAATGGGGTCTGATGACAGCTGATTATTTTTGAATACATACAGACTAGAGTGTGATTAGCTCCAAGTTCTCTGGTCTTCTTAATGAGAACATACCAAGCAGTTGCTTTGATAAATTGTACATTTTGCCTGACCAATTTCATCCAATTATCAGCCATGATTACATGGTATTAAGACTAGACAAACCAAGAATTTCCTCAGCTGTGGACCTTTCCAACAGAGATGTGTCTCAGTAGAAAACATTAAAGAAAAACGTTTCATTATAGATCAACAAAACCTGGCCAAGTCAGGTAGCACTGGAGTTTGTGTGAACATTTTGGCTAGCTGCATGCCCTATTCTTCTGTGGACTGACCCCAGGTACTTAAGAAGGGCATTGGCCTTTAAAATCCTGGTAATAGATGCCTACCCTTCAAGCTAGGAAGCAGGTAGGGATGTGCATACCTGGGTAAGAAGGGTAAGATTTCAGTCTCCAAAGCTGTAATGATGGGACACCCTTTTGTGTAGAGTGAAATGCTTCTGTCTGGTTTGCACCATGTAGAAATAATAGTTCGAGAACTCCGTAATACATGTTGGGCGTCCCCATAGCTAGCTTCACATTTTGTATTGTCTATAGGTTTTGCAATATGAATGATACAAAAATTTGCGACACTGAATTTTGTATATGCACCCTGGTGCTAATAAGCAAAAATACCTAGAAGATATGGCATTATTGGTATAGATTAGATTGTTAGAAATTAAAGAATTAAAATTAGACCCTATTTTGTGTTGATTTTATTTTTAAAGAAAAATGTCAATTTGTAAAGAAAGTATTTGGAGCCTTAAAATTATTTTGCTCATGGGAGGGAAAACAGCCCATTTTCCTGTCCTGTTTATTTTAAGATGAAATCAATACTAAAATCATTTGTATTGTAGGTTGTTTACAACATAGATTGATACACATTTTCATATTTCATGTGTTCGAAGACCTCTGGAAGATGAGATTTTCTAATGATGTTCTTTTAATGTCTGTTTCTTAACTCCATGTCAGAGTTGATGGATGGGGTTCAATTTTATCAATTTAGAAGGCCAGGCTGATTAACTGTTTGATAGAACATTCCAGAAGACTGGGGTAAAGAGTAGTCAGAGGCTGCAAGTAGCAAAAGTTACACTGGAAATGTCTGGAAACAGGCAATCTCACTGTTTTCCCGTAGACAGAAAAATCAAAAGCCAAAGAGAGTCAAGGAAGCTGGGCATCTCTGGTCCTGCTGCTCCTGGCAGCAGCTTCTGTGCTGTGTGGAGAGCAGAGGAGCTCCGTGTTTTCTTAGTGACGTGTTGCTTTGTTGCTTTGCCTAGCCTGATTTAAGCTTCATATCATTGCAGGTTGTCTATACCTTTCTTGTCATAGTTAATTATTTGTGTGGGAATTTTGGTGCACCATTTGCCCCAATGCTTGGGATTAAACATGGTGATATATTATCCTATATCCAGATATTAGCAGCAGCAGCTTAAGCATGCCAGCTGTTTCTTTTTCTCTTATGTCAAGGAAGTCCAGCACTCTACAGTCTGGGGCTGGTATGTGTCCCAGTCCCAGTGTCATTACCTGTCCCCATGTTGTGTCTTTTTAGTGTTCACCTCATGGCCCAAGGTGGCTCCTGAGTTCAGCCATAATGCTTATAAGCCAGAGAGCAGAAGAGAAGGCCAGTGAAGGCCATCTGGTGACTCTGCTTGGAGGCTTTCGTGAAGCACTACATAGCATTTTAGCTGTTACCTTATTCTGCTTAGAGTTGATGTGGAAACACTTGCTGCAAGGCGACACTCTCAGGTGTCCTTACAGAGGAGGAGGAGCACAGTGGTGGTGCATCTGTTGGTCTTTTCAGAGTGGACCAATGTCAGGATGTGTTCTTTGCAGTCGATCCATTTTTATGTACATATACTACGTACACGCACGCACGCACGCACGCACAAATACTTACTTCATTTAGGTAAGTGGATACAAGATAGTGGAGAGCTTATTTGTTTTTACAAATCATTTTTGGGCCTGAAAGGCTGGCATTACATTTCTATTCTGCTTCTGAGCTCAGCTCCACATTCTCTTCAGAGTCTTCAAGAAGAGATGCAAGCAGGTTCCTGTTGGAGCAGTTTGTGACTCCATGACCACCCCCTGCCCCCAGTCTTCAGTAGACCTAATAATTGTCTGCAAAACAATGGACAAATTCCAGCTTACCATTTTTGTTAAGTGTCTCAATTTTGGTTTTAGAGAATGGAAGAAAATTCTAGCAATGGTGTTTAGAAAGTCATCATTTCTTTCCACATGTTATTTGGAACAGCAAAGGACAATATGTTTTATAGCACAACTTTTAAGATGACTGGATTGGCAATAAATTCACATAATGAAAATTCCAGCAAGTCTTTATATTCTACTGGGGAATTCCTTGGTTCTTGGTGTAAATTTTTAAACAGTTGATAGCAGATTTCTATTCTTTTTGTTCCTTCGATTGCAGACTTAATGTGAAAATAGCTTGCTGGGTTGTAAAGGATGTGGTTTGTTAGTCAGCGAGCCAGCGTATGCATGCCTCAGTTGGCAGGTGTGCTAAACAGCAGCTGTGGGCAGTGGAGGGGGTGACCTGTAATATTGTTACTGTGGCATCATGCTTCTTACCCAGAACAAGCCAGCCAGGTCGTCCCTCTGCATCTAACTCACTGCTCCACCGTGTGACAAGTCCAGGCTTTCCAAAGAGACTGTGCCCCCTCCCCCATGTGTCTATGTGTCCCTCTCTCTATGTGTGGATGTCCTTGTGTGTTTGGTGCTGGGGGTCTCATAGAGGGACCCGCACTTGCTGAGCAAGCGCTATATACTGAGCTATATCCTAGCCCATAATTTTCCTCTTGTGTAAGTAGACCTCTTGCATCTTATATTGTTAGCGAGTTTATGCCACCTCCTGGGCTAGCACCTCTTAGTATTAATTCAGTCTGAAATGATTTGCACGCCAAAAGCATCAAATTAAGGGTGAAGGATATCAATCCCTTGATAGAGTGCTTACCCAGCCGATATGAAGCCCTGAGCTGAATCTCCAGTAATATGTAAACTGGATGTGGTAGGTACACCTATAATCCCAACATTGGAACAGACTAGAACTTCAAGGTGTTCTTTACTACATAATGAGTTTGAACTTAGCCTGGGCTATGGGAGATTCTGCCTTAATTTTTTTTTTTCATTTATAGAAACATCTGGCTGGTGTGTTATTGTAGGGACTGGTAACAGTGTCACCCTTAGAAGTATAGGGCATAGGTGCTTCCTCAGGCACTGGCTCATAGTTGAGTTCAGATCCCTCATGCAAGTTTTGGGAAGGGCATACTGTTTAGACAGAAAACCTGGTTTGAAATCCTGACTGGACAAACTTGTGTTGTGACTGACCACATCCAGGCCACGGTGCCCTTATGTGATAAAGAGGCTGGTAGAACATACCTTTCTCCTGTCAGGTGACAGTCAGATAACACACAGATGCAAGCAGAATACTTACCATGTGATACACTTTTCACACTTGTATTTTAAATTTGCACATGTGCGTGTACAGGTGCATTTGTCTGGATGTGCGTGTGGAGGCCAGAGGTTAGTGTCTGCGGTCTTTCTCTTTGTTCATCACATTATTATTGTTGTTGTTGTTATTGTTATTGTTATTATTTTTTGAGACAACATCTCTCACTGAACCTGAAACTTAACTATCTCAACAATACTAGCTAGCCAAGAAGACCCTGGCATCCTCCTGCCTCCGCTTACCCAGCGCTAGGGTTAGCAGGTGCTGGCCATCATGTGTAGCTTTTATATATGTCCTGAGGAGCTGAACTCAGGCCATTTGGTTTGAGAAAAATGGCATGGTTTAAGAATTCTGTAGCCGGGCGGTGGTGGCGCACGCCTTTAATCCCAGCACTCGGGAGGCAGAGCCAGGTGGATCTCTGTGAGTTCGAGGCCAGCCTAGGCTACCAAGTGAGTTCCAGGAAAAGGCGCAAAGCTGCACAGAGAAACCCTGTCTCGAAAAACCAAAAAAAAAAAAAAAAAAAAGAATTCTGTAAAGAAATGAAGATATACTGAGTACTAGGCATATTATTATTATGGCTTATTTATTCAAAAATTCTGTGGAATTGCCCATAATACAGAAGCATTTACACATAACTGCTGTGCTTTGAATACAGCTGAAGTTCTTTTATTCTTGAGATGAAAACAATTGACGCTTTCTCACATAGACATATTGTGTGCTAAGCACATGTCTCCTCATAGCCTCCTGCCCTGCCCTGCTCTCTTTGTCCCTTTAGACACCTGACTTTGTGTTCATGTTATAAATTATATACACACATATATACACACATACACACGGTTTCATATATCTACATACAACCTAGCAATATAATCATCTGCAGTTACTTCCATTTTTCTTGCTGAGATACATTTATAGAAAATTAGTTGGAGTTTTTGAAGTATTCTCTTACCCCACCCGCCTTTAGTCTCTCTATATGCATACCTCTATAGTGTGTAAGACACTGTGACTACCCACTTGTGTGCATGGAGGCCAAAGGTTGACTTTTGTGAGTCCTCCACTATCCTTCTCAAACTTACCCCTTTGAGTTTCATGGTTTTGCTGGCTGACCAGTGAACTGAGGATCCTCCTGAATCCTCCCCTCCAGTGCTGAGGTTACAGACACATGGCATTGCACATGTTTCTCACTGGGTGCTAGATTTCCAAACTTATACCCTCATGTTGAGTAGTGGGCACTGTCTGCGTGAGCCATCTCTCCAACTCCAGATAGTCTGTTTCTCAAAAGTTTGCTGTAGTGTCCCTTGGCACATTGAATAAATCCTTGGCCTCCACAGATGGCATGAAGCCTAGATTTAAAACTTAAGGACAGACACTCCCCACCCCCAACCCCCATGCATCCCATGGGGATTTGTTGGGAGGTTGTTTCCATTCCATTTCCCAGACAGAAAAAGAGGGAGATGCTGCTCTTCTGGGTACAGCTGTGGAGAGAGGGGTTTGCCCAGAGCAGGAGGGGCTGATGGCTGTTCGTTGCATTGCTCACTTGCTGCTCTGTGCTGCCCTCTGCAGTGGGCTGGCTGATGACACAGAGTCACACATAGTTCCATCTCAGCTTGTCAGGGAGCTTTCTCCATACAGCTCCATACAAGGTCCCTTGGACAGAGATACTAACTTAAGGATGTTGTCAGTTTAAATGTTCTCCAGATGATTAAGTCAATTCCACAGCAAGTAAGTAGACACATTTGGAAGGCGCCCCACAACACAGTAATTTTCCAGAACACTCACACAAATCATCTGCTAAACTATCTGTACAGGTGTGTTAATGAGCACACTAACTTGAGTGGACAACCCCAGCATCTGCTTATGTTGGGTTGGCTGTGACCTGCGTACTAATGTTTAACTCAGTTTATTTTCAGCTGAAAGCCATTCCCGGTTTGCCCACACGATCTGGACAGACCTGCTCCTTCTTGCCTCATCATTAGTATTCTGAGCTCCGTCATCCTGCAGTTCAAACTCTTTCCCTTGTTTTCATTGGGGAAGATGATGGAACAAGGTTGCTTAGAAACACTCGGCCACATGCTCACCGGGAATTATCAGGCTCTTCCGCACGTTTCCCTCCACATGCACAGAGAAAATTGACTTTTGCTGCTGACAACAGTTAATTGATTGCAGGTTGTTTAAGTGGAAATGCAAGGTTGGAAGTGTGTTTCCGTTCATATTTATGCATTAGATGCAGGGAAGCTATATGGTTGACACATTCCACAGAGACCAAAAATATCATGGCAGCAGCTAGATCTGCATTGGTGTGTTTTAGTATGCAGATCTTGACACTGGTCAGCTCACAGTGTCATCTTTGGTTTCTTGAGACCGTTTCTGTAGTGATTTATTTGGTTTCCAATGAATTCCCATAGCCACGTCTTTCAGTGGGGTTCTGGTTAGTGTACTCAGTGGGTGACACCCTTGATTAGGGGCTGGGTACAGGAATGAAATGAAAACCAACAGCTGTCTGGTTGTTGATTTATCATTTATATGGTTCAGAAAAGCCTTTCTTCTTTTCCCCATTCTTTACTTTATTAGAGTTCGGGTCTCCTTGCATTAGCCTCCCAAGAGCTGGGGTTTTATACTTGCTCCACCACGTTCTGCTTTTCCTCCCCATTCTTATTAAATAGTTCATTTAAAACATTTTTGCCCTAACTTCTAATATAATGAAAGCAGTGTGTGTCTATGGGTGAATTAATTGGACTTAAATTAATTTTTAAAGATTCTTTGATTGGGCTGTCAGGGGTCTTTAAAGCCAAAAATGAATGAGGAACACTGATTCCACAAAAGCTAATTCCAGTCCATGAAGTGTGCCCCTGTGCACAACACTAGAAGGCTGGCTCCAGAATTAGTGCTGTTATCTAGATTTTCAATGAAAGTGTAGTGTTGAAGAAATACAGTAAAGTCTGCTGCTAACGACGATGCGCTAAGGTTTTAACATTCACTGGGGGCTTGATGTTGAAATCCCAGTGACCGTTAAATAAGGTCATTTAAAAATTACTGCTTATTTTTCTTAATTATGATCATTCCATTTCTGTGTAATGTTATATATCATAGGCTCATAAAATAAATAGCATGCAGTTTGCAATCTGATCTGAGATGCATGAGTGAGTCCTCAGAATTTTGTTTAATTTCTTTTGACAAGTTTATCGTTGCAGATTTTTTACATGTATTTTGTTTTTATTTTATAAATATGAGTGTTTCATGGGTATATGTGCATCATGTGTATGCAGTGCCCTTGGAGGCTAGAAGAGGGCACTAGGTCCTCTGGAACTGTGGTTAATGGTTATGAGCTACTAGGTAAGTGTTGGGAACTGAACCGGGGTCCTCAGCAAGGGCAATAAATGCTCCTAGCTGCTAAGTCATCTCCACAGCCCCCATTTTAAAGGCAGGATCTCACTTTGCAATCCAGCTGGTCTTGAACTTGTGATTCTGTTGCCTTGTTCTACCAAGTGCAGGATTATAGGTATGCACCACCACACCTGGTTTGATATATATCAATCCATCTTTTCCATTTGGAGTTTCTTCCCAGGTTAAGAGTCCCATGGAACCCTTTCTTTTTAGTGTCTGGAACTGCAACTCTTTGAATAAGTAACTTATCCCTAAATATAGCCCGTGAGCAGAATTCAGAAAGACCTTAATTCTCTTAGCATTGATTATGATAATCTATAATGTTAGCTAGAGGATATAGATTATAGGGTGGGTTAATTAGCTAGCAGGAGATAATGTAAAGGGCATAATAACTTATTTAATGAAACAGTCTGTACTAAACCAAATCTCTTCACACTGATGGAACAGTACCTGTCACTAAGTTGAGTTAGAAACAGTGTTGAGGTTGACATTGTGAGATCCTTCTAAGTCATAACTGTAATATTTCCTGAAATTCTTGACATGAAGTACAGAGCCATTTTTAAATCTTTAATACACTGGAATACCACGGAGTTCTGCAATGCCCTCCCCGATGTGTTAGGAAAAAGGAAAATGCTAAGTGACCTCTTTAGGAAATAAATCATGGAGTCATTTGTGTTCATTCTTCTGCCTCACTTTATCTGACAATTTTACTAGCATTAATTTAAAAAAGGGGGACTTTATTTCTGTGTGTGTGTGTGTGTGTGTGTGTGTGTGTGTGTGTGTGTGTGTGGTGGGTGGTGTGTATGAATGCAAGGGCTTGCAGAGGCTAGAGGTATCAGATACCCCACAGAGCTGGAGTACAGGCCGTTGTAAGCTGTGTGACATGGGAACTGAGATGTGAACCTGGGTACTGTACAAGTACAGAACTGGCTTTTAGCTGCTGATCCATCCCCCCAGTTCCCATTATAATTGACCTTAAAAAGTTAATCACATTTATTTATGTATGTATGTACACGTACATCTGGATATACGTGTGCCATAGTGCATGTGTGGAAGTTAGAGGACAACTTGGAGGCTTCCATCCTCCTCCTACCACGTGGGTCCTAGGGATTGAACTCGGGTCACAGTGCTTGAAAGCAGGCACCTTTATCTGCTGGCCCATCATTTACTTATATATTTTTAGATTCCTTACTTTTAATAGCACTACTGGTAGTTAGATTTTAGTAGTCTATTTTTTTTTTTTGTAAAGGAGACAATTATCCATTCATAGGTAAGGTATAAAAGCTGAGGCCAACAAAACCATGGGAAAAATGGGATGTTGGTCCATCTCAGCTTCATCCTGCTAGTTCATCCAAACTCATGGTACTGTCTTCAAGTTGCATGCTTGCTTAGAAGCTCTTAGTTGTGTTAGTAAAACCATTCTCTCTTTTACTTGGAAGTTGGCAGTATTTTCAAGATGGGAAAAAATGTGGAAAGCATTTATAGTTGATGTTTGTTTGGTAATTCATTATTCCAAATGTTCATATTTATCATAATTTGGAGGGTGTTTTTTCTCTGTAGAAATTCTAGTTGCTTGAATGACCCTAGAGCATGTAACTTCTTACCAGCTGGAATCCAATGGGTCTTGTTTCCATTCTTTTGCTGACCTAGACTCCTACCTCATTTTTCCTAATAACTTAAAAAAAAAAAACTAATATTCTTACTTTCCAAGCAGTCAACCTTGTCAAAGTGAAACACATCACGTGACAACAAATAAAACCCTTCGTTGAAGTGAGGAAGTAATTTCACAAACTAGTGTCCCAAAACTCGAATTGTCCGTTTAATCATAGTGTGGCCGATCACATTCTTAACTGGATCAGTCCTGGCTTTCTTCGAAGTTTACATTCCATCTGCTCCTTGGGTTTATTATTCTTTGGTGTGTCATTGGCTTTATTTCCCAGATACGGAAGATTTTATTTCTGTGACTTAGAATTATTGCTAGTTTTGCCGTCACATGCTGAAGGAGAAGCCTGCGACTGCTCATGTTTTATGGTGGCTGATATACAAAGCTTAATTCTGACTCACTGGGTTGTAAAGTCCAAATACATTATATATGGAAATGATTTAGAACAATGCTTGGCCTCTACTGAGGTCAAAAGTTACATGCTGTTACCTTCCTTTTCACTACCATCGCCACACTAAGAACATCATCTATCTCTATCTCTATCTCTATTTATCTCTATATCATATACATACATATATTTCAAATTTTGAAATTATAACTTAATTACAATTTCTTTTTCCCTTCCCTTTCCTCCCTCCAAACCCTCACATAAAACCCTTTCTACTCTCCTTCAAATTCATGGCCTCTTCCCCCCCCCCCCCCCCAAAATAGTTGTTATTGCATGTATATTCCTAAATAGAACCTGTTCAGTCTGTAAAATGCTACCTGCATGTATGTTTTCAGGGCTGGCCGTTTGGCACTGGATAACAAACCGGTTTGCCCTTCCCTGGGGAAGGCCACGCCGTCTCCCACTCCCAGCGTTCTTCAGTCGCCTATAGTTCTGTGTAGGGTTGAGGCTTTGTGGGCTTTTCTCTATCCAGTTTGGCATGTTCGTGGAGGTCGTCTTTGTTCAGCAGACGTTTGAGCCACCGTGCTGGTGAGCCCTTTTGAGTGTTAGCTTCTGCTGTTCCTCGGAGACACGCTCTCACAGCACACTCCCCAACCCTCCGGCTCCTACAGTCTTTCCGCTGCTCTTCTGCAGTGTTCTCTGAGCCTTGGGTTCCAGAGTGTGTTGTAGATGTGTCCATCAGGACTGAGCGATACAGCTCTGCATTTTGATCGGTTGTGGTTTCCG